>NW_024723833.1:7018666-7045853 GCF_018991925.1 Homarus americanus | reverse complement strand
CGGAAAAGTAGAAAATGTATCTACTTTTAGGGAAAGTAGATAACCAACTTTCCCGGAAAGTAGATATTTCCCATTTTTTATGATACAAATTTCCCGTTTTCTATGATAATCTACTTCGCAAAATTGGGTAATATTTCCCGCAAAAATCGATAATCTACTTCCTCGAAAAGTCGATAATCTACTTTCCGGAAAAGTAGAAAATGTATCTACTTTTCGGGAAAGTAGATAACCAACTTTCCCGGAAAGTAGATATTTCCCATTTTTTATGATACAAATTTCCCGTTTTCTATGATAATCTACTTCGCAAAATTAGGTAATATTTCCCCAAATGTCGACAATCTACTTCCCCGAATAGTCGATAATCTACTTTCCCGAAAAGTAGAAAATCTATCTACTTTTCGGGAAAGTAGATAACCAACTTTCCCGGAAAGTAGATATTTCCCATTTTCTATGATAAAAATTTCCCGTTTTCTATGATAATCTACTTCGGAAAATTAGGTAATATTTTACCAAAAAATCGATAATATACTTCCCCAAAAACTCAATAATCTACTTTCCCGAAAAGTATATAATCTACTTTCCCGAAAAGTAGATACTTACGATCTTGAGAATCCGAATTTACGATCTTTTTAACTGTCGTAAGTTCGAACTTAAAGAAAAAATAACTTAAAAGTAGATACTTACGATCTTTTGATATTAAGAAATACCGCATGTTATTTTTTTCTCCTAAGTTCGAACTTACAAGTAAAAAGATCGTAAATGCGGACTCTCAAAACATCGTAAGTATCTACTTTTCGGTGACGTAGATTTTCTACTTTTCGGGAAGTATAATAATTGGCTCTTTTCATTTTTGTCTTTGGAACCCTTTTCTTTTCAACTTTTTATGAGGATTATTAAAACAAAACAAAACATTTTTTCATTTATACGACACATTAAGTTACTATACAAATATTTATTGTAATGATTGACACCAGGTTACTGCTAGGTTAGGTTGCCCTTATGGTACTACAACCTGTGTACACAGGGTCCCACATAAAGGCTACCAGTGTACCTTGGTCGACGTGTCTCGCCTATCTCTATAGTAGGGGGCTCAGACAAGCCTTGGCACCCAGCCCTTGGCAGCATCACTGTCCCTAGCAGTGACAGACAGCCTTTAGTGTCATCACATAGCCCTTACTAGCTGTACACAACTACCTACTTATAAGCCCCCTAGAAGCATCATGTAGATCTTAGGGGAGAATCAATCAGCCTCCCCAGAGACACAGATAGCTCTTAAGAGCCTCACACATCCCCAAGTTGCCACAAACATCACTTATCCCCTTGAAGATACACTGCCTTGTAATTAATTTTTAATCTGTGTAACATTTGAAAAACAAAAACAAAATACAATTACAAAAGTTTGTCCAGAGGAAAAATTCATTGGTTACAAAGTAAGTTGTGAACACGTAATAAATATATAACTGATAATTAAGGTAAATTCTTAAACTAGCATTTTTTTATTTCAGTGCTGTGCCAGCTAGATTAAAACATTGTGTTATACAAATGAAGATGAAACTATTGTACAAAATATCGTAACTTCAACAATGTTATGACATTGTTGACTTACTTTGTACTTCAGTTTTATTTCCACTTGTATAACGAACTATTTTACTCTTGCTGGCACTGGATTAAAAGATGCTTGTTTAAGAATTTACTGTAATTTTCAGTTCTTATCAAATCATTACAACTTGCTTGTAACATTATGTCACAAGTTCTCTGCATTTTAAGTGAGCTGAAGTCACTTTAGGCATTCCATTGGTGGACCACAGCAGTGACGTCACCACTAGTAGTCTACGTCAATGGTGGAACAGACCACAAGAGCAATGATGTCATCACCAGTAGTCTGCCTCATTGGTGAGACAGAACCCCTTCTCTTTACACCTCACAGTCTGTCCTTCCCTCACTCCTACACCTCAGTCAGTCAGTCAGTCCCTCACCCCAACACCTCACAAGGAGTCCTTCCCTGAACTCCAACACCTCAGTGAGTCCTTCCTTCACTCCTACACATCACAGTGAGTCCTTCCCACACTCCTACACATCAGTGGAATCCTTCCCTCACTCCTACACATCATAGTGAGTCTTCCCACACTCCTACACATCACAACGAGTCCTTCCCACACTCCTACACATCACAGTGATACCTTCCTTCACTCCTACACATCATAGTGAGTCTTCCCACACTCCTACACATCACAACGAGTCCTTCCCTCACTCCTACACATCACAGTGAGTCCTTCTCAAACTCCTATACATCACAGTGAGTCCTTCCCACACTCCAACACATCACAGTGAGTCCTTCTCAAACTCCTATACATCACAATGAGTCCTTCCCTCATACTACACAACGCTGCATGTCTTTCCTTCACTCCTACAAATCACAGTAAGCCATTCCCTCAATCCTACACAACACATTGCATCCTACCCATACTCCCACACACAGCAAGTCCTTCCCTTATCCTACACAACATTGCATGTCCTTCCCTCACTCCTATAAAACACTGCAAATCCTCCTCTCACTCCTTAGGTCAGTAAGTCCTCCTCTCACTCATTAGGAGGTCAGTAAGTCCTCCTCTCATTTCTTAGTAGGACAGTAAGTCCTTCTCTCACTCCTTAGTAGGTCAGTAAATCCTCCTCTCCCTCCTTAGTAGGTCAGTAAATCCTCCTCTCACTAATTAGCAGGTCAGCAAGTCCTCCTCTCACTAATTAGCAGGTCAGTAAGTCCTCCTCTCATTCATTAGGTGGTCAGCAAGTCCTTCCCTTATTTACGAACATCACTACATGTCCTTCCCTAGGTCCTACACAACACTACAAGTTCTTCCCTCATTCCTATACAATATTGAAGTCCTTCCCTCAATACTACACAATACTGCATGTCCTTCCCTCAGTCCTACAGTAATCAGTAGATAAACTTTCAATACACCGTTATAATCTATTTTAGCATTTACAAAGACTTGTCGAAGCAACAGTAAATATTATACACAATACAACTTCCTGTCATGTCGGGTAGACTGACTTATTTAGGATATATTCATCTTTTTCTGTACACAGACATTAGGAGCATCAATTAACCCCCTCAGTCACAAGTACAGTAGCTCTCTAAGAGCCTCACACATCTCAAAGTTGATATTCACGACGATATAGCCACAAACAGACTCTGGTTGGATCAGACTACCCCTGACAGCCTTACATAGTCCTTAAATCCATTATACAACCACCTATGATCATCACACAGCCCTAATTAGCCAAACAGTCCGAGGCGGCGGCATATAAGCCCTGGGGGCCTCACATAGCCCCTAGGAAACACATACTGCCTCAGAACATTTACAACAAATACAATCTTTTTTTTTTTTACAATTTCAAGAGTTTGCCCACAGGAAATGCTCATTGGTTACAAGTAAGTTGTAAAGCTGTAATAATTACCTAATTTTACAGTAAAATCTTAAAATAACATCTTGTATTTCACTGCCAGGAGTAATAAAATATTTTGTTTTGCAAATGAAGATGAAACTAAAGTCCAAAATAATTAAGTTGAACAAAATACTTCCTAACTGTCTAGTTACAAATCCACATAAAAGATTACAACAGTGTATTAGAAGTTAAAAGCTTCGCAACGCCACAAGTCTATATGGTCACTCATATACAAGTCCTTCCCTCACTCATATACAACACTACAAGTCCTTCCCTCACACCTACACTACAAGTCCTTCCCTCACTCCAACACCGCACTACAAGTCCTTCCCTCACTCCAACACCACACTACAAGTCCTTCCATCACTCCTTCCCAACCCTGTAAGTCCTTCCCTTACTCCTACACAACCCTGCAAGTCCTTCCCTCACTCCTACAACACTTTGGGTAACCCTCCTCCTTCCCAACCTGTAGTCAGCCCCTTGCTCTCCACAACCTACCAGATCCTTCCCTCTTTCCCTACTCAATACTACCAAAGTCCTTCCCTCAATTCTACACCACACTACAAGTCCTTTCCTCACTCCTACACCACACTACAAGTTCTTCTCTCACTCCTACACCACAAGTCCTTCTCTCACTCCTACACCCCATTTACAAGTCCTTCCCTCACTCCTACACCACACTACAAGTCCTTCCCTCATTCCTACACCACACTACAAGTCTTCACTCACTAATACACAACACTACAAGTCCTTCCATCACTCATACACAACACTACAAGTCCTTCCCTCAATCCTACTCAACCCTGCATGTCCTTCCTTAACTCCAACACAGCACTGCACGTCCTTCGCTCACTCCTGCACAACCCTGCAAGTCCTTCCCTCAGTCCTACGCATTACTACAATTATTTTCCTCAATCCTACTCAACCCTGCATGTCCTTCCTTAACTACTACACAGCACTGCACGTCCTTCGCTCACTCCTACACAACCCTGCAACTCCTTTGCTCACTCCTACACAACCCTGCAAGTCCTTCCCTCAGTCCTACACATTACTACAAGTATTTCCCTCAATCCTACTCAACCCTGCATGTCCTTCCTTATTTCCTACACAGCACTGCACGTCCTTCGCTCACTCCTACACAATCCAGCAAGTCCTTCTTTCACTCCTACACAACACTGCAAGTCCTTCCCTCACTCCTACACATCCCTGCAAGTCCTTCTTTCACTCCTACACAACACTGCAAGTCCTTCCCTCACTCCTACACAATACTAGAAGTCCTTCCCTCACTTATACACAACACTGCAAGTCATTCCATCACTCCTACACAACACTGTAAGTCCTTCCCTCACTCCTACACATCCCTGCAAGTCCTTCTTTCACTCCTACACAACACTGCAAGTCCTTCCCTCACTCCTACACAATACTAGAAGTCCTTCCCTCATTTGTACACAACACTGCAAGTCCTTCCATCACTCCTACACAACACTGCAAGTCCTTCCCTCACTCCTACACAATACTAGAAATCTTTCCCTCACTTATACACAACACTGCAAGTCCTTCCCTCACTCCTACACAATACTAGAAATCCTTCCCTCATTTGTACACAACACTGCAAGTCCTTCCCTCACTCCTGCATCCTCTGTGTTTCCCTCAATCCTACACAATATTAGAAATCCTTCCCTCATTTGCACAACACTGCAAGTCCTTCCCTCACTCCTACACATCCTGCAAGTCCTTCCCTCACTCCTACACAATGCATCCTTCCCTCATTTGTACACAACACTGCAAGTCCTTCCCTCACTCCTACACATCCCTGCACGTCCTTCCCTCACTCCTACACATCTCTGCAAGTCCTTCCCTCACTCATACACAATACTAGAAATCCTTCCCTCATTTGTACACATCCCTGCAAGTCCTTCCCTCACTCCTACACAATACTAGAAATCCTTCCCTCACTTATACACAACACTGCAAGTCCTTCCCTCACTCCTACACAATACTAGAAATCCTTCCCTCATTTGTACACATCCCTGCAAGTCCTTCTTTCACTCCTACACAACACTGCAAGTCCTTCCCTCACTCCTACACAATACTAGAAATCCTTCCCTCACTTATACACAACACTGCAAGTCCTTCCCTCACTCCTACACAATACTAGAAATCCTTCCCTCATTTGTACACACATCCTGCAGTCCTTCTTTCACTCTACAACACTGCAAGTCCTTCCCTGCTCCTACACAATACTAATCCTTTCCTCACTTACCTGCATTCCTTCCTCCCCACGCCTACACAATACTAATCCTTCCCTCATTTGCTTTGTAAGCCCTTCCCTCACTCCCTACATACTAATCCTTCCCTCATTTGTACACAACACTGCAAGTCCTTCCCTCACTCCTACACAATACTAGAAATCCTTCCCTCATTTGTACACAACACTGCAAGTCCTTCCCTCACTCCTACACAATACTAGAAATCCTTCCCTCATTTGTACACAACACTGCAAGTCCTTCCCTCAATCCTACACAATACTAGAAGTGCTTCTCTCACTTCTACACTACCCTGCACGTTCTTCCCTCACTCCTACATAACACCGCATGTCCTTCCGTCACTCCTACACAACACTGCATATCCTTCCCTCACTCCAACACAGTACTAGAAGTCCTTCCCTCATTTCTACACAACACTGCAAGTCCTTCCCTCACTCCTACACAAAACTAGAAGTCCTTCCCTTACTTCTACACAACACTGCAAGTCCATCCCTCAATCCTACACAATAGCTACTAGAAGTCCTTCTCTCGTCTACACAACCCTGCAAGTCCTTCCCTCACTCCTACACATCACTTCATGTCCTCTCCTCACTCCTACACAACACTTCATGTCCTTCCATCACTCCTACACAACACTTCATGTCCTCTCCTCACTCCTACACAACACTTCATGTCCTTCCGTCACTCCTACACAACACCGCATAACCTTTCCTCACTCCTCCACATCACCGCATGTCCTTCCCTCACTCCTACATAATATTGCTTGTTCTTTCCTCACTCCTACAGTGCTACAGTATCTCAAAAGTAGTCAGTAGATAAGATTTCAACACACTGTTATAATATATTTTAGTATTTATGTGGACGTATTTAACCAACACTTACATATATGCAATACAACTTCCTGTCATGTTTGGTAGACTGAGTTATTTAGAGAATGTTCATTCTTTACTGAACTCTTGATCGTTTCTCTTGTCCATCTTGATGTTGCCTCGTCATCTGTACACCAAGTTATGGTCCTCATCCTCCCTGGAGTAGTATTTTCTGTTAATACCTGTGAAATAAAAAAATTATTAATAAAAATTATATTTTTTTATATATTGCAGGGCGACAAGAATTAAAATCACTCTTTCTTCATACTGTTATGCCAGCACTCCTCTTTATCAAGAATTTACCACTAGTTAAGTCACAAGTCACACGAGTGGTCATAACAACAAGCAGGGTAAACACTATAATGACTTATATTATCTCCACCAGGTTCTCAATAATAACCCTCAGATTAACTCAAAATATAGGTATCATGTTGAAGATGAATCATGAAATGCATAACTTAGCATTATAAAGTTAAGAGACCACAAACAAAGGTCAAGTAAAGGAACAATTTAAGTACAGTACAGATGACCACAGCCTAAATTAACCTAAACCCGAATCTCAGCCTCACCATACACTAGAAAAGTACAAAAGTATACACCACTTATCTCCATATAAATATATCCTGAGTCCAGACCATTGTACCACACTTGCACCACACACTATCACCAGCCAGGCTCGTCTACCTCCCTGCACTTGTAGTGACCCACACAATGTGGATACCATGCCGCACAATTACCATACTATTTTACCTAACAAATGCACAACATTAAGTTGATGTACTTATTACAAACTTATTATAAATTAATATATATATATATAACATACTAAACAATGTTTACATACAGGAACATATATAAAATATAGTCCTATCTACTGAAAAAGCAGTGTAATTACCTCTCAATCAAATATATTCAGTGCCTTATAAAACTCCCTCCCCAAAGATAAAACACTTGTGTTTTATTTTCAGTCTGGTGAATGAGATAGAGCATTTGCTACGAAATTCTCTCACTACTACACAACATACCAAGGCCATCCCTCACTCCTACACAATACTACAAGTTCATCCCTCAATCCCACAAAACATACCAAGTCCATCCCTCACTCCTACACAATACTGCAAGTCCTTCCCTCACTCCCACACAACATAGAAAGTCCATCCCTAACTCCTACACAATACTACAAGTTCATCCCTAACTCCTACATAATACTACAAGTCCTTCTCTCACTCCTACACAACATACCAAGTTCATCCCTCACTCCCACACAACATACCAAGTCCATCCCTCACTCCTACACAACATACCATGTCCTTCCCTCACTCCTACACAATACTACAAGTCCTTCCCATACTCCTACACCCCTATTGTGTAGGGCCTAGACAATACTCCAAGTCCTTCCTTCACTCGCACACAACATAACATGTCCATCCCTCACTCCTACACAACATACCATGTCCTTCCCTCACTCCTACACAATATTTCAAGTCCTTCCCTCACTCCTACACAATACTATAAGTCCTTCCATTACTCCTACACCACACTGCAAGTCCTTTCCTCACTCCTCCACAAAACTACAAGTCCTTCCCTCACTCCTACACAAAACTACAAGTTCTTTCCTCACTCCTACACAAAACTTCAAGTCCTTCCCTCACTCCTACACATTACTGCAAGTCCTTCCCTCTTTCCTACACAATACTTCAATTCCTTCCCTCACTCCTACACTATACTACAAGTCCTTCCCTCACAACTACGCAATGCTTCAAGTCCTTCCCTCACTTCTACACAAAACTACAAGTCCTTCCCTCATTCCTACACAGTTCAACAAGTTCATCCCTCACTCCTACAGAACATACCAATCCTTCCCTCACTCCTACACAACATAGCAAGTCCATCCCTCACTCCTACACAATACTATAAGTCCATCCCTCACTCCTACACAATACTACAAGTCCATCCCTCACTCCTACACAATACTACAAGTCCATCCCTCACTCCTACACAATACTACAAGTCCATCCCTCACTCCTACAAAACATACCAAGTCCTTCCCTCACTCTTACACAACATACCAATTCCTTCCTTCACTCCTACACAACATACCAAATCCTTCCCTTACTCCTACACAACATACCAAGTCCTTCCCTCACTCCTACACAATACTACAGGTCCATCCCCTCACTCCTACACAACATACCAAGTCCATCTCTCACTCCTACACAACATACCAAGTCCTTCCCTCACTCCTACAAAACATATCCAAGTCCATCCCCTCTCTCCTACAACCTTACCAAGTCCTTCTCTCCCTCCCCTACACAATGCTACAGGTCCATCCTCACTCCTACACAACATACCAAGTCCATCTCTCTCACCACAACATATAGGTCATCCCTCACTCTACACAACATACCAATCCTTCCCTCATTCCTACACAACATACCAAGTCCATCCCTCACTCTTACACAACATACCAAGTCCTTCCCTCACTCCTACAGAACATACCAAGTCCATCCCTCACTCTTACACAACATACCAAGTCCTTCCCTCACTCTTACACAACATACCAATTCCTTCCTTCACTCCTACACAACATACCAAATCCTTCCCTTACTCCTACACAACATACCAAGTCCTTCCCTCACTCCTACACAATACTACAGGTCCATCCCTCACTCCTACACAACATACCAAGTCCTTCCCTCACTCTTACACAACATACCAATTCCTTCCTTCACTCCTACACAACATACCAAGTCCTTCCCTCACTCCTACACAATACTACAGGTCCATCCCTTACTCCTACAAAACATATCCAAGTCCATCCCTCTCTCCTACACAACATACCAAGTCCATCCCTCACTCCTACACAACATACAAAGTCCTTCCCTCATTCCTACACAACATACCAAGTCCATCCCTCACTCTTACACAACATACCAAGTCCTTCCCTCACTCCTACACAACATACCAAGTCCATCCCTCACTCCTAAACAACATACCAAGTCCTTCCCTCACTAATACACAACATACCACGTCCATCCCTCACTCCTAAACAACATACCAAGTCCTTCCCTCACTCCTACACAACACACAACCCATGTCCCTTTAACTGCTACACAACCCCTGCAAGTCCTTCCCTTACTCCTACACAATACTGCAAGGCCATCCCTCACTCCTACATAACATACCAAGTCCTTCCCTCACTCCTACACAACATACCAAGTCCTTCCCTCACTCCTACACAACATACCAAGTCCTTCCCTTACTCCTAAACAACATACCAAGTCCTTCCTTGCAAAGTTAATCACCTTCTATTAAGTCTCTGATTCTTGTTTTTCATTCGACTTCTGAACTGTAATAAATTATGGTCACTGTAAACTACAATTCTCTGGTAGGTGTTGCCAAGATATATGTTAAACTTTTCCAGTGCCATAAGCAAAGCCACAGCTTCTTTCTCTATAGTAGAGTAATTCCATTGCACCAGCCCCAACATCACTGGTAAAGCATAAATTTTACTTACGAACCATTCAAAATCCTGTCTCTGCCTCGTCCAGTTCAACACGACTTCAATCCATCTGGCAGTCGTCCCCGAGGCCTCCATCATCCACAACAGGTACCTTGCCAGTGAGCCACCATACTGTGTTGAATAGTATATACACCAGTGTCAACATTAAATCGGGTCAAAAAGGGCATACATATTTTAATTTGCAATTTATAATTTGTAATAGTCTAGAAAAGTTGCTCCTATATAAAGTTAATCAAACTCCAACATATGGTATTAGTCTTGTATTATTACAGTAAAAGATGCCACCAATTTGCAGCCCTTAACTAATACTACGTACAGTATATCTATCCATACTATTAACACTGAAATGTGCTCCTTAATTTGGGTTACTTGATCAACAAACACCTTTCCCTCAATACCAATATTTTGTTCTTTTTTCCATCAGTATATAATACAGTCACCTCTTATTTTTCATCTTCAGTGTACAACAGTTTACATTACCCATCATCATCTCTGACGTTTGCCTCGAGCTGCTGGAGGCTGCCCACCACCCGTGCCTCCACACTCGCCTATTTTATTTTTCCAAGGCGCCAATTCATGATATAAATGTTAACAAATTATGTTTGATGAATATTGTTCACTTCTTTGATAACTGCCCTGTTCACACGGCACGAGAGATGAAGCGCTGGTCAGAGGAAAGGTCGAATGAAACTGACCTTTTGGACTGGCCATCTAAATCTCCAGGTCCATATTCAATAAGTTTCTTTCAGTTAATCAATACAACTTTTCCTTTACCCAATAGAATAATAATGTTGTATTTTTATTGAAACATTGAATATCACAAATATAATATTGTATAGGGCCATTGCTTGTGTTAAGAGATTACTATGACTGTTTGTGAGTGCTACCCAGACCTCAACCCTATAGAGACCATTTGGACCCAGATAGTGAACGCGTGGGAACCTGAAGACAAGCTAAACACTGGTCCCGACTCCTCCTACACACCCAGGACGAGTGTGAGCAGTTTGTGAGGAACCAACCACCTATAATAACCTTGTGTCTCAGTCCCAAGAAGGCTCCAGAGGGCTATATAATAGGGAGGCCATTGGACAGGGTATTGATATTCTGTATGACCTATGTTGGTAAATATTAAAAGTACATGTGATTTCCACCCTCGTATTTTTCAATATTTATCCTCATATCTACGTTATTATAAATATCTAATTACTGGTGATTAAAACCTGAACAACAACTTAAAAAAATGATAAATATAGAAATGGATGGTACATTATAATAATGTATTAGCCCGTCAGACAGACCGTAATACTTATATTAATGTGGGCTACAAACATTATGTTTATATAATTACATCACCCACGGTAACTACCCTATGAGCCGTGGTTAAGATACGAAATGCCTGGGCAATATTTCTATAATGTGGGTTAGTTTTATAAGACACAATTGAAGTGATTGTGGTGATAGTGTAGTGATTTTGGTGATGATGAAGATTGTGGTGATGGTGAAATGATTGTGGTGATGGTGGTGAAGCGATTGTGGAGAAGTGATTTTGGTGATGGTTAAGTGATTGCGGTGATGGTGAACCAGTTTCTTCCTATCTCCCTTCTAAACCTAAACTTATCCAACTTAAATCCGCTGCTACAAGTCCTATCTTGCTCGGATACTATAAGAACTTTATCTATATCTCCTTTATTGATTCCTTTCACCCACTTAAATACTTCTATCTTATCTCCCCGCACTCTTCGTCTTTCTAGGGAATGCAAGTTTAGTTTATTTAACCTATCTTGATATGGAAGGTTTCTAAGTCCCGGAATCATTTTCGTCATTCTTCACTGCACCGACTTCAGTGAATTGATATCCATTCTATAATAAGGGAACTAGAACTGAACCGCATAATCGAGGTGCGGCCTGACTAGCGCAAGATATAGTTGCAATAAGACCTCTGCACTCTTGTTACTTACACTTCTAGATATAAAACCCAATACTCTGTTGGCCTTATTTCGAACATACACGCATTGTTTTCTAGGCCGTAGGCCCGGGCTTACAAGTACCCCTAGGTCTCTTTCACAAGTCGACTTCTCTAGGTTGATGTTGTTAAGGCTGTATACATTATCAGTATTTGTTCTTCCAATATTAAGTACGCTGCACTTGCTGGTGTTGAATTTCATTTGCCATTTTTCAGACCACCCCTGCAGTTTATTTAGATCCTCCTGTAATGCATTTGCATCCTGCCCTGAATTAATCTGCCGCCCTATTTTGGTGTCATCCGCAAACTTGCTTATGTCACTGCTGATCCCAGTATCTAGATCGTTTATGTAGATTATGAACAAGAGTGGGCCTAGTACTGACCCCTGGGGAACCCCACTGGTTACACGGTCCCACTCAGATTTAACACCATCTACGCTGACCCTCTGCGTTCTATCGGTGAGCCATGATTTTATCCAATTTAAAACCTTCCCCTCGATACCATGGGCCTTAATTTTTCTCAGAAGCCTCTGATGCGGTACTCTGTCAAATGCTTTGCTAGTCTAAGTAAATATCATCGTAATTTTCGTCATTATCTACTACCCCGCAATGCAACAACAAAGTACCGATACTATCTCTAGGATTTTATTCATATATCCACATCTTAGGTTAATAGCCATCCTAATAGCAGTATTATATGTCTATCCACATGATAACTTTGGTTAATAGCCATCTTAATAGCAGTATTATATGTCTACCCATATGCTAACTTTGGTTAATAGCCATCTTAATAGCAGTATTATATGTCTACCCACATGCTAACTTTGGTTAATAGCCATCTTAATAGCAGTATTATCTATCTATCCACATGCTAACTTTGGTTAATAGCCATCTTAATAACAGTATTATCTGTCTATCCACATACTAGCTTAGGTTAATAGCCATCTTAATAACAGCATTTTCTGTCTATCCACATACTAGCTTAGGTTAATAGCCATCTTAATAACAGCATTTTCTGTCTATCCACATACTAGCTTAGGTTAATAGCCATCTTAATAACAGTATTATCTGTCTATCCACATACTAGCTTAGGTTAATAGCCATCTTAATAACAGCATTTTCTGTCTATCCACATACTAGCTTAGGTTAATAGCCATCTTAATAACAGTATTATCTGTCTATCCACGTACTAGCTTAGGTTAATAGCCATCTTAATAACAGCATTTTCTGTCTATCCACATGCTAACTTTGGTTAATAGCCATCTTAATAACAGTATTATCTGTCTATCCACATACTAGCTTAGGTTAATAGCCATCTTAATAACAGTATTATCTGTCTATCCACGTACTAGCTTAGGTTAATAGCCATCTTAATAACAGCATTTTCTGTCTATCCACATGCTAACTTTGGTTAATAGCCATCTTAATAACAGTATTATCTGTCTATCCACATGCTAACTTTGGTTAATAGCCATCTTAATAACAGCATTTTCTGTCTATCCACATACTAGCTTAGGTTAATAGCCATCTTAATAACAGTATTATCTGTCTATCCACGTACTAGCTTAGGTTAATAGCCATCTTAATAACAGCATTTTCTGTCTATCCACATGCTAACTTTGGTTAATAGCCATCTTAATAACAGTATTATCTGTCTATCCACATGCTAACTTTGGTTAATAGCCATCTTAATAACAGCATTTTCTGTCTATCCACATACTAGCTTAGGTTAATAGCCATCTTAATAACAGTATTATCTGTCTATCCACGTACTAGCTTAGGTTAATAGCCATCTTAATAACAGCATTTTCTGTCTATCCACATGCTAACTTTGGTTAATAGCCATCTTAATAACAGCATTTTCTGTCCGAGCCACGGCATCCACAACTCCTGTACACACGGCGGAGAGCTACACTACCGCCTCCTCCTCCCTGGACCCCACAGTACACAACTTGTTATCACCTTACCTTTACTCAACTGCTAATAACCACAATGTAGAGGCCTGGAAGTCCTCACGACGCCACAAACACGAGGTAATCCACAAACAGCAACGTAAAACATGGAAATAGCGATCAAATACCGTATGACCGAACACACACATGTTGCCTCCACCTCTGCAGTACCTCTAATGATCACTGGAGAGTGGCGAACCCGAGGTGCTTCGATTCCTTAATTCATTGGTTCGCTTTACTGATTCATATGAAAATAATCGACTGGCCGGCGGAAAGAACACCATACACGATTGGTCCGTCATCTATAATCTCATTAATTTTCTTAAATCACTTCTATCCACCATTAGCTAAAATAAAACTGATAATTATTAACGAAAGGTAGTCATGAGTTTCGAAGCTTCGTCAACGATCCGCTCTTACGTCACTAAACTAGTCCACAACCAAACAAGCAGTTGGCTTCCACTGTTAGCATAAGCGTAATACTTCCATTACTATTTTTATTATTATTACTATTATTATTATTATTACTATTATTATTATTATTACTATTATTATTATTATTATAAATATTATTATTATTATTATTATTATTATTATTATTATTATTATTATTATTATTATTATTATTATTATTATTATTATTATTATTTGGGGTTTTAGGCTGTGAGACGTGCGAGTTAATGTTCGACTGATGACTCGCTCTTTGCTCATGAAGAATATCAAAATCATCAAATATTAATTTATTTTTCTTTCTAGGGTGTGTAGATGGGAGGAAGGGTGTGTGGATTGGAGGTAGGGTATGTGGATGGGAGGAAGGGTGTGTGGTTGGAGGTAGGGTGTGTGGATAGGAGGTAGGGTGTGTGGATGGGAGGAGGGGGTGGGTGGGAGGAAGGGTGGGTGGATGGGAGGGAGAGTGTGTGGATACGGGGAAGGGTTTGTTATTTCTTTTAGATTGTTTGGCTCTGAAGCTGGCTTGAGGTTTACGGCTGATTAGCTGAAGTGAACGGCTGGCTGGCTTAGGTGAATGGCTGGCTGGGCTGAGGCAAATATCTGGCTGGCTAAGAACCCCACCAAACAGATCCTCAATGCCAGACAGGCTGCATGTCGTCATTGGCAAGTACTGGGCAAGAACTGGCTCCAGAATGTATCTGCACCTGCGCCAGTGTTGGTCAAGTCTGATCTTGAAGGAGCTCACTCTCGGTGCTGTTACACTCTCTGGCAGAGTGTGCCAAGAGTTTACAAACTCAGAAAAAGTTTGCCTTGACAATTTTTCGAACTTGTGGCTTCTTCAACCATAAGCTGTGACCACCCGCCCCGCTAGGCTAGTGGGGCACGTCCCCCAGCTCCAGGTATGAACCCTCGACTGAGTAATGCCCTCTGAGTTGTTTATAAATGTCAATTAAGTCGCCCCGTGACTACCTGTAGTATAAGCTAAGCAATTCCTGTACGGGGAGGGATATAAATTTGCCCCACTTAAGAGTTTGATAAAAAAACAAACAAATATGAAGCACTATGAGTGTATTGTATGTGGAGATTAAAGATTCACATGGTATACTGTGCGTGTAAACTGAGAATATGAACAAGTACTGTGTGTACTTGTACTGTATACATGACATCACCCAAAGATCAATACGTCTGGTTGTCCGACCACCTGCTCAGCTAAATTGTGACGCGCTGCTATGTTTAGCCTTGTTTTGTGGACATGTTTTGAACAGATTAAACTGCGACCTTTGTTGTTGCCGCAGAATGTTCTGAATACTGACATGCTTCTTAATTACATATTCTCAGCATCATTGTAAAAGTCGTTCAGAAGGTCGTCATAATTCAAGCTCCTCAGTTTGATTACCAATTCCGTTTGCTGTTTCAGGATACTTGGGATTTCGTGGACGTCTGTTACTTGGTGCTGATATTATATTATATCAGTGTCCTGTAAGGGTGGACTAACATATATATATATATATATATATATATATATATATATATATATATATATATATATATATATATATATGTATATCAAAGAGAATTATCAGTCACCATCACACAGTCAAGATATTAACTTTATTATTTCTATTATCAGGGAACAAATATTTTCTCTGAACGTTCTTTTCCTTCTTAGACCACTTTAACTAAATTCGTTTATTTTCATGTTTCATATATCGTACAGCTAGCACGTAAACACACACACACACACACACACAGGCAACAGCGTGTAAGCCTCAGATGCCCACTGAACTAAATACCACCTCGGCAGAAGTATTAGGGTGGTTTACAAGACTCATTCTCCCGCCCGCGGTTTAGTGATGCACCAACGCTTCAGTGTATGTACCCCATTTCACATTCTCTCCCTATACTCCCTTTGTAAACACCCCTTAAACCAGGGGTTCTCAACCAGGGGGGAATTCCCCCCAGGGGCGGAATTCAGGTTTTCAGGGGGGGGAAACTGATTCGGGAGCAAGAGATATGTTCGATGAGAAATCAATCACAGAATTTTGGCCCTTGATGTGCGATTCCTACCCAAAAGTGGCAGAAAGAGCTATCCGTGCATTGCTTCCGTTTGTGTCGACATATCTTTGTGAGTCAGGCTTTTCAACTCTGTTGCAAATTAAAACGAAGCAACGTAGTAGATTAGAGGTAGAAAATGACCTGCGTTGTGCCCTTTCAAGCACTCCTCCGCGTATCCCAGAATTGGCGAAGAAAAAACAATCACAGGTTTCTCATTGACTGTAATCTTCATCTGAATAAAATTAATTACAAATTTACAATATCCTGGTATTCTATTGAACTTTTTGTTTATTGCATTATGCTTCAGTTTGGTCTGTTAAGTAATTCATTATAAATAAAAAAAACTATTTTACTTTTATTCAAGTTTTATAAATCCATCAACATTTTCAATTGGCATTTAATTTGTAAAACTCCACTATAAAAATAATCCATGTAAAATTGTAAATGTATATGTACTAATATGGAAAAAATAAAGGTTTTTCAGTATTATATGCATATTATTTGGAATGCACTTTTTGAGGCAGACAATCTTGGAAAGGAGGGGGGAATGACATTCTGACATATGGTGAAAGGGGTGCATGGGGCAAACAAGGTTGAGAACCACTGCCTTAAACTATTGCTTGAGGTGTATACAGATGCATATCCTTACCTAAGATTTACAACAACTCTACTGATAGTAAAAACACAATTAGCATCAGAGGAGGAACTGTGACGAAAGAATAGGTTTGGTCTAAGTGAATTTGGAAAAGTTAGCTTAGAATATTGTTACATCTGGGGAGGTTAATTTTCTGATATCTCGAGATGTATTTTAATGTATTTGTTGTATTATGAAAATTCGTCTGAATATCGGTCAACTATGTAATAAAGTTTATGTGAATATTTCTATATTATATCAGTGGGAGTCGGTATGTAGTTAATGAGGCTGAGCTGTGAAACGGAATCCTCGACCATCCCGGCCTAACTTAGATTCTCAATGTTTCTTACAATTATATTTCCCCAATTGAAAATCAGACAACGTATCTATTTACGGAAGAATAATACTGTAATAATATTTACGATATTTTGTCATCTATACTGTACAGTACTTGTATATTCAGGGAGCCAGTTGATCCATTTTTATATACCCAGCTGATGAAAAAAGTAACATAAATTATTCTAGTGAACCGAGTACTAGGGTGAGGTGACGCAAAAATGGCAAGTTTCATGGACCTAAAGAAATCAATCTTATCATGTTAATTAATAAACACTACAGTTTTGCTAGATTTCAGTAAATAATGTTCCCCCTAGTAGCTTATCAATTTCATGGTATTTATAACTTGACAACAAACCAAAGAGAGACTAATGGATACCTTCGGAAAAACAAGTACAGTAGTAGACTATGAGTGTCTGTCTAGCAGGTGGTGATGCGTAGTAAATAAACAGGTGGGGACCAAAACGCGCCTGCAGGTAGGAGTCTCCGTCTATAGTAAGGCAGCATGGTAACCCTTGCACTATTCCGAAAATAAGAGCACCACCTCCTTAACACGCCGTACAAACACCAATAAAAAAAAGTGAACAACGAATTAAAATACACCAACTAATATCATAGAGAATACAAAATTAAAACAGTAAAGGATTATCTTTGGGGTTAATATCACGACGAGTGGTTTTGTGTTTATTTATAAAAGGGTTGGGAGGACTTACATAATAGCTGACCTCTTATGTAAGTGCCAAGGATAGTATATGGGTAGTGGGACGTGCCCAGCATCGCCAGGATAGATGTTAGACGAGTCCCTTACCCTAGACTCCTAGAGTATAGCTTCCCTGGCTCTCCTTCACCCTAGAGTAGCTTCCCTGGCTCTCCCTCACCCTAGAGTAGCTTCCCTGGCTCAACCCCCATCCTAGAGTAGCTTCCTTGGCTCTTCCTCTCCCTAGAGTAGCTTCACTAGCTCTCCGTCACCCTAGAGCAACTGTCCTGGTTTTCCCTCACCCTAGAGTAGCTTCCTTGGCTCTTCCTCACCCTAGAGTAGCTTCCCTGGTTCTCCCTCACCCTAGTGTAGTATTCCAGATCCTCCCTCACTCTCATGTAACTATCCTGGATTACCCTCATCCTAGTTAAACCTCTCTATCCCTCCCTCATCCTCGTGCAGCCTCCCTAATCCTCCCTTAAGTCTCCCTCACTCCTTTCACCCAACTGTATCCTGGCATTATCCTTTACTCCCTATCGTTCTCTCTCATCTCACTCTTCTTCATCCTTATGTTGTCTGTTTCCTTTATCTCTACGCTAACTACCCACACCCTCTCCATTTCTCACAGTGTGTGTACAGTACGTGTGCGTGGAGGGAAGGAGGGAGGGAGGGCGTAAGGAACGGCAAGGAAGGAAAAGGAAGGAAAATAATAAGGAAGAATGAAACTTAGTAGTAGAAGAAAATAATGATGAGGTAGAAGAATTAGCGTATGGAGAATGAAGAACGGGTAGCGGCCCAACAGACCCAGTAACTTCACATCTATTCTCAAACACGTACAGTATCTCACACTGCACACACACACACACAAGCCTTCCCTGGTGTTATTATCATTCTTAAAGGGTGTTTATTTTGTTTGGACGGAGCCATTCCCAACACAATAAACCAGAGACTAGGTAAGCTTGATATAGTTTTGTGAGATAACTTTCAATTAAGATCATCGTACATAACGTTGATCACTTATACATACTGCAAAACACGTCAGCAGACACGAGTGTTATCGTAAACAATGAACTCTCATCATGACAGTTCTACAGAATAATACAGCTGTACACAATCTGCAACTATCGTACTGAACACAACCTACCACTATCGTATCTAAAATAATTGTAACAGACAACTATAAAACAGTTGTACATAAAACGTTCGTAAAAAAACCCAGCAGTTCTATAGCAAAAAAATAAAAAAAATACCTAACCTACACACATAGCACACAACAACCATCGGGAACAAGGCACAATTACGGAGACATAAACACACATCAGTCGTGAGCCTCATTACCATTATCTATGGTCAGAGTGCAGTGTGGTGTGTGTGTGTGGGGGCAGGTATGTGATGGTCAAAGGTGTGCAGCGGCCGTAGGTGATCCTCTAAAGGGAGCACAGCACCCCCTCATTTATATAACCAAACCGGTGACTAATATAATGGGGAAGGAGACGCAGTTCGTAAAAACTGCCTCGGGTGCAAAAATACTTCGCTGCAGCTATAGTCAAAGGCACGCTCAAAACAACTTATTCGGCCGCCACCTCACATTGTGCACGGAATATACCTTACCTTACCATATTTACCTAATGGCCACTAGATGTGGTCATGCTGAGGGAAGGTGACTATGGGCTGTTTTGAAGCCCAGTACTGTTCTTGATTCCACAGCTTTGTTTGGTCGACCGTTCCATAGCCTCGTGTGTGATTACTGATGCGAAGTATTCATTTAAGGTATCAGCTATTTGTCTGTCATCCTCCAAGGCCACGTTGTTTTCGTCCTTTAGAGGGCCGACAACAGTTTTGGACATAACTTGGGCTCTCATTCGTCTGTATTATTCTCTATAAATCTCTAAAACGTGGTAGATCTTCAAGGTGCAAATCTAAAATTATTCGCAGAATTTCAGCAATGGTTTTGTCGAAGTTTAAATTTACTTACTTAGACTTATTCCATTAGGATTCAAGCGAGACTCAAGTCGAATCTTGGAAAAATAATGCTCAACCACAAGTTATCTTTACTTTTCAAGATTTCTCGAAAATTCGTTGGTTTAAAATTTAAACCAACTTTAAATTAATCAATAACAAATTAATAAATTTTCAGTAAAGTTTCGGTGATGTAACAATTGTGAGCAAATACAATGGATACACATTAATATGTGCACCACCCCATCACAAACAGACTTCCGTATTCATGTACAATAGTTATGTTCCTACATGCGTACTAATATGCATATATACACACACACGCGCGCGTTTGCTTCAACATACTGATGTACTAAGAGGAGTGGCGGCGGTGGTGTGGTCACCCACGTAAAGGACAAGAGTTTAGGTGTATCTGTGACTTAGTGTTCAAGGGGACACAGGGAACATCCTCAGCCTCTTAGATTATGCCAGACGACCTTGGACACAGTGGGGAGGCAGCGCTCTCAAAAATATAAGACACATTATATTAATGAAGGTAATTGTGCTTACTACTGATGTTACCAAGGAGGCGGGTGATGCTTTGTGTGTGTTCACGTGCGGTCACCAGTTTTCGGGCTTCTTCAGCTTAAGGTTATTCCACCCGGTGAGAGAAAATATGGCGCCCTCTAGACCTCTGCCCTCTTATACCAGTCTGTGCCACAATTGAAGTGAGTATAAAGCAAAAACATAAACAGAGCCACTGTAGGTAGAAAGTAAAGGGACGTTCTTCTATCTCTCATAAGGAGGGCCACCAGACTGGTGCCGGCCCTTCGGCACCTCAGCTACCCTGAGAGATTGGAGCGCCTGAACTTGCCGAGCTTATACTACAGACGGGCAAGGGGTGACCTAATAGAGGTGTATAAGCATCTCAAGGGGCACTACTCAGTCGAGTGTCCTTACGTGGAGCTGGAGGACGCTCGCCCCACAAGAGGTCACAGCTCAAGATTGAAGAAGCAGCAAGTCCAGAAAACTGTGAGGGCAAACTTTTTCGGAGTGAGAGTTGTGAACTCTTGGAATAATCTACCAGAAAGTGTTGTGACGGCACCGAGTGTGAGCTCTTTCAAGACAAGACTTGACCAACACTGAAGCGGGTTCAGGTACATTCAGGAGGCGATGCATGCCCAGTACTTGCCAACAGTGCGTAACAGAGACGTGACCGATCGCCCAAGCGGCTAACGAGCCGATCTTTTGGTGAAGAGCATAAAAGAAAAGGAAAAGTAATCAGAGACGTGACCGATCGCCCAAGCGGCTAACGAGCCGATCAGTGGTGAAGAGGATAAAAGTAAAGTAAACGCAAATTGTACGAGAACACCAGAAGCTGGTAATTGCTGATGTTGGCACTAGTTTTGATTTTCAAGTCAAGGCAACATTTTGTGTATCTAATTTAAGTGTGTACTGCTTAAGTGGCCTTCACCAGATGTACTGTACAAGTTGTTAAGGAGGACTTTAATAATAGCAGTGGTTAAGATATTTCTTGGCGACGAGATGTGTGTTTCATCTTCCGGTAAACAAACAAAAACCCAGATTCTAAACATCTGGTGAATCAGGTACCGTTCTTCCACGTGACCGCTCCACCACCGTTACAGCTCACTCATGTGTTGTAATGCCAAGAACTTTATTTGTTAATTGTCAGACTACATCGTTATTATGTCACGGTGCTTGGAGGTGTTCAAGTAGTGGTGGATGTTGTAAGGTGTGTGGGGGGGGGGGGCTTGTCTGATGGAGGTTGTGCGTGAGTGTGAGGGGAATATTTGTTTCTCTGTGTACGTATATGTGAACATAACTAGACACCATGTACACAACATAACAGAATACAACATGGTGGATGTCGCCCAGGATGGGCCACAGATGCGTATAAATTATCCTTGACCTTGTGTGTGTGTCACCCCTATCGTTGTCCTCCCCCGATCCACACCCACCCATACGTGTAGTCATTATTCATGATGTGCCAAGGTTAATCATGGCCAGACTGCCGCTGTTCACCACTCGTTTGTAATAATAATCATTCACCATGGCTAGACACAAGACGCAAAACTCTTTAGTCTACGGAGGTGGCGGAGGCTGAATGAACTGATACATGCGAGGCGACGACCAAGTGAAAGCAGATCACTCCAGAGCTCGAAGTTAAGAGTTCGCTGTAGCCTCACCACACAAAAGTACACGAGTACAATTACCTAGTACAGTTACCGTATAACATCTCGCACGAAATGTAACAAAAAAGCATACAATGAGAAGACTCAGTGGTTGAATTCGTATTTTAGTTAGTTTGACTATTTTGTCAAATTATAAAACCATTCTTTTTTTGAAGGTTTTCATTATTAGAGGTAAGGTTTTATTGTCTGGATGGAACATATGACAACGGACTGACCTGAAACATTTAACCTAAGATACCAAGCTAACAGTGATATACGTGATCAATATTACACTGATTCTACTGTAATTTAAGTTCTTTTATCACCACTTATCACCTTAGTAGCCGTTCGGGTGGTTTGTCAATTGTTTGTTAGTTTTTTTATGAACTATATTGTCCAGTGTTAGTACAGGAGGAAACTGGAGTACCTGGAGGAAACTTGTGATATTTGGTTGTGTCACACTGGATAACACGGACTCGAGCCCATGGCGAGATACGCGTGTTGATTATAATTACTGTATAACTCATTTCACGATTGTAATATTTGTTTATGGCTCAATCCTCAGATAACAAAGAAAATATTGTAAACTTTTTATTTAACTGTATAAAAACATCTAATATTAAGAAAAACATTACCAATAACAAAGTTTGATTACTGGGGATCAAATGATGACTTTTACTGAAATGGTTACTGCAGACTTGGTGTGATTTATTTAGCTGCCCCAATTACTTAGTTTTAAAGCATGTTATATTCAGCTTACTTAACCAGTCTATACATCTGATAAATAAGAACATCAACTATCAAAGGAAATTAAAGTTAATGGTGGGGCTGAATATAAAGGACCACTAAATTACTTTTTTTTTACTGAGTTACCCTTAAATACTGTCACAGCTGCAGTTGAAAATGTATATTAGAAACACGAAGCAAGCAAGCAAGCACATTACTTATTAGTGATTACCAGTATGTTAAATGGAAGGACAATAAAAGGGTCAAGGTATTTGCTCCCGCACTGGGCATTTTGGTGAATGGAAATAAAGTCACATGACCTGTGCACATTGACAACACAATATATATATGATGGCATTGCACATAGGTTAGGTTAGATTTTTTCTTGTGACTTTTTTCCTGGATTCGGGCATTTCATATACAGTATAGTCTTGATTTACGCGGTCAATTGAACCCATGGAGGTCCTTGTAAAACGAGAAACGCGTAAACGAAACAACAGAACATATGGGATTAATTGAAATAGAGACTGGGCCGACCCCCAGACTACCCTTTTTCCGACACAATACGTATGTTGTAGTAAAAATAGTATCTTAATTTTATGATGGTATGCACACACACATAATATAGAAGAGAAAAATCAATAAGAGAATAATATACTGTACCAGGTAAAAGAAAAATCAAGGTTTAACACTTACGTTGGTGGAAGAGATGGCTGGGCACACGGGGATGGGGGCTGGTTCCGAGGCAGAGGGCAGATTAGTGGCCCTCAGGTGAATCACTATCACTATCCACCACAGATGTCAGAGCCTCCCTGACAAACCCCTCAAAGTCACCATCACTGTCACTACCACTGACTTGGGCAGGCTGTGGTTGTGGTTGTTTTCATTCTGCCGCACGACCTGCCTCCTCACTGACGTCTTCCAACATCTCGTCGGCAGTCACATCAGGTTCCCCGATTACCTCCAGGATGTCGTCGTTGGTGGTCTCGGAGAAGCCTGCAGCTGTAACAGACTGAGCCTCACCAGCCACAGGTTGCCTCTGCCTCCCACCTGGGATACCTTGCAACACATGCCGCCACGCGTTACGAATCGTTTCCACAGACAGCTGCCCCCATGCCTCTACCAAGAAATCAACAGCTTTCTTGACGTTAAACATTTTCCAAAACTGTTTTACTCGCACTTCATGCTCCGCCAACTCTTCTTCTGGATCCTCGTCCTCGCTCTCGCTATCTGTGCCACTCAGAAGGTTCCGCAACTCATCCTTGGTGTTGGTGTAGTCGTTCAGGAGCTTAAACTTCTTTGCGGAGAAAGCAGCCTTCACGTTGCATATCAACTCCTGGTCCATGGGCTGGATTAACGACGTAGTGTTGGGAGGAAGGAAGACCACTTTTACACTGGGGTGACAATCCTACAGTAGGGGCGAGTGTCCTGGTGCGTTGTCAAGGAGCAACAAAATGTTAAATGGAACATTATGTTGCTCGCAGAATTTCTTAACATCGGGAACGAAAATCGTCAAACCAGGAGAGGGACAGACCAGTGAACATCCACGCCTTACGTGCGGTTAGCCAGTGGACATTTAGCTTGGTCATGTCCATGTTTTCGTAGGCGTGCGGCTTGCGGGCTGTATGGATCACCGACAACTTGAGCTTACTGGTGCTGGAGGCATTGGTGGTGAACAGGACGGTGATGCGCTCCTTCTGCAACTTCCGGCCCCGACACTTGCTGGCAGACTTGACAACGAAGGTCTTGGAAGGTAATTTCTTCCAAAACAGCCCGGATTCATCCATGTTGAACACCTGGTCGTCGGTGTACTGTCCTTCCTCCATAATTTCTCGTAAGCATGGAGGAAAATCCATCGCCGCAGCACGGTCAGCACTCGCTCCTTCACCAACAATGTTAATGTTTGTGATCTTGTTGCATTTTTTAAACCCTTGCAGCCACCCAGCAGAAGCAGTGAAGGGTTTGGGCTCTGCAATTCCCATCCTTCGCGCCACCGATTGGTAGAGTTCACGGGCGCAGTCCTGCACTGCCCGCATGTCGACCGCCATGTTCCTTCTTGCCTGACGAATCAAGTAGCTCACCAATAAATTCTCAGTCTTGAGCAGCACCTTATTCTGACAATACTTCACCATTGAAGCACCTGCAGACTTTGTGATGCTCATGTGTTCTTTTATCTTGGCGGCATCCTTCTTGACTGTACGAATCGTAGATTCGTTAACTCCATGCTGGAGCACGAGATCAACTTGTTGGGTTCCCTTTTCTAATTCCTGAACGATTTTGTATTTTACTTCGTAACTTAGGGCGCGTCGTATCTTCTTGGGCTTGGTCCAGCTAATTCAAGGTTTTTCTGGGGTGGTGAGGGTCCAGCGGAAGCCATTGTTGAACAGATTAGCAGGAAACGAGAGAACAGTATACGCAGAGACTGAGAACAATGAGACTGGCCCGGCTAGGTCAGCGACTTCTTCCCTCCTGTGGCTGGGCACGTCATATTACATTAGACCAATCACAGCTAGCAGCGGAGGGAGGTAAGGATGCGTGGCCCAATCACAGTCTGATACATCATATGACGTCAACGATAACGCAACAGCGACATACTGCGCACCCTCCCCACGCCGCTTCCCGCATATGGGCAAGAATGTACCGCGTAACTAATAATTGGAGCGTCTGGACCTCTCGGGCCGCTCACCGCGTAAATGATGCAATGAACCGCGTAACTTAAAATTGTCATTCTGGCAAGGTGCCGCGTAAATGACCAAACACGTAAACAAAATCCGCGTAAATCAAGACTATATTGTACTGTATACCATATTGAATAAAAAAAACAATCAGGCAATTTACTGAATACCTATACACACCTGTAGAACCTTATTCACCTTTGAAAGTGACTACCAAATTACAGTACAGTATTGTATAGGATTAAATACCCATGGTTGCTCTTTTACTTACCCAACTTGTTTATTGAACAGCTTCAATGGAGGGAGGAAGCTCATGAGTTGTTCAAAGCGTCCCATTATTCATAGTTAATTTGTTTCAGTCTGTAGACTGTTTCACAAGTCGATTACTCTCAGAGAGAAGTTACTTCCTCGTGTCCATTCTGTGTGATAACTTGGCAAGCCTGAAATTGTGGCCTTTTTTTGTGAAACATGGACAGCTTAAAGAAATTACTGGGATTTATTATTATTTTTCATTTATTGGACAACGAATAAGGAACATAATACAGTATATTAGTTCAAATACCTATTACAGTATATGTCTGTCACAATTACACAATACAGAAAAAAAAGATTTTACATACTTTAAAGTCATTAAAATTCTTTTGAAATACAGAACATAAATAGTTATAACTATTACAGAATACTGAGAATGGCTTTGAATCTTTTGGAAAACTTACTATTAATCATATTAATGATGGGAAATGACTACACATTAGATACATAAGAGATAAGGTATGCATATCTCCCTATTTCTCTCTGTGAACTAACTGGGTTTTTAATAAAATGACTGCTCTGTGAGTACACTAGAGGGGTGAGTGTACAGCACAGGCAACTGAAGCATTGTGTGGGTGGGGCATGAAAATCAATGAGGAAACTTATGAAATGCCTACTTATAGTGAACACAAGTGGTGTTTAAATTCCAAGGTGAACATCACTCATTTGTCACATCAAGAGTAACTTAAAGGAATGAATGTTCTTATTTATACGATATACCTCATATAAATGAGAATGGATATAAAGATAGTACAACACAAAATAAAAAATAACTAACAACAATTTAGTGTATACTGTACACACTTTCTTCAGCAGCATGAACTGGTGAACCAATTTAGACCAAAATATTTAATTGTACACTTTCATTCTACTTACATTACTTAATTTAGCATGAATGATAGCAGGATTTATGAGCAAAAAACTTAATAGGATTACTGAAGAATTATCGCAATTAAATTTCTCTGGCTCACATAAGACAATCAGAAAAAATATATATATTAACAGCTCAACCACTTTTATTATAGCTTCAAGGAAATTAGAGTTATAAGTAATGTACTGTATAGAGGATACAGTAATTATCATTAGCTTCACATCCGACACTGGACACTAACTCTGGCCAGCCCTGAAAATAGGTATGGTTGCTTGACTCCA
>NW_024723833.1:6865419-7018567 GCF_018991925.1 Homarus americanus | reverse complement strand
GACTGCCTTGCCATATGGCAGCCTCGGGGCAATGTTGCCACATAACACGTGCAGTGTTGCCACGTATTTATATACATAGATGCTACTCGGCACAGTAGCTTATATACAAGGTTGCTACTCGGCACAGTAGCTTAGATACATGACCTACAGGACTCACCGTATTACTGCATAATACCAAAGACATGCACGACAATGTTTTAGTCAACACAAGGGAATTGAGAACTAATTATAATGGTTCTTCATGTATTTATGACATTACTCAAATTGAACAGTTACACTTCAAAACAATAAACCTAAATTCCTAGCTTGCTATCCAAAGGAGTCCATTACTCACTATACATTTCGGGAAACGGATCAAACCTAATAAGTACAAGTACTCACGCTATAGCCGCCATGTGAGGAGGTGACACCCAGGACACAACTACACTTAACTCTTACCAAACGCAAGACTCCGGGTGGGCCCACAAGGGACGCCAAAACTTTCTTGACGTCATGCCTCATAGGCTTTCTCATTGGTCGAATACAGGCCTAAGGCCTTCTTATTAATGGCTTAAAATTCGCAGGAACCAATTGTGTTAGTATTTTGTCAGGGGTCACCATCTGTGTATGTTGCCAGGGTCACCAACAGTGTAAGTATGTTTTCAGGGGTCACCAACTGTGTACGTATGTTGTTAGGGGTCACCACCTGTGTATGTTTTCAGGGGTCACCAACTGTGTAAGTATGTTGTCAGGGGTCACCAACTGTGTAGGTATGTTGTCAGGGGTCACCAACTGTGTAAGTATGTTGTCAGAAGCCACCACTTGTGTTTGTTGCCAGGGGTCACCAACTGTGTAAGTATGTTGTTAGGGGTTACAACCTGTGTATGTTGTCAGGGGTCACCATCTGTGTTTGTTGTTAGGGGTCACCAACAGTGTAATTATGTTGTCAGGGGTCACCATCTGTGTAATTTTGATGTCAGGGGTCACCACCCGTGTAATTATGTTCCCAGGGGTCACCAACTGTGTAAGTATGTTATCATTGATTTTGCACAGGGATTACAGAGTAGAGTTTACAATGGGTCATAATAATTAACCCCCGTGGTCAGGATAATATGTCACTGAATGTTACACAGTATTTCAATTACATTATTTGTTTAGTTCTATACATAGAGGGTAACTTATTCACAAAGGCGTGTGAGGTAGTATGTCTGGCCGCACACTTTGTTATTCACATTTGCGTGAGAAGTATTCAAGCACATTGTGTATTTGGTTCTATACATGAGAACTGATCTAGTTACTAAGTGCAAAAAAGTGGATACAATCTTAATATGTCAGCTATCTTGCCATTAGAGATGAAGTGTTGTGCCATTTCACACACAGAATGCTTGTACCTGTCCCTAAAAGGTTTTATCTTTACACAGTCGAGGACGTAGTTTTCAAGTGTGTGGCCATATGTCTGGCCACACACTTTACATTTAGTTTTGTTTACATCTGCTTGGGGAACATACTGCCAAAGGTACTTATATCCTAACCTTAATCTAGCGGTTACAACATCTTGTAATCTAGTGATCTTGTTACTTGCTCCATATACATGTTTCACTTGATACTTCTCATCATGGTAAACTATGGATCGACTTGTGCCCGTTTGCACTTGTCTACTTACGTCAAATTCATCAATAAGTTCTTTCCTAATTACAGTTTTAAGACAGACCCAAACTGTATTCAACGCTGTCTTTGTTAGACGCGAGTTTGGCGAGGGCATCAACTCAGTCATGTTTTATGAGGCCTATGTGAGAGGGGATCCACAACAGCTTGACTTTTACACCCCGGTCAATAAAGTACGCATATATGTGCCTGGCTTCAGAGACAGGCGCGTGACAACTTGAGTTGAGGGTGTCAAGGGCAAGTAGTCAGGATAGAGAGTCACTGATGATGAGACTGTCAATGACAGTGGTTTCAATGAATTTAATAGCTATAAGTACGGCAACTAATTCAGTTTGTAGAGTGGATGCCCAGTTGTTAGTTCTAACTCCTTTCTGAATTATATTACCGTCAGGTTGAGTCACAACAATAGCACTTCCAGCCCTCCCACAGGCTGTGTTAAGAGATCCTTCAGTGTAGATGGTTTGTGTGATATTATCATCAGTCTGTAGAGTGTGTATGTGTTCAAGAGCTCTCACTTTGGCATTGTGTTGGAGATAAATACTTTGTATAAGTAATTTTTTAGGCGGATATGTCGGTATTGTGATATCGAAGGGAACTGTCAGCCAGGGTGGCAGGAAGCGCTGTTGTGTCTCAAGTTTGTACGGGGTCACCAACTGTGTAAGTATATATTCAGGGGTCACTATCTGTGCATGTTGTCAGGGGTCACCAACTGTGTAAGTGTGTTGTCAGGTGTACACCAACTGTGTAAGTATGTTGTCAGGGGTCACTACCAGTGTAAGTTTGTTGTCAGGTGTACACCAACTGTGTAAGTATTTTTTTAGGGGTCACCACCTGTGTATGTTTTCAGGGGTCACCAACTGTGTAATTATGTTGTCAGGGGTCACCAACTATGTAAGTATGTTGTTAGGGGTCACCAACTGTGTATGTTTTCAGGTGTCACCAACTGTGTAAGTGTGTTGTCAGGGGTCACCAACTGTGTAAGTATGTTTTCATGGGTCACCAGGATTGGAAGTATGTTGTCAGGGGTCACCAACTGTGTAAGTATGTTGTTAGGGGTCACCACCTGTGATGTTTTCAGGTGTCACCAACTGTGAAAGTATGTTGTCAGGGGACACCAACTGTGTAAGTGTGTTGTCAGGTGTCACCAGGTTGTAAGTATTTTGTCAGGGGTCACCAACTGTGTAAGTATGTTGTCAGGGGTCACCAGGTTTGGAAGTATGTTTTCAGGTGTCACCACCTGTGTAAGTATGTTGTCAGGGGTCACCAATTGTGCAAGTATGTTGTCAGGGGTCACCAAAAGTGTAAGTATGTTGTCAGGGGACACCGACTGTGTAAGTGTGTTGTCAGGTGTCACCAACTGTGTAAGTATGTTGTCAGCGGTCACCAATTGTGCAAGTATGTTGTCAGGGGTCAACAACTGTGCAAGTATGTTGTCAGGGGTCGCCAGGTTTGTAAGTATGTTGTCAGGGGTCAACAACTGTGTAAGTATGTTGTCAGGGGTCGCCAGGTTTGTAAGTATGTTGTCAGGGGTCAACAACTGTGTAAGTATGTTGTCAGGGGTCACCACCTGTGTATGTTGTCAGGGGTCACCAACTGTGCAAGTATGTTGTCAGGTGTCAACAACTGTGCAAGTATGTTGTCAGGGGTCACCAATTTTGCAAGTATGTTGTCAAAGGTCACCAACTGTGCAAGTATGTTGTCAGGGGTCACCAATTGTGCAAGTATGTTGTCAGGGGTCACCAACTGTGTAAGTAAGTTGTCAGGAGTCATCAACTGTGTAAGTATGTTGTCAGGGGTCACCACCTGTATATGCTGTTAGGGGTCATCAACTGTGGTAATTATGTTGTCAGGGTCACCAAATATGTAAGTATGTTGTGAGGGGTCACCAACTGTGTAATTATGTTATTATGGGTCACTACCAGTGGAATTATGTTGTCAGGGGTCACTAGCTGTGTTAGTTGCCAGGGGTCACCAGCTGTGTTAGTTGTCAGGGGTCACCAAATGTTTAAGTATATTATCAGGGGTCACCAACTGTGTAAGTATGTTGTCGGGGGGTCACTACCAGTGTAAGTTTGTTGTCAGGGGTCACCAACTATTTAAGTATGTTGTCAGTGGTCACTGCTTCTGTAAGTATGCTGTCAGCGGTCACCAACATATTTTATGTAGCAACTTACTCTTTTATCGTCTTTTTAATTCTTTATATTTATTTACTTATTTATTTATATATATATTATTCTTTCAGTTGTGTTCTGACCTCACTAGGGGAAAGGTCACGGCAGGGTTAGCTCCCGAGGGGTAATTATCAGATATGGCCAGTGCTATGTGTGGTCTTGGGTATGTGAGTTTGTTGACCAAACTGGAGTGGTCCATGAAAAAATTGGCGAGGGCCAAGGAAGAAATTGAGAGGACCACGTTGGAGAACCTGAAATTAAAGGAAGAGCTGGCGAAATTAAAAGGGGAGCCAGTGTCTGACGAAAACTCAAGCGAGTGGAAGGTGGTGAGTAGTGGGAAGACGAAGCTGGTGGTGAAGAAGTACACCAAGGATACGGCAACAACGACAACAACAGCTAAGTGTACCAACTCGTTCAGTCCCTTGATAGATGAATTGGACGTAAGTACAGTCAGGGACAGGGATGACAAGGAAGGTATAAAAACTTTAATTGTTGGTGACTCACAGGTAAGGTACATGGACAGAGCCTTTTGTGGTAAAAACAAAAATAGGATGAGGGTGTGTTTGCCAGGAGCCGGGGTGGGGGATATAATTGACAGGATGGACAATATCTTGTCTGGTAATGGGAACAAACCCATTATCTGCCTCAGTGCGGGAGGCAATGATATTGGCCGGTGTAGGAGCGAGGAGCTTCTTGATAAGTTCAAGGCAGCTATAGATCGTATTAGGACTAAGGGAGGGATCCCTATCATATGCAGTGTCCTGCCTAGAAGGAGAGTTGGCAGTGAATGGTTGTCAAGGGCAGTTGGTGTCAACGACCGTCTTGGCAGATATTGCAAGTCAATATCAGTCCCATTCATTGACAACTGGGACAACTTCTATGGCAGAAGGGACCTTTATGCTAGGGATGGGGTGCACCTGTCTAGGGATGGAGTAGCAACCCTGGCTGGAGCTCTAGAGGGGGCAGTTCAAAAGATATCGAAGTCTTTAAACTGCTAGGAGAACATATGAGCACTGGGGTGGAGGAGACTGCAGTGGGAGAGGGTAAACAAAGTGAAAGATTACAGGGAAATAGTATTAGGAATGATGACAAAACTAAATTAGACAGGGAGTTTAAAACTAAACGCGGTAAAGGGAGAACTCAGAACACGACTAACTTAAATGTATACTACGCGAACAGTAGAAGTATGATAAATTAAATGGATGATATTAGGGCCTTGGTATGTTCCGAAAAAATCGATATAATAGCATTCACTGAAACATGGATCAACCTAGACACACGTGAGTTACCAGTCGAATACCAAATTGCGGGTTACAAACTGTTCCATACCGATAGGCAGACCAGGAAAGGAGGCGGAGTAGCAATCTATGTTAGGGATAATCTGAAGTGCGAAATAAATAAGGAAATAAAAACTGAGCGGAATACAGAAACAATTTGGATAGAATTAATCGATGGTAGGGAAAAATTAATCACAGGAGTAATATATAGACCTCCCAATCTTGATAGAGTCAATGAGCGACTTATCTGGGATGAAATGCGCAGGGCTTTCATACACAACAAAGTCTGTATAGTAGGCGACTTTAACCTTGGCCAAATAGATTGGACTGACCTTACAGGTAACTCAGAATCAGAGGATTTTCTCGAGACGATCCAGGACTGTATACTAAGTCAACATATAACAGAACCCACATGGGGTAATAATATACTCGATTTAGTTCTGTCAAACAGAGAAAACCTCATTAGCAGTGTCGAGGTAGGGAACGAACTTGCAAACAGCGATCACAGAGAAATTAGATTCCAGTTACATTTTCAGGGCAGACGTAAGGAAAATTGCACTTAAGTACCAGATTTCAGAAGGGCGAACTTTGACAGTTTAAAGAGGCAGCTGAGAGAGGGGGTGTCGCGCTTGGCCGTGAACCTGACAGATTCCACGGACCTGATAACGAGATCTGAGATTGCCGAGTTCTACGACAATTTAAATAGTGAGTTACTTAATGCACAAAGGCAGAACATACCATACAAAAAACTCAGATCAGACAACAATGACCCTAAATGGATAAATAATTATTTAAAGAACATCATTGGCCAAAGGAAGGCTATAGGTAGAAAGATAAATCGTGGCGAAATTCACCTCCGGGACTATTATAGGGTATTGGCGAGTAGGGTTAAAACCGAGATAAGGAAAGCAAAGAGGAATAATGAGGTAAGGATAGCAAGGGAGGCGAAGACAAACCCCAAAGGATTCTACCAAATGTATCAAACTAAAACAAGAGAAAAGATTGGACCAATACGGTCAGACACCGGCGAGCTCACTGCTAACGACAGAGAAATGAGCAATAATTTAAATAAATATTTTTCAACATGATACCCGAGGCACGGACTCTATTCAGAGATAGTGAAGAAAACAAATTCAGCGAGATAGTAGTGACTAGTAACGATGTTACTAAGCAAATAGACAAACTAAAGCCTAATAAGTCACCTGGTCCCGATGAGATATTTGCCAGAGTATTAAAGGAATGTAAGGAAGAGCTTAGTTGTCCTTAGCAAAGATGTTTAACATGTCCTTAAAAACAGGTGTAGTAGCAGAATCCTGGAGGATAGCGAATGTAATCCCGATTTTCAAGAAGGGGGATAGATCACTATCCCCTAACTACCGCCCAATCAGTCTAACATCAATAGTAGACAAATTACTGGAAGCAATCATTTCAAACTCTATTCGAAATCACCTGGAGAAGCACAGATTGATCAATGATTCCCAGCATGGCTTCACAAGCGGACGTTCTTGTCTAACTAATCTATTAACATTCTTTTCATCAGTTTTCGAATCTGTGGACGAGGGGCACAATTATGATGTGGTATATCTCGACTTTAGCAAAGCCTTCGACAGAGTCCCCCACGAAAGACTAATTAGAAAGGTAGAAGCTCATGGCATCAAAGGTAACATCCTTAAATGGATTAGGGCGTGGTTACAGGACAGGAAACAGGGAGTTAGCATTAACGGCACTAAGTCCCATTGGAGCAACGTCACAAGTGGAGTTCCCCAAGGGTCAGTACTTGGACCATTATTATTTATTATATACATAAACGACATAGATATCGGCATAGGCAGCAACATAAGTAAATTTGCTGATGACACTAAAATAGGACGTGTTATTAAATCTGACGAGGACTCAGCAAAACTACAGGAAGATCTAAACAAATTTTTCGAATGGTCTGAAAAATGGCAGATGAAATTCAACGTGGACAAATGTAAAGTACTCAGTATAGGAGATGTAAACAGGGAAACCAGATACCAGATGAACAACGATGCCATAGAGAAATCCGACTGCGAGAGAGATTTAGGAGTAATGATAAGTAGGAACCTTAAGCCAAGTAAACAATGTGTTTTTGCTCGTAACAAGGCTAATAAAGTACTTGGGTTCATACAAAGGAGTGTTAGTTACAAGACTAGCGAGGTCATCCTAAAACTGTATCTTGCTCTTGTGAGACCACACCTGGATTACGCAGTTCAGTTCTGGTCACCGTATTACAGAATGGATATAGAATCCTTGGAAAGAATTCAGAGGAGAATGACAAGACTAATCCCGGCATTAGGAACCTTGAGTATAGAGACAGGTTAAAGCATCTTAATTTGCACTCCCTCGAGAGACGTAGAGCGAGGGGCGACCTGATAGAGGTGTATAAGTGGAAGGCAGGGCTAAACAAAGGGGACATTACAAAGGTACTCAAACTATCCAACCTGGAGCGAACTCGTAACAATGGTTTTAAATTAGACAAATTTAGATTTAGGTGTGAAATAGGTAAACACTGGTTTGGAAACAGAGTAGAGCATGAATGGAACAAGTTACCAAATATCATCATTAACTCGAATACGCTGAATAGCTTCAAACATAGGTTGGATGCTTATATGAGCAATAGGGTTTGGGTGTAAACGGGACTGCCCAGTATGGGCCAATAGGCCCGCTGCAGTTTCCTCCATTCTTATGTTCTTATGTTCTTATGTTTTCTTTATACTCGTGAGAGGTGGAAAGGGTGAGGGAGGTATTTTATTATGTTTGAGGAGAAGGTGTGAGGGGAAGGGGAGTACAGGACTAACGGTTTGTGGTTAGGCTAGAAAGGCCTTCACCAAGGGAAGCTGGTTAATGGGACTAAGATATCAATACTTCACAGAGGAGAAATATAGGAGTGTTATTGTATATAGGATTCATCGTATTACTGCATAATACCAAAGACATGCATGACAATGTTTTAGTCAACACACGGGAATTGAGAACTAATCATAATGGTTCTTCAGGTATTTATGATGTTACTCAAATTGAACAGTTACACTTCAAAAGGATAAACCTAAATTCCTAGCTTGCTAACCAAAGGGGTCTATTACTTACTATACATTTCGGGAAACGGATCAAACCTAATAAGTACAAGTACTCACGCTATAGCCGCCATGTGAGGAGGTGACACCCAGGACACAACTACACTTAACTCTTACCAAACGCGAGACTCCGGGTGGGCCCACAAGGGACGCCAAAACTTTCTTGACGTCATGCCTCATAGGCTTTCTCATTGGTCGAATACAGGCCTAAGGCCTTCTTACTATTGGCTTAAAATTGGCAGGAACCAATTGTGTAAGTATATAATCTGGGGTCACTATCTGTGCATGTTGTCAGGGGTCACCAACTGTGTAAGTATGTTTTCAGGGGTCACCAACTGTGTAAGTATGTTGTTAGGGGTCACCAACTGTGTTAGTAATTTGTCAGGGGTCACCATCTGTGTATGTTGCCAGGGTCATCAACACTGTAAGTATGTTTTCAGGGGTCACCAACTGTGTACGTATGTTGTTAGGGGTCACCACCTGTGTATGTTTTCAGGTGTCACCAACTGAGTAAGTATGTTGTCAGGGGTCACCAACTGTGTAATTATGTTGTCAGGGGTCACCAACCGTGTAAGTATGTTGTCAGGGGTCACCAGGTTTGTAAGTATGTTGTCAGGGGTCACCAACTATGCAAGTATGTTGTCAGGTGTCAACAACTGTGCAAGTATGTTGTCAGGGGTCACCAGGTTTGTAAGTATGTTGTTAGGGGTCACCACCTGTGTATGTTGTCAGGTGTCACCAACTGTTTTAGTATGTTGTCAGGGGTCACTAATTGTGCAAGTATGTTGTCAGGGGTCACCAACTGTGCAAGTATGTTGTCAGGTGACACCAACTGTGTAAATATATTGTCAGGCGTCACCACCTCAGGGTCACCACCTATATATGTTGTTAGGGGTCACCACCTGTGTATGTTGTCAGGCGTCACCACCTGTGTATGTTGTCAGGCGTCACCACCTGTGTTTGTTGTCAGGGGTCACCACCTATATATGTTATTAGGGGTCACCACCTGTGTATGTTGTCAGGGGTCACCAACTGTGTATGTTGTCAGGCGTCACCACCTGTGTTTGTTGTCAGGGGTCACCACCTATATATGTTATTTGGGGTCACCACCTGTGTATGTTGTCAGGCGTCACCACCTGTGTTTGTTGTCAGGGGTCACCACCTATATATGTTATTAGGGGTCACCACCTGTGTATGTTGTCAGGGGTCACCAACTGTGTAAGTATGTTGTCAGGGGTACCCACCAGTGTACGTTGTCAGGGGTCACCAACAGTTTAAGTATGTTCCCAGGGGTGACCAACTGTTTATGTTGTCAGTGGTTACCAAGTTTGTATGTATGTTATCAGGAGTCACAAGGTGCCAAAATCTGGTGATAGGTGGTGCCAGTTGTGGAATAATGGTGGTAAGTGTCGCCAGGTGTGTGATTATGGTGGCAGGGGTCACAGTGACGACCTCCCTTACACGCACACACACAAACCAGTAACTTTCACTCGGTTCACAAAAATGTTACCCCACAGTGTGTGAAATATGCTAAGCCAGAAGTCCGCATTTAGCTATGATTAATATTCCCCGAATATTTTGAAGATTGTGGATAGCTACAGGTATGATAAACAGATGGTAGTGATGGTGACGTTAACGAGATTATTACTTGCAAAAGCGGTCAGATCCTTCACTGCTCAATACAAAAGATCATAAATTTATTATTACTGAATTATCTGAAGTCTTGTCATACTCCCTGGATACACTATTACTTATTTAAAATCCTATGATATTTGTTCCCTATATTGGGTGCACAACTCTCGGACGGACATACGGACAGGCGCGGAAAGGAAAAATTATTTTCTTTAGGTCGCTTAAGTTAAATTGAGAATATCTTTTCAGTGGAATGATTGCACGGATTCTCCAAAGTTCTTAAGATAATTTTCCCCTTAGCTAGACACAAGAGTATACATAAAGTTATTGTTAAGTCTGAGTCCAATTTTGAGGGTTTCTTGGTGATCAACTTTGAGCCACAGCTTAAGTGGGTCTTCCATTTAAGGGCACGAAGTTCCGAGATACAGAGCCGTGGACTTTGGTGGCCGTTACTAGCACTGACGATGGTGACGGAGACGTCGGGGGAACAACAATGAATGACAGACAGAAAGGCAGTGAGTGAGCGATCTACCACTATTGGTACAGCATTTCTTATGTAAACTCACAAGACATAACTACCAGACACAACTCTAGCAGCATCTTCATTCTACGACAAAGTAATGAACTACTAGAGTACTGTGTGAAAACACGAAGTCACGGGACAGATAAGTTGAGAGAAGTGAAGAGTTTAATAGTTAGTTAAATGAAGTCACAACAAAGATAGCCTTATAACACCCAAAACTGAGAGAAATGTCAACGACAGTGAAAATGCGTTTTAAAACAGCCTAGAGCAACATCCACACCTGTTCCACCCTGAATATAATTTAAAACATGCAAACAAACATACACTGGAGGTGAGGGGGGGGGGGACAGAGGCGAAAGCACACAGCTCGCTCTGTCTCCCCGAAATGCAGGAACTGGAAACCAATTTGCAATACATCATAGCCAAGCTGCAGCGCAACAACCAGGCCCACGGTGTCTACACAATACTCAGCAGAGATACAACCACGACATGTACCAGAGCCAGCCAGCACAGACACAATCTTACCAACATGTGCTGCGCCCCTTCCGCTGCTGCTGTCTGGCATCATTCATTCTACCAACATGCAGGTGGCCTCCTCACCCAGGCATAACGTGTTTTCTGTCATTACATAAATTTACTTCAAAGAATACACTGGCGGTGAGATATGGATTCCAATATATTTTCCGGCAAGAGCGGCACAACTGAACAATAGTTTCCCTGGTATAGGAGGCTATGTAATTTATTGACCAGTATAGTTCGCCTTGAGTCTAGACACATCCGGTGACTCACTCCCTTACACTAACTCTGCCTCACACTCGAGATGAGGTAACGGCTTTCTGGTCAAGTAATTGAATTGAATGCAAGCTCTTTTTACCTTGTGTGCCAAGTTTATCGTAAATCAATAGTCAACTCGGTCAACTAAAAATAAGAGACTCCGGATATGATTATCTCACACACACACACACACACACACACACACACACACGTACGCACTAAATAGGGACAGTTGCTTAATAACGATAACTTTTATGTATTTATTTATTTGGAAACTTCAGACTTATCATAGACGATCATATAGATAATCTGAATACATTTAAATGAATAGTTTCCTACCTAACGTAACCTAAATTAACGTAACGTAACCTAATATTACAACCTTACTGGTTAGATTATGTTAGTTTAGGTTAGGTTAAGATGTTTAATCATCAGGTGATATAAACTGTGGGGGATAATCTTCATATGATACAGACTTTTATCAATAGTATTATACCTTCCACTGTCGGCATATCACTAATATAAATATTACTCCGCTAAGATCGACCAAGAAGACCAATTATAGCAACACACTCCCCTACCTTTACCGTATAGCTGACCTCACTAACGGAAGTTTGTGTCAAATTATCTCCTGGGAACACCTCTGAGGTCTGAGTTGGAGCAGGCGTAGGAGGAGGATGAGAGGCTCAACTTCTGGTTTACAAGAATACCAACACCTCTCTCATGTTCTCACCACCCGAATATACTCGTATGAAAAAAGATCTTCACCACTGATGCTGTTTGAACCTGTCCATCTTACTTCGCTTAATCCCAGAATATCCCACTGCAGTCTTTTCATTTCCCTGCAAACATTTGCAGTCTTACCAGCCTCATATAATGACCCGAAATGGATTAATAATTACTTAAAGAATATTATTAGGCAGAAAAGGGTAAAAAGAAAAGAATCCAGCAGAGACGATCATCTTTAATATTTGTTTAATAAAATAAGCTGAAGGGGCAAGAAAGATAAAGAAAAAAAGATATCAAGAGACGATTAATATAAAAGGATTTTTCAAGTGTCGACTGGAGCGACAGTAGAGACCTAGATAAGATCCCCGAGGTGGATACTATTTATAGATACAGAGAAAATAAACTATAAGAACACAAGAGTAAAGGAAACTGCAACGGGCCTACTGACCTGTACTAGTCAGTCCTGTTTACACCCAACTGTCTTACTTATATAGCTGTTCAACCCATATTTGAAGTTTCCCAGCAAGTTCGAGTTAATGATGGTGTTCAGTAATTTATACCACTCAACCACAACTGTATTATTTTCCAAACTAGTGTTTACCCATTTCTCGCCTACATCTAAATTTGACTATTTTAAAACCTTTACCACGTGTTCTCTCCTGGTTGGATAGTTAAAGTATCTTAGTTATATGACCATTATTTAACCCTGACTTCCATTCACTTCGCCCATCACTCAAGAGAATGAAAATCCAGTTTTCTTAATCTGTCTCTAAACTCAAGGTTCCTATTACCCGGATAAGCTTCTACATTCTTTCTAGAGTCGATATCCATTCTATAGTACAGTGACCAAAACTGATCTGCATAATATATACTATATAGTTAAAGGATAACCTCACTTGCCCTATTACTAACTCTTCTAGATATAAACGCTAGTACTATATTAATCTTGTTTCGAACATAGACGAATCGGTTTTCTCTATAACTGCGTTGTTTAGCTGATACCTGATTCCTGTTTCTAAGCCATAGCCTAAGATCTTTACGTTTTTCAACATCAAATTGCATCTGCCATTATTCAGTCCACATTAAAAGTTTATTTAGGTATTCCTGTAATTTTTCGGATTCCTCATCAGATTTAATTATACGTCAGCAAATATATTTATGTTGCTATCGATTTAGAATTTAAACAAATGAGGGGCAAATTGAGGGGCGATATTTATAAATGGAAGTCAGGGTTAAATATTGTGATAAAGCTAATGTACTTAAAGCATAATATCAGGAACGAACACGCATTAATAATTTTAGAATATACAAATTTAGATTTAGGCGGGAATAAGGTAAAAAGTGGGTTGGAAATAAAGTTGTAGATGATTAGAACAAGTTAACAAACACCACCGTTAACTCAATCTCGCTTGGAAGCTTCACATATAGGTTTGACAGATATACTTTTATGAGTAATAAGAGTTAGGTGTAAACAGTCCGATAGGCCTACAACAGTTTCCTTGATTCTGCTGTTCTTAATTTAAATAAGCGTTATCAAGGACCCACGAACTCTCGGGGGAAGAAGGTAGATAATCGGTAAGCCTTCGACAATTATAACATAATTACTACTGCTACTACTACTACTACTACTTTTTTTATTAGCCTCCATCCTCCCCTTATAGCCATACAATCGCCGCCATTTTATTACCTTAAAATTAAATATCCTAATACATAAGTAGCTACCTAGCTGTGTTGAGTTAGTTGAGCCGCAGATCTATGTGGCATTAAGTGACTGTTGCCTCATAGTCAATATCTGCAACTGTTGTCGGCTTTGGGGCCGATGCTCTCGTTCCCCTAAGGCAGAGCAAAGCCGACCTAAGGAGAGAGCAGGACAGTCGACATCTCATCCAGGCTGTAACATAACCACTGGGCTGCTGCTTCTGTTCGGATAGCACCTCCGCGAGTCTGGCGTAGAAGCATCTTGCACTTGGTCCCATCCCACCAGAGCTTGTGAACACTAGAGGAGTGAAGGTGCTTTGATCAACGTTCTGAATTCTCTCCCCGTATCCTCTTATCTTGTCGTTCTCGTTCCTCCTGTGTGCAGCATCAAGAGCTAGGTTACGGTGACATGCGGCCATGGGATCAAAAATCCGCATGTGGAAAAAGGCTCGCTGTCTCCAAGTCCAGAATCTTCGAGCACTGACGTCAACACGGGCTTCGTTGGATGTGTTTGAAGTCCTATGCTGGAAGGTCTCACCATCCAATGGAAGGAGGGTCGGTTCTACCTTGACATCACGGCAGATTTCCTTCAACATATTTGCTATGAGATCCCTTACTTCGTCATGCCTCATGCATATGAAGCCCCTTTTCTGGCACAACATGGCGTGATCGACGTCATAGGAAGAGCCACACACGCATTGGGAGGGCAAACCTTTTACTGGCCGACCGTACCTTCGAGCATTGTTATCTGTAAATTCTTGTTTATTGAGACTGAAACCATTTGCCCTTATCGGTAACGTAGTTAACCAGTTCGAGGTGCCCACCTACTGAACTATAGCTACTTTTTTTCAAATTCTCTGGTACTTGCAGCAACAGTTGCTGCAACTTGTCACTTTGGCCGTGCTGTCGTTCTGTCTTAATGAACTTTCGAATCTTGTTTACTTCACTGGTATCCACCTCCCCTGAGCTATTATGTGGTCCGTGAGGGCTGCTGTGTGCTTAACTGAGTTTTGATGTTCGGTGGCAGCAATCTCCTCTGGATTGGACAATCCCATTCCTCCCAGTCTTGGTTGTAGTGCAAGGAGTGATCTTTCTGCTGGGGTTAAGTGAGGGTGTTTCACTAATTTGGGAATGAAATTGACGCTGATAATTTCTTCCAGAGGGTAGAGGAGGGGTCCGATATCAGGGATAGTGCGCATCAGGTAGTTCCCCCGATGCTTGACTCCATGGGTGAATGCCGCAAAAGCCGCAAAAGCCGCATGTGGCTCTGTGTTAGCAATCTGAGACAGAGTTTGGATTTCCCTAACCCACTCATTCACCTTTCCCGTTACGTACTCGGTCTTGCAGTCCGTCATGCCGATTACTGCGCCTAGGTGTCTTTGGCCATCCTTTGTTACTTTGACCTCACTTCCACCGAACACCTCCATTGCCCATTCATAATGTTCTGGCTTCACAATGAGGAAGGACTTGCTGGCGTTTTGGTGGTACCCTATTTGTGGGCCTCGTAATGTTACCAGGTCCCACCACTTTTTGATGTTCTTCACTTTTCCTGCTCCTATAAGCTCATCAGCGTACACCACTTGCTTGACCTCATTTGTTTCAAATTTTATTGTGTGTTAGAGCACGGATAGGCTATTGCATACATTGCCATTGCAACAGGGTCCCCCTGCGTTGTTCCCTCGGTTGACTGTATGATGGTATCACCTCTTAGAGCCTTGTTGTTTACTATATAGAGGTCTGATGGACTCCTCTTGGAGTTTTCATCATACATTGCAAAGCTTGGACACTTGATCTTGATGTTGTGCAGTGCAGCCTTGCGGTTAAGTATGTTGATTGCGTTTGAAGTGTCCACCAGGAGAATGGCCTCACAATCACGCTGCTCAAATATCGTTCTCATGGCGTGAATGTCAGCTTCCCCTCCAGCCTGGTGGCCAGCACAAACTTGCAGGTTCCCTGTTGCTGCCCTGACATCATACTGTACCACCTCCATTATGCATTTTCCAATGATCCGCCTCAGCACTTCCCCCACCCCTATAGGCCTACATCCTGGATTCTTATCCAGAGGAATGAGGCGGTGTTGGCAGCACCAGGATACCAGCTTTCTTGCAAGGACGGCAATGGCAGTGTAGAGATCACTTGCTACGGGGCCAAACTTGTTAGTGCTGACGATGACTCTCCAACCGTTTGCATTCAGACCTAAAGGACCGGCACCTCCCTGAGTCTTCAGTGCCTTTTTCCACACCATCCCTCCTGTTATTTTCTCAAACAGGACAGCATTTGGTGGGATATAGGCACCCTGGAACCTAATGCCATCGTTTTCACTTGCAGGGGATGTTTTTCTTTCAGTTGTTTTAATGTCTCTCTTTTATTGGCAGAACCCCACCGGAGGATTCCTCTGTGAGAGATCTTATCGCCAAAGACACTTTTCCCACACGAATTTTGTTTCCAAACTTTCTTGCAACGTCATCGGGGTTTTGCTTTCGATCTCCTATGAATTTTAGTCTCTCCTGCAGTGTTCTTGCTTCACATAGGAGATCATCAAGGGCCCCATTCTGCCACATTGTCAATCTTCTCTTCATTGCTGCCGCATTTTCTTTGTGCTTATTCTTTGTGTGTGTCCTCTGACAGAATAGATGTGGTAATATTGCCAGTATCTAATATACTATAGAGCTATCCGAATGTGTGTGTGTCTGTCTGTTTGTCTGTCTTTGCAGCCGAAACGGCACACTCGTTTTTCATCAAACTTGGTGGAAAAATAGCAAAAAAATCGTAGAGTGGAACAAACCTGGTCCCATGTCGATGGCTTCTGTAGGAAGCCATTAATAAACCATTTTATTTACGATGGAAAACGCACCCTAATTAACCATGCAAGTCCACGGACTTGCCGCACCCTCATTCGCTGTTCACTGTCGGCTTGATACAATACAGTACAATACCATACAATACCATACCATACAATACAATATACAACGAACTATAAATATTTGTAAGAATAAAACATAATTTTATAGACATGTAAGACTCACAACTTGATAAGATATCCGTAAGACATTAGTTATTGGAAATTTGATTAAATGTTTTGTTATTAATCCAGTGTGAAATGTATCGGTATTGGTGGTACAATCCTAATGGTCTCTAATCCTGTTGATTAGGTGAGGTTAATCTGAGCTTATTGAGATTAAGATAAGGTGTGGGGTTTATTCTACCTGAGTTAGTCTCAGGAACGACCCTTATTGTAACAATCACGACCATAATTATAACAACCAGGACCATAATTATAACAACCAGGACCATGATTATAACAACCAGGACCATGATTATAACAACCACGATCATGATTATATCTACTACGACCATGATTATAACAACCACGACGATGATTATAACAACCACGACCATGATTATAACAACCACAACCATGATCATAACATCTACGACCATGATTATAACAACCTCGACAATGATTATAACAACCACGACTATGATCATAACCACGACCATGATTATGACAACCACGACCATGATTATAACAACCACGATCATGATTATATCAACCACGACCATATTATAACAACCACGACCATGATTATGACAACCACGACGATGATTATAACAACCACGACCATGATTATGACAACCACGACGATGATTATAATAACCACGATCATGATTATATCAACCCACACCATGATTATGACAACCACGACCATGATACATAACCACGACCATGATTATAACAAATCACGATCATGATTATATCAACCACTTAATTCATGATTATAACAACCACGACCATGATTATGACAAATCCACGACCATGATTATAACAACCACGATCATGATTATATCAACCACGACCATGATGACAACCACGACGATGATTATAACCACGATCATGACAAAGTAACCAATGACCATGATTATAAATAAACCACGACTCATGAGATCATAACAACCACTTACCATGATTATAACAACTACGACCAAGTATTATAAATAACCACGACCATGATTATAACAATCACGACCATGATTAAGTAACAACCACGACCATGATTATAACAACCACGACTATGATTACAACAACCACGACCATGATTATAACAAACTAACATCATGACTATAAACCAATATCTGTGATTATAAACAAACTACTTAATCATGATTATAAATAAATAACAACCATGATTATAACAACCACGACCATGATTATAACAACAACGACCATGATTATAACAACCACGACCATGATTATAACAACCACGACCATGAGAATAACAACAACGACCACGATTATAACAACCACGATAATGATAATAACAACTAGGACCATGATTATAACAACCACGCCTATGATCGTAACCACGACCATGATTATGAGAATCACGACCATAATTATAACAACCAGGACCATGATTATAACAACCAGGACCATGATTATAACAACCACGACCATGATTATAATAACCACGACCATGATTATAACAACCACGACCATGATTAGAACAACCACGACCATGATTACAACAACCACGACCATGATTATAACAACCACGATCATGACTATAACAACCACATCTATGATTATAATAACCACGACCATGATTACAACAAATCACGAATATGATTATAACAACCACGACCATGATTATAACAACAAGGACCATGATTAGAACAACCACGACTATGATTATACAACCACACCATGATTATAAACAACCACGACCACGATTTTTGTTACAACCACGACCATGATTATAAATAACCACGACCACATTATAACAACCACGACTATGATTATAAACAACCATGACCATGATTAACACTCTAACCATGATCGCAAATCACGACCATGACTTCCGTAACCACCCGACCATGATTATAACAACAACGACCATGATTATAACAACCACGACTATGATTATAACAACCACAACCATGATTATAACACCCACAACCATGACTATAACAACCACGACCATGATTATAACAACCACGACCATGATTATAACAACCACGACCATGATTATAACAACCACGACCATGATTACAACAACCACGACCATGATTATGACAACCACGATCATGACTATAACAACCACATCTATGATTATAACAACCACGACCATGATTATAACAACAACGACCATGATTATAACAACCACGACCATGATTATAACAACCACGACCATGATTATAACAACCACGACTATGATTATAACAACCATGACCATGATTATATCACCCACGACCATGATTATAACACCTACAACTATGATCATAAAGCACGACCATGATCGTAACCACGACCATGATTATAACAACAACGACCATGATTATAACAACCACGACTATGATTATAACAACCACAACCATGATTATAACACCCACAACCATGATTATAACAACCACGACCATGATTATAACAACCACGACCATGAGAATAACAACAACCACCACGATTATAACAACCACGATAATGATTATAACAACCACGACCATGATTATAACAACTAGGACCATGATTATAACAACCACGCCTATGATCATAACCACGACCATGATTATGAGAATCACGACCATAATTATAACAACCAGGACCATGATTATAACAACCAGGACCATGATTATAACAACCACCATGATTATAATAACCACGACCATGATTATAACAACCACGACCATGATTATAACAACCACGACCATGATTATGATTATAACGACCACGACCATGATTATAACAACCACGACCATGATTATAACAACCACGACCATGATTACAACAACCACGACCATGATTATAACAACCACGATCATGACTATAACAACCACATCTATGATTATAACAACCACGACCATGATTATAACAACAACGATAATGATTATAACAACCACGACCATGATTATAACAACTAGGACCATGATTATAGCAACCACGCCTATGATCATAAGCACGACCATGATTATGAGAATCACGACCATAATTATAACAACCAGGACCATGATTATAACAACCAGGACCATGATTATAACAACCACGACCATGATTATAATAACCACGACCATGATTATAACAACCACGACCATGATTAGAACAACCACGACCATGATTACAACAACCACGACCATGATTATAACAACCACGATCATGACTATAACAACCACATCTATGATTATAACAACCACGACCATGATTACAACAACCACGACCATGATTATAACAACTATGATTATAACAACAACGACCATGATTATTAACACTACCATGATTATAACAACCACGACCATGATTATAACAACCACGACTATGATTATAACAACCATGACCATGATTATAACACCTACAACTATGATCATAAACCACGACCATGATCGTAAACCGACATGATTATAACAACACAACCATGATTATAACACCCACAACCATGACTATAACAACCACGACCATGATTATAACAACCACGACCATGATTATAACAACCACGACCATGATTATAACAACCACAACCATGATTACAACAACCACGACCATGATTATGACAACCACGATGATGACTATAACAACCACATCTATGATTATAACAACCACGACCATGATTATAACAACAACGACCATGATTATAACAACCACGACCATGATTATAACAACCACGACCATGATTATAACAACCACGACTATGATTATAACAACCATGACCATGATTATATCACCCACGACCATGATTATAACATCCTACAACTATGATCATAAAGCACGACCATGATCGTAACCACGACCATGATTATAACAACAACGACCATGATTATAACAACCACGACTATGATTATAACAACCACAACCATGATTATAACACCCACAACCATGATTATAACAACCACGACCATGATTATAACAACCGCGACCATGATTATAATAACCACGACCATGATTATAACAACCACGACCATCTGGAAAACGGTGTTGCTGTACTCTGTCAGCAGGACAAAGGTTGCGCGCTAGCCAAGCACGAGCGTTCGAACTTTCATGCCTAGGTAAACTGTACCACCGGACTCGCCACCGGGCACGAAGGGCCCACGATCACTTGTTTGAAGATCTAAAGGAGCAAGGAAGCAGTCCTGGGTGTCCTCAGTTATGAGGCGAATCATCTCCCGAATCATTTCTTTGTTGGCCGCACACTTGGGTGGTTCAAACAGGTTAGCTGGCGACCACCGGACAATTTCTGAGTAAGTTTCTTTAACCCATATGTCTGCATTTTCCATCGACTGCTACAATTGCTTTTTCATTTTTTTTTAAATTTGCTAAATGGCCTCCATCCTCCCCTAATAGCCATACCTTCGCCACCATTTTATTACCTTAAAATTAAATATCGTAAGACATAAGTAACTATCCTAGCTGTGTTGAGTTAGTTGAGCCGCAGATCTATGCGGCATTCAGTGACTGTTGCCTCATAGTCAATATCTGCAACTGTTAATAATAATAATAATAATAATATTAATAGTACTACTGGCAACAAGGTATAATACTCTACACCTGCCTCCCTCAACACATCCGTATAGAGACGTCAAAGTTACTACGAAGTAATTAAAATTTTCACCTCCATTAAACATTTGGTAGTTAAATGAGCCTCAGTCTTAATTGACTCCCATCTAACCTAACCATTAGGACTAAGACCAAGTAGGATTGAAACTCATTAAGATTGTGGCCAATAAGGGTTGAACCCAAATCCTACTTCCATTAACTGGATTGGACTACAGTAGGTTAGAGCCTACTCGGGCAGGAGCCCAATTGACCGGTAAGTTTTATCTCCCATAATCTTTAATTGCTGATGGACTTGTTTAATTACTAACCTTGTTATACACTTACAGACCTGAATTGTTGAAACGGAATAATAACATTATAACGTTAATGACTAGTCACTTTTTACACAATTTATAAAACACCTGTCACACGGAACATATCGTCAGGCCGAGCACCTGTCAGACTAAGCACCTGTCATACAAAGCGTCTGTCAGACCAAGTGTCTGTCAGACCGAGCGCCTGTCAGACAGAGAGCTAAGGAAAAATTAAAATATAATTTAAAGATTTTCGTGAAAGTGTTGCAAGTAAACAACTACTAACTTCGAATACTGGACTTCCAGCCTCCTACCTGCTAATACTACAGTCCTTGGTTCACTCTGTCTTCATTTCTCTGACTATAACTTTCTCTGCCTATTTATCTATATATGCTTCCTTCTCAAATGTAATCAATGTGTTTTCTGCCTTTCCCAGCTGTGTGTATCTGTCACACCATACTGTTACTTCACCGTGTGATGTAACCCTCCTCCTCATTCTCCTTCACCGTGTGATATAATCCTCCTCCTTCTCCTTCACTGTGTGATGTAATCCTCCTCCTCCTCCTTCACTGTGTGATGTAATCCTCCTCCTCCTCCTTCATCGTGTGATGTAACCCTCCTCCTCCTCCTCCTCCTTCACTGTGTGATCTAACCCTCCCTCTCCTCCTCCTTGACCGTGTGCTGTAACCCTTCTCCTCCTTCTTCATCATGTGATGTAACCCTCCTCCTCCACCTTCACCGCATGATATATTCTCCTCCTTATCCTTCATCGTGTGAAGCAACCCTCCTCCTACTTCACCGTGTGATGTAACCCTCTTCCTCCTCCTCCTTCACCTTGTGATGTATCCCTCCTCCTTTTCCTTCACCATGTGATGTAACCCTCCTCCTCCTTCACCATGTAATATAGCCCTCCTCCATTCCCTCACCTTATGAGGTAACCCTCTTCTTCCTTCTCCATGTGATGTATCCCTCCTCCTGTTCCTTCACCATGTGATGTAACCCACCTCCTCCTCCTCCTCCTCCTCCTCCTCCTCCTCCTCCTCCTCCTTCCTTCACCGTGTGATTTAACCCCCCTTCTTTTCCTTCACCATGTGATGTAACCCTCCTCCTCATTTGGTGTAGCTAATAGAGACATTATACTTGAGCAACTAGCTAATTTTGGCATCTAAGGTAACCTCTGACATGGATAAAGGGTTATCTGTCCAACAGGTATGCCAATGTTCTGTTTAGGGGAGTCAGAAGTACCAGAATGAGAGCATTTATACTTGGCATGCCTCAAGGAGGAGTATTAAGTCCTATGCTCTTTAATATACTGATGTACAAGTTAATTGCTGACCTTCCAGTTCAGCCGAATGAGGCTGTAATATGTTATGCTGATGATATCTGCATCATGACACAGACCAAACCCAGGCTACAAGCTTTACTGGATGTATTTGTTTGGAGGACTGTGGGATGTGGTCTCATAAATCTGACGAGGACTCCGCAAAACTACAGGAAACTACAGGAAGATCTAAACAAATTTTTCGAATGGTCTGAAAAATGGCAGATGAAATTCAACGTGGACAAATGTAAAGTACTCAGTATAGGAGATGTAAGCAGGGAAACCAGATACCAAACGAACAACGATGCCATAGAGAAATCCGACTGTGAGAGAGATTTAGGAGTAATGATAAGTAGGAACCTTAAGCCAAGTAAACAATGTGTTTTTGCTCGTAACAAGGCTAATAAAATACTTGGTTCATACAAAGGAGTGTTAGTTACAAGACTAGCGAGGTCGTCTTAAAACTGTATCTTGAGCTTGTGAGACCACACCTGGATTACGCAGTTCAGTTCTGGTCACCGTATTACAGAATGGATATAGAATCCTTGGAGAGAATTCAGAGGAGAATGACAAGACTAATCCCGGGCATTAGGAACCTTGAGTATTGAGACAGGTTAAAGCATCTTAATTTGCACTCCCTCGAGAGATGTAGAGCGAGGGGCGACCTGATAGAGGTGTATAAGTGGAAGACAGGGCTAAACAAAGGGGACATTACAAAGGTACTCAAACTATCCAACCAGGAGCGAACTCGTAACAATGGTTTTAAATTAGACAAATTTAGATTTAGGCGCGAAATAGGTAAACACTGGTTTGGAAACAGAGTAGTGGATGAATGGAACAAGTTACCAAATATCATCATTAATTCGAATACGCTGAATAGCTTCAAACATAGGTTGAATGCTTATATGAGCAATAGGGGTTGGGTGTAAACGGGACTGCCCAGTATGGGCCAATAGGCCCGCTGCAGTTTCCTCCATTCTTGTGTTCTTATGTTCTTATGTTCTTATAATATCTGTTGACAAGATGAGGGTCCTCAATCCTTGTCCTACTCACCCTCTGCCTCTTAACTTTAACATTAACAGCATGCCCTCGGGCTCTTATAAATATCTTGGAATTAATGTGAATGATACAAAACTTTGTCGGCAACCTTCATGCCAAACTATTGCAGCATATTAAACCTCTCATTACCCTTGTTGGTAAGAGCTAAGGAATTAACATTACCTATGCTCGTACTTTCAATCTTCACTTCATTCGATCAGCAGTTGCTTATCATGCTCTCCATTTTGTAACTATTCCCCTTAAACAGCTAAACAGCCTGGAGGTAGTACAAAATAAAGCCATGTGCATCATTCCAGGATGCCTAAGATCTACCAGAATTGTAAACATGAGGAAAGAACTCGGGCTGCCCTCTCTATCTGGGAGGATAGCTCTACTTAATACCATGTTTCATGTCAAACTTTTGAAGAACAATGGTCCCCAAACTACAGCTCAAACTAAGTTGATGTTTTCTCTAATTAATCCTGACTATTTCACCAACCTTCCACAAAAGTCTCTCTATGGGCCAGGGTTTCGTAAAAATATTGCAGATCACTTGAAACTGAATGTCTCAATCACCACAGACGAAGCCTTTAATGCCATTACTGGCTATATCAGTTCCTATTAATTACACTCCTGTTAGTAGTAAACAAATGTTAAACACCAATGTAGTGAGATGTATTACACTAGAAACTATTAACAGTCACAAAGAGAGTGTTAAATCAAGTGAATGTTATGCTTTTCCTGATGGTTCTGTGCAGACAAACACAAGTAGAACAGGTTGTGCATGTATAATATATAAAGAAAATGAGAAAATAGTGTCAAAAATGCAGACCGAACAACTGGGCCAGTACAGCACAACCCTAACCAATGGAGTGTGGGGTGATGTACTGTGACTCCCAAAGTGCTTTGAAATCAATGAACAGACCGTCAGGCTCTATGTCAAAAGTTGTCTGAGATATTAAAATAAATGCGATAACTACTAAAGAGAATAACTTTCGTATTAAATTTGTGTGGATTCCGATACCATGTTAGAATTAGGAATCATAACCGTGCTGATAGACTGGCCAATGAGGCATGTAAGAAAGAAAATGTGGACCTGGACCTTGGCTTCTCCAATGCTGTGCTTAAAAACATACAAGTCAAAATCATGAACTCTGATCTAGAAGAACTGAGAAATGCAGAGAGACCTGGTAGTTGTAGCATTTGTAAATATGAAAATTTTTGTGACAAGAGATACCGGTATGGCCAGCACAAGGACAGAACCAGATGGTACGATGTAGTCGTGGTCAGAATTAGGCGAGGATACAGACATATCTGGCAGGTTGATGACGCTGTACCCATACCGGAACACTCAGCATGTAAACTTTGTGATAAACTTTTAAAGCAGACACTTGAACATTATTTTCTTGAATGTGACACTGTCAAAGACCTCAGGCCACTTTGCTTATTGTATCACGAACTATGCATTTACTACATTGAGTCAGGAAGGCTTGAGGACATTCTTGGTGTCTACCCAAGATTTGGTAGCCCACATTGATTAGTCCTCAAATAGAATATGACTTATACTGTATATGAACCACTGTCCGGCGTGGCAGTGGGCAGTGATATTACCCACATGACTATGACCAATACTATTAGTGACTATGATCTATATCTTTGTGTATGAGCCTCTGTCCTGCTTGGCACTAGGAAATGATAGTACCCTCAACGTCAAGAAGACCTGACTGAATTACTCTGAATAGGCAAACTGTACTCCAAGTTTTGCCAATAAATTTGCTTACCCGTAAAAAAAAACCGCCTCCCTCAACCACAAGCCTGTCTCCTCCTCCCTCTCTCCCTTGCTCCCTCCTCCACTTACCGAAAGAGAGTAAGAATAATAGAAGAGAATTAGAGAATAAGGAAAGTAAAAGTAAATAAATTAAAATAGGAAATAAGATAAAGGAAATAATACACATTTATTAAATCTCCTCCTCCTCCTTCACCACGTGACGTAACCCTTCTCCTACCACACCGTGTGATGTTGCCCTTCCACTCCCTCACCGCGTGATGTAACCCCCCACCCTCAACGTGTGATGTAACCCTTCTTCTCCCTCACCGTGTGATGTAACCCTCCTTGTCCCTCACTGTGTCATGTAACCCTCCCCCCTCACCGTATGATGTAACCCTTCCACTCCTTCACCGTGTGACGTAACCCATCTACTCCCTCATCATGTGATGTAACCCTTCCACTCCTTCACCGTGTGATGACACCCTCCCCCTGCTCCTCCTTCACCGTGTGATGGAACCCTCCCCCCTCCCCCTCCTTCACCGTGTTATGTAACTCTTCTATTAACTCACCGTGTGATATAACCCTTCTACTCCTTCACCGTGTGTGTAACCCTCCCCCTCCTCCTCCTCCCTTCGCCGTGTCACAACCTCCCCCCTCCTCCGTCACCGTGTGATAACCTCTCCTCCTCCTCCTTCACCGTATGATGTAAACCTCTCCACCTCCTCCTCCTTCACCGTGTGATGTAACCCTCCCCTCCCCTTCTTCACAGTGTGATGTAACCCTCCCACTCCTACTACTTCACCATGTGATGTAACCCTCCCCCTCCTGCTCCTCCTTCACCGTGTTATGTAACCCTACCCCTTCTCTTCCTTCATTGTGTGATGTAACCCCCCTCCTCCTCTTTCATCGTGTTATGTAACCTCCCCCACCACTTTCACCGTGTCATGTTCTGACCTCGCTTCAGCTGTGTTCTGACCTCGCTAGAGGAAAGGTCACGGCAGACTTAGCTCCTGGGGATAAATTGTCGGTAATGGCTAGTGCCGAGTTAAATTAAAGAAAGTGATAGTGAGGATGAAGGAAGAAGACACGAGACAAGGAAAGCCCGTGTCTGGCGAAAACTCAGGCTAATGGAAGATTGTGCGGAGAAGAACGACCAAAATGGTAGTGAGAAAACGTAAGAACATAAGAATGGAGGAAACTGCAGCAGGCCTATTAGCCCATACTGAGCAGTCCCATTTACACCCAACCTCTATTGCTCATATATCCATCCAACCTATGTTTGAAGCTATCCAGCGCATTCGAGTTAATGCTAATATTTGGTAACTTGTTCCAGTCCTTCCACTATATTTCTAAACCAATGTTTACCTATTTCGCGCCTAAATCTAAATTTGTCTCATTTAAAACCATTGTTACAAGTTCACTCCTGGTTGGATAATTTGAGTACCTTTGTTATGTCCCTTTTGTTCAGCCCTGACTTCCATTTATACACTTCTATCATGTCGCCCCTCACTCTACGTCTCTCGAGGGAGTGCAAATTAAGATGCTTTAACCTGTCCCTGTACTCAAGGTTCCTTATGCCCGGGATTAGTCTTGTCATTCTCCTCTGAATTCTTTCCAAGGATTCTATATCCATTCTGTAATACGGTGACCAGAATTGAACTGCGTAATCCAAGTGAGGTCTCACACGCACAAGATATAGTTATAGGATGACCTAGCTAGACACCTAACTAACACTCCTTTGTATGAACCCAAGTACTTTATTAGCCATGTTTCGAGCAAACACACATTGTTTACATGGCTTAAGATTCCTACTTATCATTACTCCTAAATCTCTCTCGCAGTCGGATTTCTCAATAACATCGTTGTTCATCTGGTATCTGGTTTCCCTGTTTACATCTCCTATCCTGACTACTTTACATTTGTCCAAATTGAATTTCATCTGCCATTTTTCAGACCATTCGAAAAATTTATTTAGATCCTCTTGCAGTTTTGCGGAGTCCTCGTCAGATTTAATTACACGTCCTATTTTAGTGTCATCAGCAAATTTACTTATGTTGCTGTCTATGCCGATATCTACGTCGTTTATGTATATAATAAATAATAATGGTCCAAGTACTGAGCCTTGGGGAACTCCACCAGTGACGTTGCTCCAATCGGATTTAGTGCCATTAATGCTCATTCGCTGTTTCCTGTCCTTTAACCATGCCCTAATCCATTTTAGAATATATCCTTTAATGCCATGAGCCTCCACTTTTCTTATTAGTCTTTCGTGTGGGACTCTGTCGAAGGCTTTGCTAAAGTCGAGATATACCACATCATAATTGTGCCCCTCGTCCAATGATTCGAAAACAGATGAAAATAATGTTATTAAATTAGTTAGACACGAATGCCCGCTTGTGAAGCCATGTTGGGAATCATTGAACAACTTGCGCTTCTCCAGGTGATTTTGAATAGAATTTGAAATGATTGCTTCCAGTAATTTGCCTACAATTGATGTTAGACTAATTGGACGGTAGTTTGAGGATAGTGATCTATCTCCCTTCTTGAAAATCGGTATTAGATTCGCTATCCTCCAGGATTCTGGTACTACTCCTGTTTTTAAGGACATGTTCAACAACTTTGCTAAGGGCATACTAAGCTCTTCCTTACATCCCTTTAATACTCTGGCAAATATCTCATCGGGACCAGGTGACTTATTAGACTTTAGTTTGTCTATTTGTTTACTAACATTGTTACTAGTCACTACTATGTTGCTTCATTTGTTTTCTTCACTACCTCTGTATAGAGTCGGTGCCTCGGGTATCATGTTTAAATTTTCGGTGGTGAAAACTGTTGAAAAATATTATTCAGATTATTGCTCATTTCTCCATTGTTATCAGTTAGATCTCCTGTATCCGACTGTGTTAGTCCAATCTTTTCTCGTGTTTTAGTTTGATACATTTGATAGAATCCCTTGGGGTTTGACTTCGCCTCCCTTGCTACCTTCAGTTCATTATTCCACTTTGCTTTTCTTATCTCGGTCTTAACCCTACAGGTAAACTTCATCACTATTAATTCTCCTACCTATAGCCTTCCTTTGTCCAATAATGTTCTTTAAGTAATTATTTATCCATTTAGGGTCATTGTTGTTTGATCTGAGTTTTCTGTATGGTATGTTCTGCCTTTGTGCATTAAGTAACTCATTATTTAAATTGTTGTGGAACTCGTCAACCTCCGATCTCATTATCAGGTCATTCCCTACCATCAGGTCTCCAGGTAAGGTGAGGTCGCTCTCTGCGGGTACATTGTGTGAGGATACCTCATGTGAGGTCATGTAATTCACCCCCAAGCGTGATACCCCTTCTCTCAGCAGCCTCTTCAAACTATCAAAGTTTGCCCTTGTGAAATCTGGGACTTTAGTGGAATTTTCCTTGCATCTGCCCTGAAATTCTAACTGGAATCTAAATTCTTTGTGATCGCTTTTGGCAAGTTCATTCCCTACCTCGTCATTACAAATGAGGTTTTATCTGTTTGTCAGAAGTAAATCGAGTTATTATTACCCAGGGTGGGTTTGGTTATATGTTGGCTTAGGAAACAGTCCTGGATTGTTTCAAGAAAATCCTCTTTTTCTGAGTTACCCGTAAGGTCAATCCAATCTATTTGGCTAAAGTTAAAGTCGCCTACTATACAGACTTTGCTATGTATGGAAGCCTTGCGCATTTCCTCCCAAATAAGTAGCTCATTAACTCTATCAAGATTATGAGGCCTATATATAACTCCTGTGATTAATTTTTCTCTACTATCGATTAATTCTATCCAAATTGTTTCTGTTCCTTATTTATTTCACACTTCAGATTATCCCTGACAGATTGCTACTCCACCTCCTTTTCTAATCTGCCTATCGGTATGGAATAATTTGTAACCTGCAATTTGGTATTCGACAGGTAACTCACGTGAGTCTAGGTTTAACCATGTTTTGGTGAATGCTATTCTATTGATTTTTTCAGTACATACCAATGACCTGATTTCATCCATTTTGTTTCTCATACTTCTACTTTTTGCGTAGTAGACATTTAAGTTAGTCATGTTCTGAGTCCTTTCTTTGCCGCGTTTAGGTTTTATCTCCCTTCCTAATTTAGTTTTGTCATAATTCCTAACACTATTTCCCTGTAACCTTTCACTTTGCTTACCCGCTCTCACTGCAGTCCCCTCCGTGTGATGCAACCCTCCCCTTCCTCCTTAACCGTGTGATGCAACCCTCCCTCTCCTCCTCTTTCCCAGTGTCATGTAACCCTCCCCCTCCTCCTTCACCGTGTGATGTAACCCTCCTCTCACCACGTGATGTAACCCCCCCTCCCCTCCTTCACCGTGTGATGTAACCCTCCCCCTCTTCCTCCTCCACTTTGTGATGTAACACTCCCGCTCCTCTTCCTTCACCGTGTGATGTAACCCTCCCCGCCTTCACCGTGTGATGTAAACCCACCCCTCCTCCTCTTTCATCGAGTGATGTCCTTCACCGCTTGGTCCCCCCCTCCTCCTCTTTCACTGTGTGATGTAAACCTCCCTCCTTCTCCTTCACTAATGATTTAACCCTTCTTCTCCCTCACAGTGTGCTGCACCCTCTCCTCCTTCATCGTGTGATGTAACCCTTCTACTCCCTCATCGTGTGATCCTTCCTTCCTCCTTCACAGCATAATGTAACCATTCCATCACCATGTAAAGTAACCCTCCCCTCCTCCTCCTTCACCATGAGATGTATCTCTCTCCCTCCTCCTCTTTCACCGTGTGATGTAACTCTTCTACTCCCTCACCATATGATATAATACTCCCCTCCTCCTCCTTCACCGTGTGATGTAACCCTTCTACTCCCACACCGTGTGATGTAACCCTCCCCTTCCTCCTCCTTCACCGTGTGATGTAACCCTTCTACTCCCTCACCATGTAAAGTAACCGTCCCATCCTCCTCCCTCACCGTGTGATGTAACCCTCCCCTTCTTCACCGTGTGACATAACCCTCCTCCCTAACCGTGTGATGTATCCCTTCTGCTCCCTCACCGTGTGAAGTAACCCTCCTCTCCTCCTCCCTCACCGTGTGAAGTAACCCTCCCTCCTCTTCCCCTCACCGTGTGACATAACCCTCCTCCCCTAACACGTGTGATTTACCCCTTCTCCCTCACCGTGTGTGCCCTCCTCCCCTAACCGTGTGATGTAACCCTTCTGCTCTCCCCTCACCGTGTAGTAACCCTCCCCTCCTCCTCCTCTTGTGTGATGTAACCCTCCTCCCTCACCGTGTGATATGAAAACCTCCCCTCCTTCACCGTGTGATGTAACCTCCTGCATCCTTCACCGTGTGATACTTAACCCCTCCCCTCCTCCTCTTTCACCGTGTGATGTAACCCCATCCTTCACCGTGTGATATATCCCTCCACCATCCTTCACGTGTGATGTAACCCTCCCCCCTCCTCCTCTTTCACCGTGTGATGTAACCCTCCTCCCCTCACAATGTGATGTAACCCTCGCTCCTCCCCTCACCGTGTGTGTATCTCTCACCTCCCTCACCGTGTGATGCAACCCTCCTCCGTCACCGTCTGATGCAACCCACCTTCCTCACCGTGTGATGTAAGCCTTCTTCAACCTCACGTGTGAGTGTAACCGCTCTGCTCCTTCACCGTGTGTTGTAATCCACCTCCTACTCCCCTCACCATGTAAAAGTAACCCCTCCCCCTCCTCCCCACCCCTCACCGTAGCAATGTTTCCCCTCCTCCCCTCACCAGAAGTAGCGATATAACCCCCTCCTCCCCTCACCGTGGCAAATGCCCCCCCCTCCTCCCCTCACCGTGTGAAATGCCCCCTCGTCCTCTTTACCATGTGATGTAACCCCTCCCCCTCCTCCTCCTTCAAGGTATGCTATAACCCCCATCCTCTACTTCACCATGTAATGCTAACCCCTCTTCCTCTTTCACAAAATGCGTGTGATATAACCTTTCTCCTCCTCCTTTACCGTTTGATGTAACCCTCCCCTCCTCCTCTTTCACCGTGTGATGTAACCCTCCCCTCATCCTCCACCGTATGATGTAACCCCTCTACTCCCTCACTGGGTGATGTAACCCCACTCCCTCCTCCTTCACCATGCGATGTAACCTTTCTACTCCCTCACCGTGTGGTGTAATCCTGCTACTCCCTCACCGTGTGATGTAAACCTCCTCCTCCTCCCTCACCGTGTTATGTAACCCTCCTCCCTAACCGTGTGATGTAACCACCCTCCCTCACCGTGTGATTTAACCCTCCTCCTTCACCCTGTGATGTGACCCTCCTCCCTCACTGTGTGATGTAACCCTCCTCCTCCACCGTGTTATAAGAACATAAGAACATAAGAAAATAAGGAGTCTGCAATAGGCCGGGTGGCCTGTACTACCACTCTCTATCATCCATGAATCTATCTAGCCTCCTTTTAAAAATTTCCAGTGTTCCAGCACTTACTACAAAGTTGCTAAGCTTGTTCCACTCGTCCACCACCCTATTTGTGAACCAGTTCCTTCCTATCTCCCTTCTAAACCTAAATGTAAGCCTCCTCCCTCACCGTGTGATGTAACCCTCCCTCTCTTCCTCCTTCACCATGTGGTGTAAACCTCCCCCTCCTTCGCCTTCACTATGTGATGTAACCCTTTTACTCCTTTACCGTGCGATGTAAGCCTCCCCCTCCTCCTCCTTCACCGTTTGTTGTAACCCTCCCCCTCCTCCTTCACCGTGTGATGTAACACTCCCCCTCCTCTTTCATCATGTGATGTAACCCTCCCTCCTCCTTCCCCGTGTGATCTAATCCTCCCCCTTTTCCTCCTTCACCGTGTGATGTAAGCCTCCCCCTCCTCCTCTTCCACCGTGTGATGTAAACCTCCCCCCTCATCCTCCTTTCCCGTGTGATGTAACCCTCCTCCTTCACGGTGACACGTTACCTGTAACCTTCCTCCTCCCCTTCTTCACCGTGACACGTTACCTGTAACCTTCCTCCTCCCTTCTTCACCGACGTTACCTGTAACCTTCCTCCTCCCCCTTCTTCACCGTGACGTTACCTGTAACCTTCCTCTTTTTTACTTCTCCTCCCCTTCTTCTGTGACACGTTACCTGTAACCTTCTTCCTCCCCTTCTTCACCGTGACACGTTACCTGTAACCTTCCTCCTCCCCTTCTTCACCGTGACACGTTACCTGTAACCTTCTTCCTCCTTCTTCACCGTGACACGTTACCTTATTCCTCTCCCCTTCTTCACCGGAGTTACCTGTAACTCCTCCTCCCTTCTTCACCTGTTACCTGTAACCTTCTTCCTCCCTTCTTCACCGTGACACGTTACCTGTAACCTTCGTCCTCCTCATATACGATAACTTATATATCGAAAGTTTTGAGGAAATAGAGACCAAGAGTATTGAACATTTTTGTTGTTGTTCTTGGTCAGGCTTGAGGGCGGTGTGTATTGAGTTCCCACTAATTGTTACTCAATCTCTATATAAATTAATTAACATAAAAGATAATAAATAGATTAACATACAAAACAAAACAATCTATATCGGTTTTTCCACACGAGTCATCTCCCTCGTCAAGTTGTTCCACACGAGTCATCTCCCTCGTCAGGTTATTCCACACGAGTCATCTCCCTCGCCAAGTTGTTCCACACGAGTCATCTCCCTCGTCAAGTTGTTCCATACGAGTCATCTCCATCATCAGGTTGCTCCACAAGGTCGTCTCCCTAGTCAGGTTGTTTCGTCAGTCATTTCCTGCCAGGGTGTCCACGAGTCATCTCACTCGTCTGGTTTTTTCCATGGTCATCTCCCTGTCAAGACAAGCATCTCTCGTCTGGTTTCCGTTCCTCGTCGTTATTCCTGGTCATCTCCTCCTGGTTTTCCGTTCTCTAGTGATGTCTCTCTGCGTTGTTCCATGAGTCATCTCCCTCGTCAAGTTGTTCCAAGGTTATCTCCCTCGTCTGGTTATTCACATGCGTCATCTCCTCGTCATGTTATTCCACATGAGTCATCTCCTCCTGGTTTTTCCATGGGTCATCTCTCGTCAGGTTGTTCCATGAGTCATCTCCCTTGTCAGGTTGTTCCATGAGTCATCTCCCTCGTCAGGGTGTTCCATGAGTCATCACTCTCGTCTGGTTATTCCACATGAGTCATCTCCCTCGTCTGGTTATTCCACATGAGTCATCTCCCTCGTCTGGTTATTCCACGAGTCACCTCCCTCGTCAGGTTGTTCCATAAGTCATCTCCCTCGTCAGGTTGTTCCACGAGTCACCTCCGTCGTCTGGTTATTCCACATGACTCATCTCCCTCGTCAGGTTGTTCCTCATGAGTCATCTCCCTCGTCAGGTTGTTCCACGAGTCATCTCCCTCGTCAGGTTGTTTCACACGAGTCATCTCCCTCGTCTGGTTGTTCCCTATGAGTCATCTCCCACGTCAGCCGTCGCAGAGTTTTTTGCACACATGATAACATTTGCCGTAAACTAATGGAGCTAATAAGATAATACAGAAAATAAGTGTACAGTCGGAGTGGCCCCAGGTTAATTATTCCTCCTTATTGCTGATGAGTATTACGCCTGGTGGCTGACCCGGCCTGCCATGATGCCTAAATTGTCTGCTCACATGAAAATTCGTGAATCTATCCACAAGATGGAGGACTTAAGATGTCTGCCATCAACGATTTAGATGAAGACTTTGGCTTTAGATATCAAAAAAAAGAACCGACGTTGCAGGAATTTGTGATCCATAAATTTACCCCAAGTATTTTTGACAGTATTATAGAAGTAAGTGTTATGTTTCTACCTTGTTCTTATTGTCATTAATCACATTGTCTTGTATTTTAGGGGGGCTGCCTTACTAGTTGGCTTTTCTTCAATTAGTTCACAGTTGAAGCATTTTTACTGTATATTACTATCCTAAAAATCTCTTGGTGTTTATAAATAATTATTGCAATAAACATGTAGGTCATGGGTGAGCACTTATCAATTAACTCTTACCGATGAAGTACAGTTGGCTCCACTCCTGACTTACACCTAGCGTTGCCAATCCTATCTTTCCCTGAGGTCTGAGCCCCAGAACTCAAAAGTGTGAATTCGAAGCATTTGCTAGTGAGCGGGAGGGAGAGTGGAGGAGTGTGTCAGGGTAGTTAGTTGTCTTTCTGTAGGGAGGAGACTGGGATGAGGACGGAAAATGTATATCAGTTGGAATAGATTACAATGCAGAATAACATTCTGACAATACTAACAGGGATTCCTATGATAAGGTAATCGTCTTGCGCTAGCCAGGTGAAAATTATTAAGGTTACAATAGGATGAGAGGAGGACGAATTTATGTCCTAAGTAAGGTGTTCCTTTGCAAAAGGGGACATTTATTAGCAAATGGATGATGGATGTGTTGGGATATATATCTTGTAGAAGCATGGAAGTTTTGTTTAACCAATTGACAAAGAGATGGAACTTCCCCGGATGAAGAAAATCGTCTGGCGGTGGCCAGAATGAAATAGATAAAAAGACATTGTACTGAAGAGATTAATTAGGAACCAAAACAATCAGGAAGTGGGCAACACATATTTGATGTAATACAAACTTCATGTGAAATAAAAATAGTTTACATTGCAGCTGTCCGGTATAGAAGCAGCAAAACACATAGTTCAGTTGTACCAACCAGAGGTTAAATCGGTAAACAACAACAACAACACCAACAAATACTACTACTACTACTACTTTTTTTTTTTTTTTTTTTTTTTTTTTTAACCTGCCTCCAGCCTCCCCCATGCCACACCCCCTTCGCCACCATTTATTTAATATTAAATATCCTAGCCACCTGTAAGCTATCCTATCTGTGGTAAGTGGTTGAGCCACCAGATCTATGCGGCATTCATTGACTGTAGCCTCATAGTCAGCTATCTGCAGCAGTTGTCGGAGTAGGGGCAGAAGCTCTCGTTCCCCTGAGGCAGAGCAAAGCCGACCGAAGGAGAGAGGACAGTCGACATCTCATCCAGGCTGTAACATAACTTCTGGGCTGCTGCTTCTGTTCGGAGATCAACTCCGCGAGTCTGGCGTAGAAACATCTTGCACTTGGGCCCATCCCACCAGAGGTTGTGAACACTAGAGGAGTGAAGCTGCCTTGATCAACGTTTTGAATTCTCTCCCCATACGCCCTTCTCTTGTCGTTCTCGTTCCTCCTATGTGCAGCATCGAGAGCTAGGTTACGGTGACAAGTGGCCATGGGATCAAAAATCCTGATGTCGAAGAAAGCTCGCTGTCCCCGCGTCCAGAATCCTCGAGCACTGACGTCCACATGGGCTTCGTTAGATGTGTTTGAAGTCCTGTGTTGGAAGATCTCACCATCCAGTGGAAGGAGGGTCGGTTCTACCATGACGTCCCGGCAGATTTCCTTCAACATATTTGCTGTGAGATCCCTTACCTCGTCATGCCTCATGCAAATGAAGCCCCCCTTCTTGCAGACCATGGCGTGATCGCCGTCATAGGAAGAGCCACACACGCATTGGGAGGGCAAACCATCCACTGGCCAACCGTACCTTAGAGCAATGGCATCTGTAAATTCTTGTTTGTTAAGGCTGAAACCATTTGCCCTTATCGGTAACGTAGTTAACCAGTTCGAGGCGCCCACCTCCTGCGCTATAGCTACTTTTTTTGTCAAATTTTCTGGAACCTGCAGCAATAGTTGCTGCAACATGTCATTTTGGCAGTGCTGCCGATCTGTTGTAATGGCCCTACGGATCTTATTTACTTCGCTAGTGTCCACTTCCCCTGATGCATTCTGGGCTATTATGTGGTCAGTGAGGGCTGCCGTGAGCTTAAGTGAATTTTGATGTTCAGTGTCAGCAATCTCCTCTGGATTAGTTAGTCCCATCCCTCCCAGTCTTGGTGGAAGTGCAAGAAGTGTTCTTTCTGCTGGGGTTAAGTCAGGGTGTTTCACTAGTTTGGGAATGAACTTGACACTGATAGCTTCTTCCAGAGGGTGGAGGAGGGGTCCGATCTCAGGGATGGTACGCATCAGGTAGTTCCAGCGATGCTTGACTCCATGGGTGAATGCTGCAAAGGCCGCATGTGGCTCTGTGTTAGCAATCTCAGATAGAGCTTGGATTTCGCTAACCCACTCATTCACCTTTCCCGCTACGTACTCGGTCTTGAAGTCCGTAGTGCCAATTACAGCGCCTAGATGTCTTTGGCCGTCCTTAGTTATTTTGACCTCACTTCCGCCAAAAACCTCCAAAGCCCGTTCATAATGTTCTGGCTTCACGATGAGGAAGGACTTGCTAGCGTTTGGGTTGTACCCTATTTGTGGACCTCGCGATGTTACCAGGTCCCACCACTTTTTGATGCACTCCACTTTTCCTGCTCCTGTAAGGTCATCAGCATATGCCACTTGTTTGACCCCAGTTGTTTCAAATTTTATTTCTTGTTGGAGCACTAATAGGTCAATTGCATACATTGCCATTGCAACGGGGTCCCCCTGCGTTGTTCCCTCGGTTGACTGTAAGATGGTATCACCTCTTAGGGGCCTTGTTGTTTACTATATGAAGGTCTGATGGATTCCTATAGAAGTTTTCAACGTAAATTGCAAAGCTTGGACACTTGATCTTGATGTTGTGCAGTGTGGCCTTGCGGTTAAGTATGTTGAATGCGTTTGAAGCGTCAACCAAGAGAACGGCCTCACAATCGCGTTGCTCAAATATCGTTCTCATGACGTGAATGGCAGCTTCCCCTCCAGCTTGTTGGCCGGCATCGTCTTTTACCACCTCCATTATGCATTTTCCGATGATTCGCCCTCAGCACTTCCCCCACTCCTATTGACCTACATCCTGGATTCTTATCCAGGGGAATGAGGCGGCAGGCCGTCAGAGCATGAAGGTGATGGCAGCATGAGGATGCCAGTTTTCTTGCAAGGACGGTAATGGCCGTGCAGAGATCACTTGCTGCGAGGCCAAACTTGTTAGTACTGAGGATGACTCTCCATCCGTTTGCATCCAGACCTGAACGGCCGGCACCTCCCTGAGTCTTCAGTGCCTTTTTCCACACCATCCCTCCTGTTATTTTCTCGAACAGGACAGCATTTTCTGGGATATAGGCACCCTGAAACCTGATGCCTTCGTCATCACTTGCAGACGGATGTTTTTCATTCAGTTGTTTTAATGTCTCTCTGTTTATTGGCAGGACCTCACCGGTGGATTCCTCTGTGAGAGATCTTACCGCCAAAGACACTTTTCCCACACGCATTTTGTTTCCAAACTTCTTTGCAGCATCATCAGTGTTTTGCTTTCCGTTTCCTGCAGATTTTAGTCTCTCCTGCAGTATTCTTGCTTCACATAAAAGATCATCAACGGCCCCCTTCTGCCACAGTGTCAGTCTTCTCTTCATTGCTGCCGCATTTTCTTTGTGCTTAGTCTTTGTGTGTGTCCTCTGACAGAATAGATGTGGTATTATTGCCAGTATGTGAAGAGCTAACGGGGCAAGGAGGCGGTCTTGAGTGTACTCAGTTATGAGACTAATCATCTCCCGAATCATTTCTTTGGTGGCCGCACACTTGGGTGGTTCAAACAGGTTTGCTGGCGACCACCTAACAATTTCTGAGTAAGTTTTTTTAACCCATATGTCCGCATTTTCCATCGACATGCCATTCCACTGTGGTGGCTGTCTCTCATTCACCTCGTGGACATCAGCTACTATTGGAGCAGCGTTTATTGGTACTACATTTTCAGGTTGAGTAGACTCACTGCTATCGTTTAGGATATCATCGGGCGGCTGGGTCCCGGCGATAACCACTGTGGCCTCCTGTGACGGCTCCCTACCATGAAGGTTATAAGGGTTGCGGCAATTGCTTGCCTTTATGCAAGACACACATGGTCTGTTGTTTCTCACACAAACACAGCTAGTGCATTTTTGGTACTGGTTAGAACAGACACAACAATGTCTGTCACCCGGCATAATGATCTGCACCTTGGGTGACAGTTACGTCCGCCTCCGAACATCTGATTTGGTCCCAGGCACAAGATTATACTGGTTCTTATGAGGGAAGGGCGGAGAGGTGACAGGCTGGACTGCTGTGTCCAGGTAGTAGGGGCATCCGTGCGCGCGTGGGTGTGTAGGCTACCCCCCCTAAGGGCGACCATCCATACATCAGAATGATACACTATGGACAAGAATTTGTCACACCAAGCACTTGTTTATATATCCTTGGCACAAATAATCACTATTTATATGGTCTCACTGGTGTAATATTAGTTATATATACTCACTTGGTTCGTCGAGACCCTACATGAAGTGTCCGTTACTATGGTGGGGAGGCGACGGCATGGGCAGCACTCTCGGCCCCATAGGGGCGAAAGTCTCGAGACCACCCCTGATAAAGTAGGCCTATTGACACTAACCTTGGCTCCGCATTATTCCACCGACCGAGCATCGCCAGGTTACCACTCGCTTGGTGATCGCCGGTGAACAGACGGAATATTTACAATTTATGCCGTAAGGGATGAGAAGAAACCTTGGGTGGCAATGCTTAGGGTGACATCTGATATTCACCGACACGTTGTTAAATTCCCGCTCCCACACAGCGAGTATGTCCCCACCAATAACCCTTTAGATCAGGGAGGACGTACCACGACACCCTCGCCACGCCACGCACTACTACTACTACTTTTATATTTTTTTTTAGAACGTGGCCTCCAGCCTCCCCCAATAGCCACACCTTCGCCACCATTTAATTACCTTAATATTAAATATCCTAATACATAAGAAGCTATCCTATCTGTGTAAAATTAGTTGAGCCGCAGATCTATGCGGCATTCAGTGACAGTAGCCTCATAGTCAATATCTGCAGCAGTTGTCGGAGTTGGGGCAGACGCTCTCGTTCCCCTGAGGCAGAGCAAAGCCGACTGAAGGAGAGAGAAAGACAGTCGACATCTCATCCAGGCTGTAACATAACTTCTGGGCTGCTGCTTCTGTTCGGAGATCAACTCCGCGAGTCTGGCGTAGAAACATCTTGCATTTGGTCCCATCCCACCAGAGGTTGTGAACACTAGAGGAGTGAAGCTGCCTTGATCAACGTTTTGAATTCTCTGCCCATATGCCCTTCTCTTGTCGTTCTCGTTCCTCCTATGTGCAGCATCGAGAGCTAGGTTACGGTAACATGCGGCTATGGGATAAATAATCCTGATGTCGAAGAAAGCTCGCTGTCTCCGCGTCCAGAATCCTCGAGCACTGACGTCCACATGGGCTTCATCAGATGTGTTTGAAGTCCTGTGTTGGAAGATCTCACCGTCCAATGGAAGGAGGGTCGGTTCTACCATGACATCCCGGCATATTTCCTTCAACATATTTGCTGTGAGATCCCTTACCTCGTCATGCGTCATGCATATGAAGCCACCCCCCCTTCTTGCACACCATGGCGTGATCGCCATCATAGGAAGAGCCACACATGCATTGGGAGGGCAAACCTTCTACTGGCGAACCGTACCTTAGAGCAATGGCATCTGTAAATTCTTGTTTATTAAGGCTGAAACCATTTGCCCTTATCGGTAACGTAGTTAACCAGTTCGAGGCGCCCACCTCCTGCGCTATAGCTACTTTTTTTTCAAATTTTCTGGTACCTGCAGCAACAGTTGCTGCAACTTATCATTTTGGCAGTGCTGTCGATCCGTCGTAATGGACCAACGAATCTTATTTACTTCACTGGTATCAACTTCCCCTATTGCATTCTGGGCTATTATGTGGTCCGTGAGGGCTGCCGTGAGCTTAAGTGAATTTTGATGTTCAGTGGCAGCAATCTCCTCTGGATTGGTTAGTCCCATCCCTCCCAGTCTTGATGGAAGTGCAAGAAGTTCTCTTTCTGCTGGGGTTAAGTGAGGGTGTTTCACTAATTTAGGAATGAAATTGACACTGATAACTTCTTCCAGAGGGTGGAGGAGGGGTCCGATACTACTACTACTACTACCATTATTATTATTATTATTATTATTATTAATAATATTATTATTATTATTATTATTATTATCACAAAATGTGCAATTTATGGTGGAAAGCGGCATAGCTGTTTCTTGAAGGCGTCAAATAATAAAGTTGCTTTTATGTTGTGCATGGGGTGAACCTTTGACTCCCCACTCCCCCACCTTCCCTGCCTCCACCACACACATCCCTGACCACCGTAGGGTCAAGACCTATTCAGGCGCTGCTCATGTTGAGCAGCTGCCCCCCTTGGCCAATGTTTGGCCCATTCCCCAAGCTCCTCTCCCCGACCCAAATTCACCACCGGGATATCAACATAATCAAAAGTGACAATTTCGTTTCGGAAAGAAGTGGGACTAGTGTTGAACAGTGATGAACAGTGTTTAAGACAGTGAATTCAGCACTAGACAGTACCAGTGAGAACCGTGACCCACCAGTAAGATTAGCACCCCTGGGAACTGACTGCCATCTTCTGACAAGGAGGTGCAAATCAGTGCACCCTGGGAATAACAGTGGGTCGGCTTCACACCTGACTTCGAAATAACACAACACCATCCAGTAGGGTGGGGAACTGTGACACCACCCCACACCACCTGGTGTCCCCATGACCACGTGGGATCCTTCATATCAACACCCGAGGACGAATTACTGCACCACGTTAATACCACACCACCCGGTGTCCCCATGACTACGTGAGGTTCTTCATAACAACACCCGAGGACGACTTACTGCACCACGTGAACACCACACCGCCTAGTGTCCCCATGACCACATGAGGTCTTTCATATCAACACCTGAGGACGCGTTACTGCACCACGTTAACACCACACCATCCGGTGTCCCCACGACCACATGAGGTAAATTAGTTACTCAGGACAAGGGGTAAAACAGGACCAGGGAAGGGTAGGCTTAAATGTATACTATACAAACAGTAGGAGCGTTAGAAATAAAATAGACTTGCTGAGAGCGGTTGTATGTACCGAGAATGTAGACGTCATAGCAATCACCGAAACTTGGATGAATGTGGCGAGCAAAATTTTTTTTATCAGAGTACCACATAGAAGGGTACAACCTTTTTCACAAGGACAGGGAAGGTAGGAAGGGGGGAGGGGTCGCACTCTTCGTCAAGAATACATTAAAATGTTGTACTAATAATTCAATAAAGGGTGAAATGGGAACCGAGTCTATATGGGTAGAAATCACGGAAGGAAGATAAAAACTAATTATGGGAGTGATTTACAGGCCCCCAAGTCTGGGCAAAGAAGCAGCTCATCCCATATAGCAGGAAATGAGTAGGGCTGCAAAATATAACAGCCTGTGCATTATGGGAGAATTCAACTTCAGAAATATTGACTGGGACAACATTGTAGGTGACTATGAATCTGAAGACTTCCTAGACGCAGTACAGGACAATTTTTTGAAACAACTAATTACAGAACCTACTAGAGGTGACAATATATTAGACCTAGTATTAACAAATAAAGAATACATTATCAGAGATTTCACAGAAGGGGAAGAAGTAGGTAACAGTGATCACAGAGAAATCAGGTTCACCCTAAATTGGGAAACAAAAAAACAATGACAATATGGTCAGAGTCCTAAACTTTCTGTTGGCGGATTATCAGGGATTAAGAAGGTACCTAGGTGAGGTCACCTGGGAACAGTCACGTCAGTCCCCAGTAGGAAGGGGTGAGGTCATAGATTACATAAGAACATAAGAACATAAGAATGGAAGAAACTGCAGCGGGCCTATTGACCCATACTGGGCAGTCCCGTTTATACCCGACCCCTATTGCTCATATAAGCATCCAACCTGTGTTTGAAGCTATCCAGCGTCTTCGAGTTAATGATGATATTTGGTAATTTGTTCCATTCATCCACTACTCTGTTTCCAAACCAGTGTTTACCTATTTCACGCCGAAATCTAAATTTGTCTAATTTAAAACCATTGTTACGAGTTCACTCCTGGTTGGATAGTTTGAGTACCTTTGTAATGTCCCCTTTGTTTAACCCTGACTTCCATTTATACACCTCTATCATGTCGCCCCTCACTCTACATCTCTCGAGGGAGTGCAAATTAAGATGCTTTAACCTGTCTCTGTACTCAAGGTTCCTAATGCCTGGGATTAGTCTTGTCATTCTCCTCTGGATTCTTTCCAAGGATTCTATATCCATTCTGTGATACGGTGACCAGAACTGAACTGCGTAATCCAGGCGAGGTCTCACAAGCGCTAGATATAATTTTAAGATGACCTCGCTAGTCTTGTAACTAACACTCCTTTGTATGAACCCAAGTACTTTATTAGCTTTGTTACGAGCAAAAACACAATGTTTACTTGGCTTAAGATTCCTACTTATCATTGCTCCTAAATCTCTCTCGCAGTCGCATTCCACAATGGCATCGTTGTTCATCTGATAACTGGTTTTCCTGTTTACATCTCCTATACTGAGTACTTTACATTTGTCCACATTGAATTTCATCTGCCATTTTTCCGACCATTCGAAAAATTTGTTTAGATCTTCCTGTAGTTTTGCAGAGTCCTCGTCAGATTTAATTACACGTCCTATTTTAGTGTCATGTGCAAATTTACTTATGTTGCTGTCTATGCCGATATCTATGTCGTTTATGTATATAATAAATAATAATGGTCCAAGTACTGAGCCTTGGGGAACTCCACTAGTGACATTGCTCCTTTGAGATTAAGTGCCATTTATGCTCACTCGCTGTTTCCTGTCCCGTAACAATTGGATAAAATCTTGGCTCACCGATAGAACGCAGAGGTCAGCATGGTTGGTGTTAGATATGAGTGAGGCCGTGTAACCAGAGGGGTTCCTCAGGGGGTCAATTACTAAGGCCCACTCTTGTTCATAATCTACATAGCGATCTAGATACTGGGATCAGCAGTGACATAAGCAAAGTTTGAGGATGACGCAAAAATAGGGCGGCAGATTAATTCAGGGCAGGATGCAAATGCATTACAGGAGGATATAAACAAATGCAGGGGGTGGTCTGAAAAATGGCAAATGAAGAATTCAGCACCAGCAAGTGCAGCCGTTACTTAATATTGGAAGAACAAATACTGACAATGTATACAGCCTTAACAACATCAACCCTAGAGAAGTCGACTTGTAGAAAGAGACCTAAAATTACTTATGGCCGGACTACAGCCTAGAAAACAGTGCGTTAATGGTCGAAATAAGGCAAACAGAGTATTGGGTTTTTATATCTAGAAGTGTAAAGTAACCAAAGGTGCAAGGTCTTTATTGCAACTATATCTTGCGCTAGTCAGGCCGCACCTCGATTATGCGGTTCCAGTTCTGGTGCCCTTATTATAGAATGGATATAAATTCACTAGAGTCGGTGCAGCGAAGAATGACGAAAAATGATTCCGGGACTTAGAAACCTTCCATATCTGGATGGAGTTAAAGAAACTTAACTTGCATTCCTAAGCCGAAGAGTGCGGGGAGATATGATGGGGAGGTATTTAAATTGGGTGAAAAGGAATCAATAAAGGGGATATAGATAAAGTTCTTATAATGACCGAGCAGGATAGGACTCGAACGGATTTAAGTTGGACAAGTTTAGGTTTAGGAGGAGATAAAGGAAGAAACTGGTTCCTAAAATAGTGTGGTGGACAGAGTGGAACGGCTACCAACTTTGTAGTAAGTGCTGGAACTCTGGAAAGTTTCAAAAGGAGGCTAGATAGATTCATGGATGATGAGAGTGGTTTAGCAACTCTCGACAGGAGCTGCCATGCACAGGCCAACCGGCCCTATTGCAGACTCCTTATTTTATATATTTCCATTAACTTATGTCAATCATTTCCGTTAGCATGAACGAACAGTTATTTTATAATGTCATTCGATATGTGTTCTGTCATTCGGTTATGAAATATGTCAATTGGGTATATAACAATGTTTCAACCTATATGTGAAAAGGTGTACTTTTCTTCTTCAGCGCAAGCCATCTGGCGCCAGGAGCTTTGGCAGTTTTCGTCTATAAAACCAGGCAACTGTTGCTGATTTACCTCCCTGTTATATATTTTATTTTATGTATGTTTCTATAAACTTTTAAACAGACATACATGCAAATATATAATCAGTCTCAGTTGCCAGGTTTTATAGACAGAAACTGCCAAAGCCCTGAGTTTTTGGCGCCAGATGCGAAAAGAACTTGCTTACAGTTTTGAGACGCGCCGACCACACAACACATCAGAAAATACGAATCCAACTAAACAGCAAATACGGGTATACAGTATTCACGAAGGGGCTGCCTAATGATGGGTGCCCTGTGCAGCGGCAGAGACCGCACAATAGTTGGGGCCGGCCCTGTTTATTGAGCTTATGTGATAGGGTTTTCATTTGTCCTTGCGGGTCTAGATTTAACTCATTCAAATTAGATGTAATATCATGCAATTTCTAAACCAGCGAGTCACTGTGGCTCACCGAGTTCTTCGTTTGACTTTTCCCTTTCTTTCAAAATAATCTTGATTTCAGGAATTAGCTGTTCAAATCTTTGGAGAACTTTTCCCTGCTTAGCCAACGTTCTTCTGTGTACAAGAGGAGGTCACCATACGGATCACTCACTTCATTCAAAAGTGCCTCAAACAGCCTGTGTTAAAGAGGTCCAGCAAGGGTAGAATTAACAGTTTTCACAACCACCTTCGTTACATGTTCATAGTTAATTACCTTCGATCAGAGAACTTGTTGGTGTATAATGCAATGGTAAATAGTGAACAGAGGGAGGCAGGGTTATTTTTGCACAGTGTCACAAAGTCAACATTGTTACCGAACATTGAAGGAGCACGGTCTGTTGTTATTGATACAAGCTATTGAAGGGGCAAATTGACCTTGTCTACAAAACTCTTAAAATGTTGATAAACATGTTCACCACGCCCTTCCTTTCAGAGGTAAGAGCAGCAAAAATAAATCTTCCTTCAGCTTGCGCACAAATACACTCAAATTGTAAGCTGATGTATGCACACTTTCAAAATCAGCTTTTGTTATTTTGATCAAACACGTTTTCCGAAATCATTTCTACCATACGTATGGCTGTGTTTTCTGACAATGGCGCTGATTTTACTACATTTTTAATGTCAGCTTAATCCTTAAAATTTTTCAAACAAGGACTCAGCAGCCGCAAGCAAATACTCTTTCACCTTTTCACCATCCTCGAATGTTTCCTTTTTCTTTTTCGCAAGGATATGGGTAACACTAAATGATGCAACTGTTGATGCTTTAGCTTTGGCATTTGGTTTTGGAAGATGTGTTGTTGGGCAAACAAGTAATTTTATTAACAGCTTCATTTTCTCACTTTTAGAGCAATTGTTAGATGGATATCTGTTACAACCCTTGGCCTCTTAGGGTGTAACAATATCACAAATTCAACTTTGTACTATAGGTCAAGGAATAGATCCCATCAAATTATCACCTCATTACTATGGGGTATATTGAAATTGATGCAGTGGCTTTAATTACAAAATATATTAACAAACAAACAAACACAAAAACAAGTATATCCGTGAGTACAAAAATAAACAAATACAAATTAAATCTGAGCAAATAAACCACCAACCGAGTGACAAAATAACGTAATGATTAAACACTTATTTAGTCTAGACACTACCCTGAACAACGTGGTTATCCAACACACGTAACTCATAAACAAGTAAGTTATTTACCGTTGAATTATAAAAGTGACTACCCACAGTCTCACATATAAATCACTACGTAATACTTGGTGTTCTTAAAAGTCGAGCAAGGTTAACATGGTATGCCACTAGAAATATATACAATAGAGAGGAGATACTTATCTTACAACTGCCAGCCCAATACTAACTCCACCCGGCTCTGAGAGGTAAAACTAAGAGGGTAGAGGAAATGACGTCATAAACAAAAGACGTTCAATTTGCGAATCCACAAATAGCTATCAAACGCTCACTCGTTCATTAGTATTCGAGACTAATACAATAAACATTACTTTGTTTTACCTATCACATTGAAACTACAGATAATGTTACTACATTTCAAGTATAGCATATAATATCTAAATTTTAACTACTTCAGTGTGTACACAACGAATCAGTCGAAGTTCATATGCCGACCAGTAATCTATTCATTGCTTATTCCGACACTCGTAACAATATCTAATAATGTAATGTTGCTCTACATTGCTTTTCCTGGACACCGCAACAGAATCATAACTAATTAAGCACACTATTATCTCTAAAATTAGTAAAACAAATAGGTAGTAGGTAGTACACAGATAGTAAGTAGTAGGCAGTTACCAAACAGGGAGGTACTACCGCCTAGGAGGAAATTGGAAGCATAATGTGTTGTCTTATGACCTTGTTGCCATATGGCATCAAAAAAATTTGACCCGGACCCAGGCTGCTGATCTGTCTTTCTGCCTCATTTACACACAATTGCAGGGTTTCCATTGTCTCTCTTACAATTGACAACACAACATAATTATATAACCTTTCTCACTCTTGATCTGCTCTGTTCTGTCTATTCTTTATTCTCCTATGATATCGGTTGACATAATATTAAAGCAGGACCTTCTCGGATGGGTCCACTGGTCGAAAAGGTTGTAGACCCCAGGGCGGACCTGATTATCATCAAACTACTGGGGCCTCAACTGGCGTCACCGCGGTTGCTGAAGGATCGGCTTTTTTCACACTTCATTTTTCCAATATTCGCGGCCTGAGATCTAATTTTCCTTCTATGGAGGACATCTATTAACTTCCCCCGCCTCTTACTACTATCTGAACCAAAGCAGCTTCACCCTAACCCTTTCAAGTCTCCAACTACAACCTTTATACCTCTTCCCGGTCTAAGGGAAGTGTATATGCGCCTGTTGCAAACACACATACACCTATAGCTCGACTCACGGATCTTGAATCTTCTTTATGATGTCATCTGGCTCAAAATATCTCAAACTGTAGGTTATGTATCTATGCTGCTGTGCCAAGTAGCAACCTTGTATATAAGCTACTGTGCCGAGTAGCATCTATGTATATAATTACGTGGCAACACTGCACGTGTTATGGGGCAATATTTGCCCCTGAGGTTGCCATATGGCAAGGCAGTCTCAGTCTGACTGTGTGAGCTGTGCATGGTACACGCTAGTCATCGCTTGTATATTTCTCCTATCCCTTAATAAATCGATCAGTGTTACCCGGTGTTTCTCACCCATCACTGCATTCTTCAGAACACTTGTAACCTTCACCAACTATGAGACTTTTTCTTGTTTCCTGCCACTGTTCCCCCCAACTCTACCAACTATTTCCAACTCTTGACTATCTCTCTCACTTGCCATGAGTCGTCATATCCACACACCCCAGCACCGAGGGTCCCCTTACCTAGGGAATTTCAATGTACATCACAGAGAGTGGCTTGGCTTTTGCAAGGGTTTAATCTAGGTGGAGTTGAGGCACTCTTTTTCCTTACTTAATAATCTGGAAAAAATAATCAAACACCCTACACGTGTTCCTAATCGACACGATCAACGTACTAACATTCTTGACCTTTTGTTTTACCTCTAACCTTCACACTATTCATATCACTGCCTTAGGGTCTTCTGATCACAATATTATTTCTATTAAATCAAACTTCAGTACGTCTTCCCACCTAAACGTCAACTGCACTATTGAGGGCAAGCTGGCAATCCTTGCGAGAATTCTTCACCGATCTCTTGGGATGAATGTTGCTTTTTCCACCTGGGGACGCCTCGTATGTTCTGACAGCATTGCTGGGGTTACACAAGGCGGTAAGAGGCATTTGTCCCATAATATACTCAAACTTTCACTCTCTTTACAATCATGGTTTGATCACTCCTGCCTTCATGGTATGGTAGGAAAGACAGATAGAGTGTATCAAGTTATGAAACTATCTTCCCTATTACTCATACCCTCTGTTATTACTAAAAGGAATCGTTGTAAGGCTATTCTTCGTAGGCTGCTGGTTTATAAAAGAAAGACAGCTGTCCTGGACTAATTCTTCTTTCCAGTAAATCCTTCTGGGTCCTTAACCAAAAACATCTGTAAATAACTTTCGCACCTCTTTTCCTCCCCTCTCTTCCAATCTGTTAACTCTATAGCTAACTCTCCCCTGATAGCTTGGCCCCTTTTTGCAAATTTATTTTTTAACTCCACCTTTAGACGATTCCAAGTCTATCCTCCTACTCCTGATCCTCCCAGCGAACCTATGCACTTTCCTATAATCTCGACTCGGAGGGTTACTGTGTGTTATCCAGGCTGATGTCAGTAGTTTGTACCTCATACTCCCTGTGCTTGTCTGTATGTTCTTATGTTTAATGGCAAATTGTTAGGCTTTTTTCGAAAAGTTTCGCTTTTTTTGGTTGTGTGGCGGGGGACATTGTTTGGAGGCTCTGCGGATGGCTTTGTTTTGAAAGCGTTCGGGGTTTTAATTGGTTGGTACGGTTTATCGTGTCATTAGCATGGCGGGTATTCAAGATGGGGCGAATTAGTGCTTTAAATAGGTGTACGGGTTACTTTTCTCTTCCATTTTACCGAACTTTCTTAGTTTTGTGTTGCATTTGGGCTTAGCTCTATTACGTTCTGTTGTGTTTATTTATTCCTGTTCTTGTTATTGTTAGCCCAGTATTTTCCTTCTGTTTGAGTATTGTATTTTCGTTGTTTACTGTGATTGGTGCTGGGTTTACTCCTGAAATGTAAAGGATTGGCGTTTTCAGTATTAGTTTTTATTTTCCATTTCTTCCTTTAATTAATGATTTGTATTATGACGAGCAATGTTTTCACCTTGAATTGGTGGCGGCATGTCTGAAGTGTGACTGTGTAAAGAGTTATTGGGGATAAGTTACTTCCTTGAGGTATCTAATTATAAAGTCTGAAGTTTAGTCCTTGTGATAATATAGCTTATGGTAAAGAACAAGCAAAAAGAAGAGAGGTGAAGGTGTTAGGGAGTTCTTGATTGTTATTTTGTTTTAAGTCCCAAGTGCCGACTTTTATCAAACGCTTGCCCTCTATCCCTAAAAACCACGTTGCAATCGTTCTGTACATGCATTATGCTTCGTTATACTTTCGCAAGGCCATAAGGGCTAGCGCTATAGTTTGTCCTCTGTGTTTTCTAAATCCGTGTTGTCTAGGTTGTATTTGTATTTTTAGTTCCAGGTGTGTCTTCGTAATCGGTGGTTAATTGGTTTTTTCAAAAAATTTTCCCGGAGTTTCTAATAGAGAGATTGGTCTGTGGCTTTGCGACTGCTGTAGGGGCTTTTTCCTGGTTTTAGTGTCAGTCTGATAATTGCTGTCTTTAAATTCTTTGGGTAGTGGCTCAGCTTATGACGCATTACAAAATGAGCCTGTTTCTTAAAAACTGTTCCAGTAGCCTTGTTCTAAAACTGCTGATTGTTCCTACTATTTTGTCCTCACTGTGATTGGCTGGTTAGATGTCATCCAGTGTATTCCCAGATCGATCAGCTCGGTGTGGCTATTTGCACATATGGTTGATACTCTCTGTAAATCATGCATAGTTTAAGTTTTCTTTGAGAGGTGAGAAAGATCTTTCTCCAGAAAGATCTAAATTCCGGTACTTGTTCGAAGTGGGTCTGTAAATTTGACTTGATTACTGCTTTACTATATAGTTAGACTCGTTGCTGGAGGCGTTCCCTTGCGCTTTTTATTTTGCCAGAACTGCTTCGGTTTATGGTAGCCTCCTCTGTTTCTGAAATCAGCTTCTGCCAGTTCCTGTTAGAATAAATGCTTCTTTGAAATGATTTAGCTGTTTGTGTTCTGGTGTCCATCCTTGTTGTGTGTGATTAGTTTAATTAGGTTAAGCAATCAGTCTGCAGGATTTTTACTGGTGTGAGTATTGAGGGTGTGGTAATGATCGGTGAGTATCTCTTGGGTATGTTGTGTCTCCATGGCCTGGCTATCGCAAGTTTCTCGTACCAAGTGTCCAGTGATTGGTCTATTAGAGAAGTGTGCCTGTTGTGTAATTGTATGGGTTGCAGGTTGCTTAATTCTGTTTGAAGTTTTCCCAGTTAGCCCGGTTATAATTGAATTCAGCCTGGCTGGGATCTGTATTGCGATCAGGAGGTGTGGCTATTTTACCTTTTTATCCTCTCACCCTGATCGTCTTCTGTTAGTGGCTTAAAGTGCAATCGGTCACGTCTCTGATTACTTTCATCCTGAATAAAAGTTTGCCCTCATAATTTTTCTGACTTGCAGCTTTTTCCAATCTTGAGTTGTGACCCCTTGTCGGGCGAGCGTCCGCAACCCAAGTAAAGACACACTCGATTGAGGGAAATTCCCCTTGGAGGTGCTTTGGGATACACCTCACTAGGTCACCCCTGCCTGTTCCAGAACAGGCTCCAAATATCAATACTCTTTAGGCAATTGTGTTCAGCAGGTGCGCCCCCGGCATAAAATCGTGCTGGCAACTTTACAAGGTTGTTTTGTTGGTCAGTCTCACCGGTCTATAGTTGTTCGTGGAGAGACGATCGCCCTTGAAGAGGGACCGATAAGCCGCTTTCCATTCACTGGGGACCTTTTTGTTCACAGGCATTTACAAACAGGTCTTCAGGGGCTCGGCAAGCCTGTTGCACAACCTCTAAGCACTCTATGATGCACCATGTCAGCCGGACTCTGGACCTTCAACCTGACAGTTTTATTTATAATACCCTTTCAGAACGTAATGTGGCTCAGTGCTGTGTCAACCATCTGTCCTCAAACGCAGCAGGAAGGTTAATTGCATCCTCTCAGAACATCAAGGAAAGAAGCTGTTCAATGCCTCAGCTTTATCCTGGTCAGAATCTGCGTAACTACCACTTCGTCTCAGGTCTAAATATTCCTAACGCGTTTTAATTTCGAATTTGCATAGCAGTAAATCGCCTTGCCCCACTTCTGACCTCGCTTGCAACCACCAGCCTCTGAACTCCTTTTTCAGCCCTTCTACACTCTATCTTTGCTTTTGGTTTCTGGCTCTTGTGCACATCCCTCCTGTCCTGCTCTAATGTTTGACCCAACTCATCTCCCTGGTTTTCTTAATCCTGTCGACTGCCGCATGGTTCATGTGATCCCTCGTATTCCTAGAGGCACCGCTTCATCTTGGGTGGTATATTTATCGATCAAATGCAGTCACTTATCAGCGTTGCGATATTCAGCGTAGTGTTCGCATTCCGGGTGCCTTAATGAGTCAGGCCAGTTGATACCTTCATCTCTTCCTCGTCCTGTTTGTAATTTCCTTGTAATATATTTTCACCTTTGGCCTGGCCTTATCCTAAACCACGTAACAGTTAAACTTGAATGACAACACTATATGGTGACTGGTGTTAACTGTGTAGTCTAGCTTGGCCACCATATCTCCTCGTTCGTTATGATGAGGTCTAGTGGCTTGGGTGCTTGCTCCCCAATGTTGGTTCCCAACATGTTGAACAGAAAACAGTCTCTCAGAGTTTTGCCAAAAGAGTAGCAGGGCTATTCGCCATGAACTCGTTTTCTCCAGTCGATGTCGCCATAGTTAAAGTTCCCATGATAAGGAGGTAGCTAGGATTGAGCATTGCTGCATTGTCTATTAAGGCTCTAAGGTCCTTGATTTAGTGGGGCCACAGTTTGGGGGATTCAGATAAACCCAATGTTAAGCAAGTCCCCTCCCTGTAATTTAATTTTACACCATTTGGACTCTTCAAAACATCCTCCCTGCACCTCACCTGGCTGGGTTTAAGGTATTGCCTACATAGATAGCCACATCCTCTTGCAAGTTTCTTATAAAAGGTCTTGTAATGAGTCATATCCAGCAATATTTCTTAACTGCATTCCTCTGTCGATTCTCCTGTTCTTGCACAACAGTTCCTAATAACCCTACAAATATCTGGTTGGTGTATTCTTTCAGTAGTGTTTCAAACCCTCTCTTATCAAAAACGTGTCAGCATTAGTGTACATGACAGTCACTGGGTTTCAGAATTTTTTCTCAGTAACATCTTCCTTGCAGAAATCTGCCATTCTCCCATTCTCAGAAGTTGCAACCTTTGCTAAGTAATAATCGTACAGTATTTTGCAGGATGTGGTTAGATATGCTATTGTTTTCACATCGCCTGCCCCCTCTTATGTCTGGCAGGCGGAGCTGGTGCCACCTCCCCGGGTGGGGAGACAGCCAACTCACATCCTGTGGGGTTGATGGCATCTTCAGCACCTCTGTACAAATATTCTGAAACTGCATCTAATGCAACGTTTAGGAAGATGCTAACTGCCATAAAGCATGAAGGCTGTTGCTGGTATTGCCCTGACTGCATAGTCAAGGTGAAAGAAGCGATTGCAAGCCATAAGGGAACGAGTTCCCTAGGGACGAAAATAGATGAAGCTGAAGCCCTGCTGGTTGCCAAACTAGAGCAAGCTGGGAAAGATATCCTTGCTAAGACTGAGGAAGTTGCTGTTAGAATGGAGGAGCTTGCTAAGAGGAGTTATGCTGAGACATTAGCATGGCCTCGGGGGTGGCGGAGAGTAATACAGGATCAGAACAGGTTCTACTGCAGCTAGGGACTCTAAAGAATTATGTTGAAGAAATTAAAATTAATGGACCTACTTTTAGGGGAGAGGAGGAACAACGGGAACGTTTCCAGCGCAGGAACAATGTAATAGTTTTTAGAGTCCCCGAGAGCCAGGGGGAGGGAACTGAGAGTAAGGTAACACACGATAAGATGCAGTTTCAGAATATTTGTACAGAGGTTCTGAAGATGCCATCAACCCCACAGGATGTGAGTTGGCTGGGACAAAAGCAGGGGGATAAGCCTCGCCCCCTCAGGATCACACTAGTGAGCAAGGAGGAGAAATGGGGGTTTATTCGGCAGGCAAAAAACTTAGAGGGAGCGAGGCATCTCGGGGTGTATTCATTCACCCAGAATCTCATGGTTATGCAGAGGGAACAGCACAAGAAGCTCCTGCAGGACTTGAAGCAGAAGAGGGAAGAGTCAAGGAGGAAAGGGGACGGGTGCACAATTGCACATGGGTTATATTCAGGGGGAGGGTAGTGGAAGCAAGTGTGCCGACACAGGGCCAGGGGGCACCAGCGCACCCTCGACCCGCTCTACCCCCGGAGGTGGCACCAGCTCCGACTACCAGACAGGAGGAGGCGAGGGCAGTGAAACAATGACATTTTTAACCACATCCTGCAAAATACAGTGTACTTAGCAAATGCTGCAGCTTCTGAGAATGGGGGGTGGCGGGGTTACTACTATGAGCAGAGACGTTATCGAGAACATCGACTTGAATAACCCTGATACTCTTTTTGTAGAAACTCTGAGAGATAATTTTCTGTTCCAACATGTTAGAGACCCGACACATTACAGAGAGGAGCAAGCATCCAAGCCACTTGACCTCATCATAACAAACGAGGAGGGTATGGTGGCCAAACTGGAACGCCTTGCCACAGTTGGCACCAGTCACCATATGGTGTTGTCATTCGCATTTAACTGTTACTTAGTTCAGGATAAGGCCAGGCCAAGGTGCAAATATTACAAGGGAAATTATAACGGGATGAGAGAAGAGATAAGACGCATTAACTGGCCTGACTCATTAAGGCACAAGAGCGCAGACACTACGCTGAGTATCATAACTAGTAAAGTGACCCATTTGATCGGTAAATATATACCCAAGACAAAACCCAGTGCGTCTAGGAATACGAGGGAATCCCTACACATAAACCACGCGGCGGTCGACAGAGTTAAGAAGAAAACCCAGAAATTCAAAACGTGGGTTGGGCCAAACGATGAGCAGGACAGGAGGATGTACGCAAGAGCCAGAAACCAAGCAAAGATAGAGTGTAAAAGGGCTGAAAAGGAGTTCCAGAGGCGTTTTCCCGCTATGCAAAGTTGAAATAAAAAACGCGAGTAGGAGTATCAGACCTGAGGCTTGAAGATGGTAGTTACGCAGATTCTGACCAGGAAAAAGCTGAGGCATTTAACAGCTTCTTTTCCTCTGTGATCACAAGAGAGGGTGCAATTAACTTTCCTGAGTTTGAGGACAGACGGTTCGACACAGCACTGACCTACATTGTGTTCACAGAAGAGGGTTTTAGAAATAAACTGTCCAGGCTAAAGGTCCATAGGAGTCCCAACTCTGACATGGTGCATCCTAGAGTGCTAAGAGAATTGTACAACGAGCTTGCCGAGCCCCTCAAGATCCTGTTTTGTAAATGCCTGGATGAATAATAGGTCTCCAATGAATGGAAAGTGGCTTACGTGAGTCCTATCTTCAAGAAGGGCGATCGTCACTCCACGAACAACTGTAGACCAGTGAGCCTGAACAGCATAATATGTAAAGTGCTTGAGAGTATTATCAGAGATACCGCAATAGAACATCTACTACGAAACAACCTTGTAAAGGATTGCCAACACGGTTTTATGCCTGGGCATCCTGCTTCATACAATCGCTCAAGGTATTGAATATTTGGACCCATATTCTGGAACGGGGTGGTAATATCGACAATATTCACCAAGATTTTGCCAAGGCTTTCGACAGTGTACCCACGAAAGGCTGAAAATTAAACTGGAAGCAAATGAAATTCGGGGAAATGTCCTAGCATGGATAAAAGACTTTCTACATGACTGCAAGCAGTGTGTGGTGATTAATGGCACGAAATCATCATCCGTACCTGTCACAAGCGGGGTACCATAGAGGATTGCATTAGGCCAGTTATTGTTTGTTTCTTTCATAAATGACATGCTTGAAGTTGTACACTCCTCCATACAAATGTGTGCCAATGACGCCTTGTTATTTCGGGAAATCAAGAACCAAGTGGACTGTGAAGAGCTGCAGAAGGACCTCTGTGGGCTCCAAGAATGGTCGAAAAAATGGCTGCTGAGATTCAATGTCACGAAGTGTAAAAGGATGCACCTGGGGCAAATAAATTATTGGGTCTTAAAAGAAGGTCGTTAAGATCTCTAGACGGTACGTCCATCGTAATGATCTTCAAGAGTGAAGTGCTTCCCCACCTGGAGTACTATCATCCCGTCTGGTCCCCGAGATATGCTAGAGACTGTCAGCTGGTTGAAAATGTTCAAAGGAGGGTCACCAGACTGCTGCCTGCACTTCGGCACCTCAGCTACCCCGAGAGATTGGAGGACCTGAACTTTTCTAGCTTCTATTACAGACGGGCAAGGGGTGACCTAATTGAGGTGTATAAACATCTCAAGGGGCACTACTCAGTCGAGTGTCCTTACTTGGAGTTGGCGGACGCTCGCCCCATAAGGGGTCACAGCTCAAGATTGAAGAAGCCGCAAGTCCAGAAAACTGTGAGGGCAAACTTTTTCGGAGTGAGAGTTGTGAACTCTTGGAACAATCTACCAGAAAGTGTTGTGACGGCACCGAGTGTGAGCTCTTTCAAGTCAAGACTTGACCAACACTGGAGCGGCTCCAGGTACATTCAGGAGCCGGTGCATGCCCAGTACTTGCCAACAGTGCGTAACAGAAACGTGACCGATCACCCAAGCGGCTAACGAGCCTATCTTTTGATGAAGAGGATAAAAGAAAAGGAAAAGTAATCAGAGACGTGACGGATCGCACAAGCGGTTAACGAGCCGATCAGTGGAGAAGAGGATAAAAGTGAAATAGCCACACTCTTCACGGTCCCAATACCGATCCCGGCCAGGCTAAGATTCAACTATAACCGGGCTAACTGGGAAAACTTCAAACAAGAATTAAGCAACTCGCAACCCATAAAATTACACAACAGTCACACTTCTCTAATAAACCAATCACTGTACAGATAGTACGAGCACGATAGCCAGGCCATGGAACACAACATAATCAAGACCACTCACCGAACATTATCACACCCTCAATACTCACACAAATCAAGAATCATACAGACACAATTTAGCAACCTAATTAAACTAATCGCACAACAAGGATGGACACCAGAACACAGGCGGCTATACAACATAATACACGAACAGCTAAAAAAACATTTCAAAAGAAGCATACAACAGGAACTGGCAGAAGCTGATTTCTGAAACGGAAGGAAACTACCATAAACCGAAGCAGTTCTGGCAGAAAATAAAGCACTTAAAGGGAACCTCCAGCAACGAGTCTAACTATATAGTAAACAGTAATCAAGTCAAATTAACAGACCCAACCGAACAAGAACCGGAATTTAGAACTTTCTGGAGTAAGATCTTTCAAATAACCAAAGAAGAAAACTTAAATTTCCGCATGATGACAGAGAGGAAAGTATCCAACCATATGTCACAAATATCCCACACCGAGCCCCACGATCGATCTGAATACACTGGATGACATGTCCCCACTAACCAAACCAATCACAGTGGACGAAATAGAAAAAAAAAGAATTAACAGTTTTAAGGACAAGGCTCCTGGAGTCAGTAAAATAAATAAACTCACTTTACAGCAATTACCAAACAACATGGTACTTTTACTAAGAAATATATTCAATGCATCCATAACTTCAGGCCACTACCCAAAGAAATTTAAGACAGCAATTATCAGACTCATACCAAAACCAGGATAAGCCCCCACAGCAGTAGCAAACTACAAACCAATCTCTCCATTAGAAACTCCGGGAAAAATTTTAGAAAAAATAATTAACCACCGATTAAGAACACACCTGGAACTAAAATACAAATACAACCCTAGACAACACGGATTTAGGAAACACAGAGGAACAAACACAGCCATAGCCCTAAAATACGAAAGTATCTGACATGTGAGGTCACCTGGGAACAGTCACGTCAGTTCCCAGTAGGAAGGGGTGAGGTCATAGATGACACAACAATTGATCATGACTATAATATATTCACTAGTATACTACATAAAGCACAAGAACAAAATATACCACACAGAAAAATTAGGTCAAATAAGAATGAGCCAAGGTGGATGACCAGAAAACTTAAACATGACATAGGAATAAAGAAAGGAATATATAAGAAATTAAAGGGAGGGGAGGAGCAGCTCAGAAACAGGTATAATGAACTATCTAGGAATGTTAAGAAAAATGTAAGGAAAGCAAAGAGAGACTATGAAATCAAAATAGCAAGAGAATCCAAGGCGAATCCCAAGGGATTTTTCCAGATATATAGGACAAAGGTCAAGGACAAAGTTGGGCCTTTAAAGTCAGGGAGGGGAGAATTGATAAATGGCAGTGAAGAAATAAGCAAAGCATTGAACAGCTACTTCTTATCAGTTTTAACAGAAGAAATTTGTGATGAAATTCCGGAGGTGGAACTGATATTTAAGGGAAAGGAAGAAGAGAAATTAAAGAATATCACTATCAGAAAAGAGGATGTTCTTAAGAAGATAAATAAACTAAAGAACACAAAATCCCCAGGGCCGGATGAAATTTTTCCTCGAGTCTTAAAAGAGTGTAGGGAACAGATTAGCGGACCCCTCGTAAACTTATTTACAAAATCATTAGACACTAGAGTTGTGCCAGAGTTGTGGAAACAGGCGAATGTAGTACCCATATTCAAAAAGGGAGACAGAGCATCAGCGTCAAATTACCGGCCGATCAGTTTGACGTCAGTAGTGGGGAAATTTCTTGAATCAATTATAGCAGATAGCATCCGATCGCATCTAGAGTAAAGCAAATTAATCTACGACTCTCAACATGGGTTCACAAAGGGAAAATCTTGTCTAACAAATCTGCTAACGTTTTTTAGGAAATTCTTCGAGGTAGTAGATAATGACGAAAATTATCGATGTTATTTACTTAGACTTTAGCAAAGCATTTGACAGAGTACCGCATCAGAGGCTTCTGAGAAAAAATAAGTCTCATGGTATCGAGGGGAAAGTTTTAAATTGGATAAAATCATGGCTCACCGATAGAACGCAGAGGGTCAGCGTAGATGGTGTTAAATCTGAGTGGGGCCGTGTAACCAGTGGGGTTCCCCAGGGGTCAGTACTAGGCCCACTCTTGTTCATAATCTACATAAACGATTTAGATACTGGGATCAGCAGTGACATAAGCAAGTTTGCGGATGACACCAAAATAGGGCGGCAAATTAATTCAGGGCAGGATGCAAATGCATTACAGGAGGATCTAAATAAACTGCAGGGGTGGTCTGAAAAATGGCAAATGAAATTCAACACCAGCAAGTGCAGCGTACTTAATATTGGAAGAACAAATACTTATAATGTATACAGCCTTAACAACATCAACCTAGAGAAGTCGACTTGTGAAAGAGACCTAGGGGTACTTGTAAGCCCGGACCTACGGCCTAGAAAACAGTGCGTTAATGTTCGAAATAAGGCAAACAGAGTATTGGGTTTTATATCTAGAAGTGTAAGTAACAAGAGTGCAGAGGTCTCATTGCAACTATATCTTGCGCTAGTCAGGCCGCACCTCGATTATGCGGTTCAGTTCTGGTGCCCCTATTATAGAATGGATATAAATTCACTAGAGTCGGTGCAGCGAAGAATGACAAAAATGATTCCGGGACTTAGAAACCTTCCATATCAGGATAGGTTAAAGAAACTTAACTTGCATTCCCTAGAAAGACGAAGAGTGCGGGGAGATATGATAGAAGTATTTAAGTGGGTGAAAGGAATCAATAAAGGGGATATAGATAAAGTTCTTATAATATCCGAGCAGGATAGGACTCGGAGCAACGGATTCAAGTTGGATAAGTTTAGGTTTAGGAGGGAGATAGGAAGAAACTGGTTCACAAATAGGGTGGTGGACGAGTGGAACAAGCTTAGCAACTTTGTAGTAAGTGCGGGAACTCTGGAAAGTTTCAAAAGGAGGCTAGATTGATTCATGGATGATAGAGAGTGGTAGTAACTCTCGACAGGAGCTGCCATGCACAGGCCAACCGGCCTATTGCAGACTCCTTATTTTCTTATGTTCTTATGTTCTTATGTTTGGGATCCAGATGCTGTAGCAATGGCCAGCTTCAAGTATTTTTTGAGCTTGATGATGAAGCAGACATTCGGCTCACTTCCTCTGAGTTCGAGCTTCTTTCCTATCTAGCGGAAGTGCCAGTCTATAAAACGCTCACCAGGTACCCTCTGTACAGGCAGGGCACCAACCCAGATAATACTGAAGAGACCAGGGGATGTCAGGGTGTCACGATGTGTCAAAATCTGTTAAAAAACAGTTATCCAAAAAAATTGTCAAATCTGTGTCAAAATGAGCAGCCATGTGCAAAAATGAGAATTTCATGTGTGATGACAGGATGTGACAAAATTACATACTGTCTTTTTTACTTTACTTTTATCCTCTTAGCCACTAATCGGCTCGTTAGCCGCTTGGGCGGTCGGTCAGGTCTCTGTTAAGCACTGTTGGCAAGTATTGAGCATGCACTGGCTCCTGAATGTAACTGAACCTGCTTTAATGATGTTCAAGTCTAGTTTTTAAACAACTCACACTCGGTGCCGTCACAACATTCTCTGGCAGGTTGTTCCTAGAGTTCACAATTCTCACTCCGAAAAAGTTCGCCCTCACAGTTTTCTAGACTTGCGGCTTCTTCAACCCTGAGCAGTAAACCCCTGTGGGGCGGGCGCCCTCCAGCTCCAGGTATAGACACTCGACTGATAAGTGCCCTTTGAGATGTTTATACACCTCAATTAGGTACCCCCCCCTCCCCCCATGGCCGGTCTGAAGTGTAAACTATATGCAATTGCAAGCGCTTTAATCTCTCTGGGTAGCTGAGGTGCTGAACTGCAGGCACCATTCTCCTTTAGACATTTTCAATGATCTGCCAGTCCCTAACATATCTCGGGGACCAGACGGGATGACAGTACTCCAAGCGGGAAGGCACCTCACGAGGGACTGACCGTCTATACATCCGAACGACCTTCTTATAAGACCTAATAATTTAGTTGCTTGATTCACCTTCTTCTCACAATGGCCTAAGAGCTTCACTTCATTGTCAACATACACACCCAGGTCCCTTTCACATTCAGTTTCTTCGTCCCGTTTGAACACATGATCGTGGTACGTCCCAGGTGCATAATCTTGCAGCCATTTCTTCCACCATTCTTGAAGCTCACAGAGATATTTCCGCAGCTCTTCACAGTCTGTTTGGTTCTTAATTTCCCCAAATAACTCGGCATCGCCTGCAAACATTTGTATGGAGGAGTGAACAGCTTTTGGCCTGTCATTTGTGAAACAAACAAAAAACAACGGGCCAAATACATTGCCCTGTGGTACCCCGCTGTCACGGGGACACATGATGATTTCGTGCAAAAATCACCACACACTGCAAGAGATTATACAAAAAGTCTCCAATTTACAGTCGGACACTTTCCCAAATCCCAGACCCTTCCAGTTTAATTTTCAGCCTTTCGTGGGGTAAGCTGTCGAAAGGCTGGGTAAAATCTAGGTATATATTGCCGATAGTGCAACCCTGTTCTAGAATTTGGTCCAAACATCCAGTACCTTGAGTAATTGCGTTAAACTGTAGCGTCCCGGCACAAAACCGTGTTGGTAGTCCTTAACAAGGTTGTTTCGTAGTAGATGTTCCATCATGGTATTTCTCATAATGCTCTCAAGTACTTTACACACTATGCTGGTCAGGCTCACTGGTCTATAATTATTCGTGGAGGGACGATCGCCCTTCTTGAAAATAGGACTTACATGATCCATTTTCCAATCACTGGGGACCTTTTGCTCATCCAGGCATTACAGAACAAGATCAGGGGATCAGCAAGCTCGTCGCACAATTCTCTTAGCACGCTGGAATGCTGCATGTCAGGGCTTTGATAATTTATTTCTTATAACCTCTTTTGAAAACACGATGTAGGTCAACGCAGTGTCGAACCGTTTGTCCTCAAACGCAGGAAGATTGTTCGTATCCTCTTTCGTGAACACAGAGGAAAAGAAACTACTCTACGCCTCCGCCTTGTCCTGACCAGAATCTGTGTGTCTTTGAGCCTCAAGTCAGATACACGTACTCACGTTTTTACTTTCGACTTTTCACAGTATAACTATTATAGATGTATTTTTATTCGTTATTGACCTCTTTCAATATTAAAGAAATGTGTTGTAAATTGCTTGATTTGCATTTTGTATAATGTACTGTACATAAAAGGATTTTACCGCACTACCAGCGTTGCCATAGAAACAGGTACTTCTCTTAACAACAAAATCGGTTGTTGATTGTCATCTTGTTTCATCACTATTGGCAGGACCCAAGCTGCTATTTTCCATGAAAAATATCCGAAGTTGCTATTCTACCATACACTCAAAATCTTCTGCAGATATCCAGTGATGGACCAAATGTAATGAAAGCATTATTTTAACATAACATGTGAATGCAAAACTAAATTCCAACATTGTGGACTTAAGTACCTGTAATATTCACAAAGCGTTTGATGCTTTTGCAACTGCTTATGTCAAGTTTGGTGGTGATATTGAACAATTTGATGTGGAGTTCTTCTACTTCTTCAAGACTTCCCAGTAAGATGTAAGATGAAAGGATATTAAGAAAGTTCAGAAAAAATAATACAAGATAAAAAAAATACGTGTTCCTGTGTTCCTGCGTCATGTGCCAAGTTCGGTGGTTCATTCTCGGAGTTGAAACTGGTCACCTTGAGGCAAACTTTCTGCTACTGAACATGATGAACAGTACTTTATCCTCTTCGCCACTTATCGGCTCGTTAGCCGCTTGAGCGTTCGGTCACGTCTCTGTTACGCAATTGAAGAGTAATGTACTGGTTCCAGAATGTTTCTGTACCTGTACCAGTCTTGATTGAGCTCATACTCTGTGCAGTCACATAGCTTTCTGGCAGATTGTTCCAAAAGTTCATAGATTTAGTGGGGTTTATGTTATGGGCACTATAGTCAGTAGAGGGTACTAATAAGAAGGTGGATAGGTGTTTGTTAGGTTAGTGTTATTGAGGGGTCTTGTTCCAACTGTTTTCTCAAAGTCAAGAAGTAATTTCGGGATTACCTTTTTTTTTAAATATCATATTCGCCAACTTACTGGCCGTTCGGGCGATTTATCCAGTGTTAGTGTAGTGGATACTCTCCCCTACAACTGCCGACTGACCCCGCCGTCCGCTTATACCAGCCAATCAGCGTACAGCAATCAATCAATCAATAAAGGCTAGTGACAGGGGGGGAAGAGGTTCAGGGGAAGGATAAAGGGAGGAATGAAGTGAATTTTAGAAGGAGAGAAAAGGTGCAGTAGCTAAACACCACTTGCGTGAGGGGGTAGGCAATGTGCCCAGATGGGTGGTTGGTGCTGGAACACACAAGCACAATCAGGACGAGGCAGAGGGAGGGGCGGGAGTCGAATCGGGCTATCAAAGGGCCAAGCGCGGGTGATTTGGTTGTCGTCTGAGCTCAGGCTGTGTTGGCAAAGCGGAGGAAAAACCGCCCCGCCACGGCGGTGGTGCAAGCAGAGAAGTGCAAGTGGATGGACGCACAGGCACACTCACTCAAAGAAAAACATGGAAGGGGAAAACGGAAATGTAGATAGTTGTAGAGTTGTTTGGAGAAAGATGAAAGTAAAGTCTTTGAGCTATGTCAAAGAGGAACGGAGCGAGTTGGAGGAAGAGTTGTGACTCTTTGAGCTTGAAATGTCAAAGTATTCGTAGCAACGAGGGATGAGTGTATCGTAGGAGAGTTTTTATTAATAGGAGGAGACAGATTTGAGCCTTTTTGTCAAATTATGAACGGAGATGAGAATGAGATTTTTTGTGTATATAGGTTTCTTGGTTTTAATTATAATCGGGGGGTTGGAATAATGGTGTCAATGAATTGATTTGTGTAGTATTGGTTTTTTGTTTAGGGAGGAGATGTTGAGTTAGTTCGATTTTATTGAGAGGGGTTGTCAATAAGGTTGGGTATGTTGGTTCTAGAGAGTTGTAAGTGTTTCTGTGAGGCTTTGTCTGGGGAGGGTAGTAGGTATTAGGCAGCTACCAAACAGGGAGGTACTACCGCCTGGGAAGATATTGGAAGCATAATGTGTTGTCTATGGTAGATCTTGCTGCCACATGGCATCATGAAAATTGTGACCAAGTTCCAGGTTGCTCATCTGACTTTCTGCCTCATTTACACACAATTGCAGGGTCTCAATTGTTTCTCTTACTATTGACAACACAACATACATATATTGTTCCTCACTTTTGATTTTTTTTTCATTTTGTGGTTTATTATTATTATTATTATTATTATTATTATTATTATTATTATTATTATTATTATTATTATTATTATTATTATTATTATTATTATTATTTCGCCCCCCCAGGCCCCGATGTGGGTCAGTGACCTGTGCCTGGGTGGGCTAATTCCCGTAAAAAAAAATGTTTGGAGATTGGTTGTGGGGGGGAGTTGTATTGGAGATTGGTTGGGTCGGGGTGGAGGTAGGTATGTTGACTTGTGCTGAAATAGGATTGCTCAGGAAGGATACTTGTGTGTGTGGACATAGTAAGGGGTGGGGGGGGTATATATTGTTAGTAAGGTCAGGCATGGTGAGTTGGTTGGGAGGATCTTCGGTATGGTTATGTGGTTGGAGGAGTTTTTTTTTGGGGGGCCTTTGGAGGTGGTTAAGTTGATTTATGGTGCGGTAGGATTCTTAGGGTGATTTGATTTGTGTGTTAATGGATAGTTGTGCTGAGTTAAGTTTATTTATATATCATGTTTACTTTTTTTTAAGGTGGAAGGGGGTTATTAGGAAGGTCGGGTATGTTAAGTGTTTGTTTTGGGAGGATTGTAGGAGTTGATTAGTAGTTGGATAAGTTGAGATAAGAATTTTTTTTTTTTGAGGGATTGTAAGTAAGGTTGGGTATGTTCAGTTTTAGTTTTGGGAGGATTGTAGGTTTTGCTAGTGGTTGGTAGAGTTGGGTTATTATTACTTTCTTTTTTTGGGGGGGGGGCTTATACAGGTCTTCTGCAATTTGCGTGGAGGGCTTTTGCAGGAATTGTGCATTCCCAGTCCCATTCTTTAAGGGAGAGGGCTTGTGTACAGGTACTATGCACCCCTCCCCGACCTTATTGGCTAAGGGAGGCGTCCACCTCCTCTGTATGTTAGTATCATTCTTTGAGGGAGAGGGCTTGTGTACAGATGCTATGCACCCCTCCCCGACCTTATTGCCTTAGGCAGGCGTACACATCATCTGTATATTAGTATGGCACCCCACCCGACCTTATTGGCTAAGGAAGGCGTCCACGTCATCTGTATGTTAGTATCATTCTTTGAGGGAGAGGGCTTGTGTACAGGTTCTATGCGTACTATGGCGTACACGTCATCTGTATGTTAGCATGGGATAGGTATGTTAGTTTTTTGTTTTGGGAGGAATGGTAGAGTGTGGTTAGTGAATGGTTGAGTTGGGTTATTTTTAATTTGGGTGGAATTGTTAGTAAAGGTTGGGTATGTTAGGTTTTTATTTTGGGGGGATTATTAGTTTTTTTTTGGGGGGATTGTTAGTGAAGGTTGGGTAAGTTAGTACTTTTTTTTGAGATTGGTTGAGTTGGGTTTTACTCGGGAGGGGTGTTTGGGTGTGAGTTTGGGGACGTAGGGCTTTGTTTGAGAGGGGTGAGGAGGGTGGTGGTTGTTCTGTATAACTGGGGCAGGGTCAGAAGAGATTTAAACAGAGGTTGGGTAAGTTAGGTTAGGCTAGGTTAGGTTAGGGAGGAGTGATTGGGTGTGGGTTAGGAGATGTGTTTGTTTTGATTTTGCGAGAAGTTGTTGGGTATGGTTACAGGGAAGTTAGGGTTTGATATGGGGGTTATTAATATAGGGGAGGAGGGTGGGGTGTGTTTCGTCTGTTTAGTATGAAGGGATTCCTGTTTCTGAATCTGCATGGGAGTATGATGTTGTCGAAGTATTCCTGCCATTGGGGGGAAGAAGTGAGGAGTGATTCTATTTGCTTGTCTCCTAGTTGTCTCCAGGAGATGTTGAGTGGAGGGATGGAGCTGAGATCAATGTAGGTATCTATTTGGGGTGAAGGATGACCAGTGTGTGTTATGGATGAATCTTAGTGCTTTGTTTTGTATAACTTGAATATTCTTGGCGTTTGTTGGTGCTGCTAGCTGGAGTGTGTTAGGTGCGTAAGTCAATAGTGGGCGTATGAGGGCTTTGAATAGGTGTGTTTTGGTTTTGATTGATGCGGTACTGAATCTGTGTATATTTCCGAGTGATTTGTTTGCGATCGCTGACTTCATCTTGGCGTGGTGTGTCATGGTGAGGGTGTCGTTGAATGTGACTCCTAGAATTGTATTTGTTCGTTTGACAGTAATGGGTGTAGGGTTGTCGATGTAAGGGTTTAGGTAAATGTGACTTGGTTGTCGTCTTTTGGTGCCGAAGTAGGTGATTTGTGCTTAGTTAGGGTTAGTTTGTATTCGCCATAGAAGTTCCCATTGTGTAACTTGTTCTAGCTCCCTGTGTGCTTTGTCTGTTAGGTGGTCAAGATTTGGTAAGTGAATGACTAGTTGGGTTACATCGTCGGCATTCTGTATTGTCAGAGAGTCGATGTGTAAGGGGTCGGGTAAGTCAATTGTGTAAAGAATGTATGGAGTTGGGGACAGGACTGACCCTTGTGACACTCCTGCTTGCAGGGTGAAGTGGTCAGAGTAGGCAGGTGTGAATTTTATCCCCATTTTTCTGTCTGTTAGGAAGTTGCATAGTAATTGTTGTGATTTTTGAGGGAGGTTAAAATTGGTGCATATCTTATACTTTAGTCCGTCGTGCCAAACTGTGCCGAAGGCTTTTTGTACGTCTTTTGTAATGAGTGCTGTCTTGTATGCTCCTTTGGTCATGTGAAGGTAGTTTGTCTTTATATTGAGTGAGTCTTGAGTTGAGTGGTGTGCCCTGAATCCGAACTGCTTGTAGGACAGTAGTTGTTCATCTTCAAGGTGGTATCTGAGGCGAGTGTTGAATAGTCTTTCAAAAGTTTTGCCTAAGACTTCTAGTATGCTGATCGGTCTGTAGTTTTGTGGGTCTTTTGTGTTTTTGTTTGGTATAGGTATCATGACGGCTGTGGCTGTTTCTGGGAAGTATCCTGTTGCCAGTTGGGTGTTGTAGAGGTATGTAATGGCTGTGACTGTTTCTGGGGGCAGATGCTTGAGGATTGCTTGACCTATATTGCTGTCGCCTGGTGTTTTCTTTTTTATTCAGTCAAGTGCTTGTTTGACTTCTGTTGGAATGAAAGGAGCAGTGAGGATATGGTTCCGTGTAAGTGTGGAGGTATCTATTGTGTTGTCAGGAGTTGTTCTGTCGTGTAGTGTTTGCATTTGTGTGGTGATGTTGTTTATGTGGTTTAAGATGTGCCTTTGTTGTGTGGGGGGGGGGTGTGGGTGGAAAATGTGTTCCCAGTGTTCTTTTAGTGTTTGTGCTACGTCAGCTGGCTCTTTGATTTTCCTACCGTTTACTAGTATGTGATCGAAGAGGGGTTTAGCTGTTCCTCTTAGTATGGCGATCCTTTGCCAAAATTCTCGGGGGTTACGTGTTCTGTGTTCCTGGGCAGCCTCTACGAGTTTTGCCCAGTGAGCGTCATGGTCTTGTCGGAGGCTGTGGATGATGTGTGTTCTTAGCGTGGAGATGTCTGCGTGAACTGGTGCGAGGTTAAGTTTGTTTAGTTCGAATCGTGACCTGTAGCAGTGAAGTAGGCGTCGAGTTCTTATGAAGGGTGTGAAGGAGTATTTTCTCTTGAACTGGTGGATTGGAATATGGGTATCTGCTATGGCGGTGATAGTGTTAAAGAGGTGTGTCCAGGTTTCCTCAATCTTCCTTGTGGGTTGGTGTTCGAGGTTGAGTGTGTATTGTTGTTCAGAGAGTGTGGTTTGGAAGGCATTCCAGTCTGCGTGTTGATACTGGTATTGAGGTGTGGGTGTTGGAAGGAGGATGGGATTGTTGGAGAGGTGAAGTGTGATGGGTATGTGGTCTGAGCCTGATAGGGGGCCGGGTGTAATGTAGTGTTGGAATTGGAGGGCAGGGGTGTTGGTGATGACGATGTCTGGTGCGCCTTTGCCGTGAGTTGAGTAGAACGTGGGGGAAGAAAGGTCCAATGTGGTGAAGGTTTTAGTGAGTGACCAGAGTGTGTAGTTGTTAGCCATGGCGGTCGATGCGGTTGTGTTGGAATGCAGTGTGGTGTGCATTAAGGTCGGCCATTAGTATTACAGGTAGGTGTGTGTTGTTGAAGATGGAGTTTAGGTCTGTGAAGGGAATAAGTGTGTTTGGTCTTGAGTATGTTATGCAAATGATTATCTGTCCGTGTTGAGTGTCGATCTTGGCTGCCATGAAGTGTTTGAAGGCAAAGTCGGTGATAAATTCGTGTTTGATAAGAACATAAGAAAATAAGGAGTCTGCAATAGGCCGGTTGGCCTGTGCATGGCAGCTCCTGTCGAGAGTTACTACCACTCTCTATCATCCATGAATCTATCTAGCCTCCTTTTGAAACTTTCCAGAGTTCCCGCACTTACTACAAAGTTGCTAAGCTTGTTCCACTCGTCCACCACCCTATTTGTGAACCAGTTTCTTCCTATCTCCCTCCTAAACCTAAACTTATCCAACTTGAATCCGTTGCTCCGAGTCCTATCCTGCTCGGATATTATAAGAACTTTATCTATATCCCCTTTATTGATTCCTTTCACCCACTTAAATACTTCTATCATATCTCCCCGCACTCTTCGTCTTTCTAGGGAATGCAAGTTAAGTTTCTTTAACCTATCCTGATATGGAAGGTTTCTAAGTCCCTGAATCATTTTTGTCATTCTTCGCTGCACCGACTCTAGTGAATTTATATCCATTCTATAATAGGGGCACCAGAACTGAACCGCATAATCGAGGTGCGGCCTAACTAGCGCAAGATATAGTTGCAATAAGACCTCTGCACTCTTGTTACTTACACTTCTAGATATAAAACCCAATACTCTGTTTGCCTTATTTCGAACATTAACGCACTGTTTTCTAGGCCGTAGGCCCGGGCTTACAAGTACCCCTAGGTCTCTTTCACAAGTCGACTTCTCTAGGTTGATGTTGTTCAGGCTGTATACATTATAAGTATTTGTTCTTCCAATATTAAGTACGCTGCACTTGCTGGTGTTGAATTTCATTTGACATTTTTCAGACCACCTCTGCAGTTTATTTAGATCCTCCTGTAATGCATTTGCATCCTGCCCTGAATTAATTTGCCGCCCTATTTTGGTGTCATCCGCAAACTTGCTAATGTCACTGCTGATCCCAGTATCTAAATCGTTTATGTAGATTATGAACAAGAGTGGGCCTAGTACTGACCCCTGGGGAACCCCACTGGTTACACGGCCCCACTCAGATTTAACACCATCTACGCTGACCCTCTGCGTTCTATCGGTGAGCCATGATTTTATCCAATTTAAAACTTTCCCCTCGATACCATGAGCCTTAATTTTTCTCAGAAGCAAAAATAATATGATGGAGCATCTGATGAGGATTGCTACGACCTCGTGTAGTTCGTGGGGTGATTGTCTTCTTGTGTAGCCGAAGTGTTTGATTTTGGTGTTTGTGTATGTTGAGTTGAGGAGGAGAATGTCTGGGTTGTGTTCTTGTAAAAGGAGAGAGATGACGTGTCTGTTTGAATGATATGCTCTACAGTTGAATTGCATAATGGTGATCATGTTAGTGTGGATGTGTCTGATTTGTTCTTGGTTACTTATATGAGATTGAAATTCTGGGTAGCAGGGATTATATTTAAGTTGTCGGGTGACTGTGAGCGTGGTCTGTGTGTGGTATATGTAGATGAGGGATGGGCGATGACGTGACTGTGTGCAGGGAGTTGGGGGAAAGAGGGGAGTGTGCTAGGTTCGTATCGGGGTTGTTTCCTGTTTCCTTTGGGGGAGTGGAGAATATATTTTTTTTTATAGATTTTGTTGGATGAGTGTAATGTTAATTTTTTTGCTGTTAGGTGTGTAGGGAGAGAGGGGAGAGGTGTTCTTCCTCTTTGATACAGGGGTCCGTATTACTAGGGCTGTGGGGGGATGGGCTGCCATTTTCTTTTTGGGTGTCTGAGGTGTTCGGGGAGGATTGAGTTTGGTGTGGGTGTCTGTGGTCCGGGAGTTCATGGTAGTCAAGTGAGATAGGTCAGGTGTAGGCAAGGTCGAGGAGGAGGGGCCGGGAGGTTTGGACTGATTTCCCTGGAGGGTGGGAGGGGCATGATGGAGAGTGAGGTAATGGTAGTCTGGTGAAATAAGTCCGGTATGGGCATGGCCGATGTGGAAGGGCGGAGGGGGAATGTAGTGGTGGTTTCTCTTGGGAGGTGGGGGGGCATTGTGGTCTGGGGGTTGGGGGTAGTGAAGGTCCTGTCGGAGATGGGGGCAGTGGGGAAGGTGAGGTCGGGTCCGGTTCTGAAGGAATCAGGAATGTGTATGGTAGGGAGGCCGTTGGCCTTCAAACCTTCAATTGCAAGTTTTAGGAAAAGCGACCTGTTTCCGTTGCTTAGGGTGTGTGCCAAATGTATGATGGTAGTGATTTTAGCGTCAGTGTCGGGGGAGGGTGGGGGGGGGCGATCAGGTTGTTGGTCCAGCATGTGCTGGTGGGGTGGGTCGTGGGTGTAGGGAGTGAATGATGGGCAGGTGGCAGTGGTGCTGTGGGGAGTGAGGATCGGCAGGGAGGGAGTGGTGTTGTGCTGTTGTCTAATCTGGTTTGACATTTATTGCTGACAAGTGATCGTGGGCCCTTCGTGCCCTGTGGCAAGTCCGGTTGTACAGTTTACCGAGGCGTGAAAGTTCGAACGCTCGTGTTTGGCTAGAGCGCAACCGCCGTCCGGCTGACAGCGTAAAGCGACATCATCGTTTTCCAGATGGTCGTGGTTGTTATAATCATGGTCGTGGTTGTTAAAATCATGGTTGTGGTTGTTGTAATCATGGTCGTGGTTGTTATAATCATATTCGTGGTTATGATCATAGTCGTGGTTATTATAATCATTGGCATGGTTGTTATAATCATGGTTGTGAGTGTTATAATCATGGTCGTGGTTGTTATAATCATATTCGTGGTTGTTATAAAAATAGTCGTGGTTATGATCATAGTCGTGGTTGTTATAATCATAGTCGTGGTTGTTATAATCGTGGTCGTGAGTGTTATAATCATGGTCGTGGTTACATAAGAACATAAGAACATAAGAAAGTGGGATACTGCAGGAGGCCGACTGGCCCATACAGGGCAGATCCCTTTCACACCCATCCCAGCACTTCCATGTGCCTATCCAACTTCGTCTTGAAGCTCCCTAGCGTCCCCGATCCTACTATAGCACTCGGTAGCCTATTCCACATATCCACAACTCTATTACCAAACCAGTGCTTGCCTATATCCTTTCTGAATCGGAATTTATCTAATTTAAAGCCATTTGTTCTAGTTATTTCGTTATTACTGAGCTTCAGAACATCTTCCATTTTACCCTTGTTAATCCCACTTACCCACTTGAACACCTCTATCATATCTCCCCTAACTCTACGCCTCTCTAATGAATGCAAGCCTAAGCTTTTCAGTCTTTCTTCATATGGAAGGTTTCTAATATTATGGATCATTTTTGTCATTCTTCTTTGTACTCTCTCCAAAGAATCTATGTCCATTCTATAATAAGGACACCAGAATTGAACCGCATAATCCATGTGTGGCCTCACTAATGCTAGGTAAAGTTTCAAGATAACGTCAGCAGTTCTGTTACTCACACTCCTAGATATGAACCCAAGAATCCTGTTTGCCTTGTTGCGAACGCTAATACATTGTTTTCTAGGTTTCAAGTCGTTGCCAACAAATACACCTAGATCTTTTTCACAATCTGAGTTTTCTATTTCCGTGTTACCTAGTTTATACTTAACGTTTGTATTCGTCTTCCCTATCTGTAGTACCTTGCATTTATCAGCATTAAAATTCATTTGCCAGTCTACTGACCACTCATGTAAGGTATCTAGATCTCTTTGAAGGTGTTCAAAGTCACTGTCTGAATTTATCACTCTCCCCATTTTGGTATCATCTGCAAATTTACTAATCCTACTAGTTATACCTAAATCAAGATCATTAATGAATATAACAAACAGCAGAGGGCCTAATACAGATCCCTGGGGAACTCCGCTTTTGACCGCACCCCAGTCTGACTTAAATCCATTTATGCTGACTCTTTGTTTCCTACCAGTTAACCATGACCTAATCCATTTTAATAATGATCCACCTATTCCATGTGCTTCTACCTTCCTTATCAATCTCTCATGAGGGACTCTATCGAATGCTTTACTGAAATCTAAGTAAATTATATCATATGACTTATCATTATCTACCGCTTCATATACTTCTGAGAAAAAGCTAAGCAAATTTGTGAGACAAGAACGTCCCTGGGTGAACCCGTGCTGAGAAGAATGAATTAAGTTGAATGTTTCAAGGTGGCTTCTGATTTTCGTAGCAATAATTGACTCTAGCAACTTGCCTATGATTGACGTGAGACAAATGGGACGGTAATTTGATGCAATTGATTTATCACCTTTTTTGAAAATCGGAACTACATTTGCAAGTTTCCAAGCTTCTGGCACTAGGCCCGATTCTAATGACTTATTAAATAAAACTGCTAATGGATTACTCAACTCATCTCTACATTCTTTTAATATTCTAGCATATACTTCGTCTGGACCAGGCGATTTATGAGGCTTCAGTTTGTTAATTACTTTAAGCACATCGTTACTAGTAATATTGATATTCATCAACATACTTTCTATACTGTCGTTATATACCTTATGAACTTCTGGAAACTGTGCTAGGTTTTCATTTGTGAATACTGAGCGAAAATGACTATTTAACGTACTACACATTTCTAACTCATCATCAGTCATTTCTCCTGTCGTAGTTTTAAGGGGACCTATTGTATCTCTAACCTTTGATTTATACAGTTGATAAAAAGCTTTGGGGTTATTTTTCGATTCGTTTGCTACCTTGATTTCGTAATTTCTCTTTGCTTTCCTAATTTCTGTTTTTACCTGTCTTGTTAGGTTCTGATAGTAACCAAGTAAGTGATTTTCGCCTTTCTTAACTTTTCTATATACTCCTTTCTTAACTTTTCTATATACTCCTTTCTTTTTCCCTAGAAGATCTAAGAGTCTATTATTCATCCATTTTGGTTGGTTTCGTATCGATCTGAATTTTCTTTTAGGGATGTGTTTATTTTGAGCATTATGGATTGTCGCAATAAATTGTTCATAAGTAGCTGCTAAATTAAATTCGGGGTTCTCCCGTCCTAAGTTGACAGTTTCCGGAGGTGTGGGGGGGATTAATCTTTTGACCATAGGGTCATCCCTTAGGTCTCTCCTTAAGCTACCGTAATTAGCCTTCCTAAAATCCGGGATCAAGGCCGAATTTTCCTTCTTCCTGCCATTCCATATTATGTTAAAATATATGGCTTTATGATCACTGTTTCCTAGTTCGTCTCCAATCCCAACATCTTTTACTAGATTTTCATTATTACTGAGAACTAAATCGAGGATATTATTTCCTCTAGTGGGCGAGTTTATGAATTGATATAAAAAACTATCTTGTACTACTTCTAGAAAATCTTCAGATTCATTATCGCTAAGTTGATTTTTCCAATCTAAGCCTGAAAAGTTGAAATCGCCTAGAATACATACATTGTTTCTATCAGATGCCTTCTTTATTTCCTCCCATAGCAATTTACCATCGTTCCTACTCAAATTAGGTGGTCTATATATAACACCAATGACTACAGACTCATTGCCCTCACCAATCTCTACCCAAATACTTTCATTGTCGCTATTTGTTTTAATGTTTGATTTATTGCAGCTTTTTAATGACACCCTGATATACACTGCTACACCGCCACCTCTCCTTCCTACTCTGTCAAATTTAAATAGGTTATATCCTGGAATATGACATTCTGCTAAAAAATGTTTGCTGTTTGAATTTATCCATGTTTCCGTTATTGCAATTATATCTATGTTCTCTTTACTAACAATGGCTCTGAGCTGGTCCATTTTGTTACACAAGCTTCTACTATTAGGCTAGTATAATAAACACTCAATATATTTCTTCCGTTTCTATCTGTTTTACATTTATTACTTTGATGTTTGTTATTATGACTAACTATATTTTCAGCATTATCTACTTCTGTTTCACTGTTGTTTTTTTCACATGGTATTTTCCTCTCTTTACCATTGATGGGATTTGGACATATTAAAACCCCACCTTTACTACCCTGTCAACTATCTTCGCTAGCACGGCCACCCCCTTCCGACTTAAATGCACTCCATCCCTTGCATACATACTATCATTACCATAGTACAGGCTCCAATTATCAATGAATGGCGTCGACAGCTCTTTACACTGTTCTTCCAACCAGCAATTGAAACCGATTGCACGGGACATCCATTCACGACTGGCACCACGTCTAGGTAGGATAGAGCAAGCAATAGGAGTTCCACCCTTCACCCTAATCTTATCTAGAGCTTCCCTATACAGCTTACGCAGTTCGACACTGGTAAGCTTACCTACGTCATTGCCTCCTGCACTGAGTAAGACTATGGGGTTGTCTCCACAGTCATCAATGACGTTCTCCACTCTCTCCAGTACTCTACCTATCCCTGCCCCGGGGAGACACTCGAGCTTCCTAACTTTAGTGCAGAGATTGTTACCTAAATACTTCACCATCGAGTCTCCCATGACAGAAACACATTTGACCTTACCTGAGTGTGGTGATTTCTTACCTGCGCTACTCCCTCTCTCCACACTAACAGAGGGAGTAGCACTCGTGGTGTTACTAGCACCTTCCTCACACTCGTCACTTAAGGTGCTGAACCTGTTGTTTAGGTCTACAGCTGAGTGCCTTTTTATAGTGCATTTTGTAGCACTAGCAGCAACTACCTTCCATGAATCCACTTCAACTTCACCATCCTTCACGACACTGGCAAGGGTTTTCTTCTCCTCTAAAACTAGCTTCAAGGCTAAGTTTTCGCCCTTGAGACTCTGGACCTCCTTCTCAACCTTCTCCAGTCGGTCTTGCAAGGCAAGACAAAGCTGGAGAACGTGAGAGGTGGTCGAGTACTCGTCAGCAGCTGCCATGTCACTATATCACTCACTAACACTGACAGGAACACAGGTCCGCACTGGCTGAGGGTCAGAGGTCAACTGGTTGTTATAATCATATTCGTGGTTGTTATAATCATGGTCGTGGTTGTTATAATCATGGTCGTGGTTGTTATAATCATGGTCGTGGTTGTTATAATCATGGTCGTGGTTGTAATAATCACGGTCGTAGTCGTGATACTTACAGTATCTAATATACTATAAGAAGGAATAGAATAAAGGTTAGAATATTTAGTTAAAGAAATATTCGCCATAAGGAGAGGTTAAAATCATAAAAAAAAATTATTATGAATCACCGATTATCATTCCGAGATAAATTATCTTATGAAGAGAAGTGACCTTGATTCTGCTTAGATTAGTCACCATCTGCTTAAGTCATCATAAGAACATAAGAACATATGAAAATAAGGAGTCTGCAATAGGCCGGTTGGCCTGTGCATGGCAGCTCCTGTCGAGAGTTACTACCACTCTCTATCATCCATGAATCTATCTAGCCTCCTTTTGAAACTTTCCAGAGTTCCCGCACTTACTACAAAGTTGCTAAGCTTGTTCCACTCGTCCACCACCCTATTTGTGAACCAGTTTCTTCCTATCTCCCTCCTAAACCTAAACTTATCCAACTTGAATCCGTTGCTCCGAGTCCTATCCTGCTCAGATATTATAAGAACTTTATCTATATCCCCTTTATTGATTCCTTTCACCCACTTAAATACTTCTATCATATCTCCCCGCACTCTTCGTCTTTCTAGGGAATGCAAGTTAAGTTTCTTTAACCTATCCTGATATGGAAGGTTTCTAAGTCCCGGAATCATTTTTGTCATTCTTCGCTGCACCGACTCTAGTGAATTTATACCCATTCTATAATAGGGGCACCAGAACTGAACCGCATAATCGAGGTGCGGCCTGACTAGCGCACGATATAGTTGCAATAAGCCCTCTGCACTCTTGTTACTTACACTTCTAGATATAAAACCCAATACTCTGTTTGCCTTATTTCGAACATTAACGCACTGTTTTCTAGGCCGTAGGTCCGGGCTTACAAGTACCCCTAGGTCTCTTTCACAAGTCGACTTCTCTAGGTTGATGTTGTTAAGGCTGTATACATTATAAGTATTTGTTTTTCCAATATTAAGTACGCTGCACTTGCTGGTGTTGAATTTCATTTGCCATTTTTCAGACCACCCCTGCAGTTTATTTAGATCCTCCTGTAATGCATTTGCATCCTGCCCTGAATTAATTTGCCGCCCTATTTTGGTGTCATCCGCAAACTTGCTTATGTCACTGCTGATCCCAGTATCTAAATCGCTTATGTAGATTATGAACAAAAGTGGGCCTAGTACTGACCCCTGGGGAACCCCACTGGTTACACGGCCCCATCATAGTCATCATGTGAACCAGTCAGTCAGCTGTCTGTCTGTCCTGTTAGTTGCCATATTGTCTATTTGTGCATGTATGAATCTGTCTATATTTCTCAACCTCCTGTTGACACATTTTGAGCATGTTTGTGTGTTTTTGCACTGGTTGGTGTTGTATTTGAATTGAGAACGGTTGTAGCATTTGTGAACCTTGTTGAAGTGTTGGAATTCTATGTCACGTGAGGGGATGATGTTGTTGCTAATTTTTAAGCCTATTGATTTTAGTGCAATGGCATCTGTTTGTGTAGCTGTGGTGATTTTAAGCATGGGAAGGATTCCCATCCTAGTTGCTGATGTCATTTGGTTAGTGTTGTGTGAGTTCAATTAAGCGAGGAGATTAGGGTTTTCTAGGATAGGAGGGATGATTTTCCGGCATATCAGGGTGCATTTTGCACGGAATTCAGTCGAGCTGAGGACCGTGAAGCCATTATCTTGGAATTTCTTACTTACTGCTGGGGAGTGGAATTTGTCTGCATCTTCATCAGTTTGGAGGAATATTTTTATTACATTGTCATTGATGAAGGATCTAATCTGAAAAATTAAGGTTAGCCGGAAGATCAGTGAGGCCAGGTCTGACGATTGTTGGAGAGTGCAGTCTACTTTAACTTTTATGGAGGGCATGTTTACTAAGTCCTAAGTGGAGATTTATGGAGATCTCCCCTAACAGATGTCCTTGAATTTTCTGCGCCCCTCAATTAGGGGAGACTTTACACTATCACAGAGATCCCCAGGTGAATCAGCAGGCCGTGCTGAACCTCTATCCTTCACACTAACACGCTCTAGCGAGGTGTGGGGACAGAGGGCGCTTCCAGACGAATACTCCCCTGTACGTCAACTGACAGAGGAGTAGGTCCTTTCACGGCACGGAAGAGAAGAATTAGAGTATTAGAAAAAGGTCTGAAAACTCACTGATGGTTCTCTCTTCACACCAGGTCCCTCAGCAGTATTCGGGGATCCTAAGGGAGGTCCGGTACTGTAGGAGAGGCCTAATATGTCGATTGAACCAACAGATTTGTTAGAGGGAGAGACTGGGCTGTCAGATGTATGTTTTTCAGGGGCAGTGGGACAGTGGAAGAGGTCCTGGGTCTAGCTGTTTCAGCTGTTCTTGTTTCCTCGTCCGTCGTCCTCGTCCATCTCGAGTCGTCTGTGTACAGCCACATAAAACACATAAAAACTCCCAGATCCTGGCAGGTTGTGGAAACTATAACCTCTCCTGGAGTTGCTACCCGTCCGACTCACATCTGAGAGTAGGTCGGTGGACATCACTGGCTGTACACATTTCATTTTTTACATTTTTTTTTTAATGTACAGCATATACATACATAAAATGCTAGTGACAGGGGGTAAGGAGGTTCAGCGGAAGGATAAAGGGAGGATTGAAGTGAATTTTAGGAGGAGAGAACAAGTGCAGTGGCTAAACACCGCTTGCGTGAGGGAGTTTAAGTTGGAGGCAGCAGCAACTCGCCTGGACGCGGCGAGGAGGCGGCAGGACAGAGTCAGGTTAGCGTCAGGTCAAGCGTCAGGTGCGTGTTGGGTTGGGCCATGGTTTCTCAGTGCTTGGTCGGCTTGATTGTGTGTGTTGTTTTCTTGTTTGGAGGAAATGTCTTGGTCTTCTGTCTTGGTATTCTTCTTAGCTTGAAGTTGATTTTCTTTTAACTCTCCTCCTCTTCTTACTCTCTTGAAGTGTCCATTCATTCGTGTTTGGGTCTTGTTGTCGTCTTCCTCGCGTCTTATGTCCTCATAGGTGTGGAAGAAGTCGGAGACATAAGAACATAAGAACATAAGAATGGAGGAAACTGCAGCGGGCCTATTGGCCCATACTGGGCAGTCCCGTTTACACCCAACCCCAATTGCTCATATAAGCATCCAACCTATGTTTGAAGCAATTCAGCGTATTCGAGTTGATGATGATATTTGGTAACTTGTTCCATTCATCCACTACTCTGTTTCCAAACCTCATCCACTACTCTGTTTCCAAACCGAAATGTTTACCGATTTCACGCCTAAATCTAAATTTATCTAATTTAAAACCATTGTTCGCCGAGTTACTTTGCGGTTGGATAGTTTAGTACCTTTATGTCATCCCCTTTGTTTTAGCCCTGCCTTCCCATATACACCTCTATCAGGTCGCCCCTAGGCTCTCTGATCTCTCGAGGAATTACAAATTAAGATGCTTTAGCCTGTCTCTCTATATTCAAGGTTCCTATGCCGGGGTTAGTCTTGTCATTCTCCTCTGGTCTTTCCAAGGATTCTATATCCCATTCTGAAATACTGTGACCAGAACTGAACTTTCACGTGGTCAGGTGTGGTCTCCTACATTGAGACCACAGTTTTAGGATGACCTCGCTAGTCTTGTAACTAACACTCAACTGTATGAACCAAGTGCTTGTGTAGCCTTGTTACGAGCAAAAACCCATTGTTTTACTTGATTTAAGGTTCCTACTTATCATTATCTAAATCTCTCTGCGGTCAGATTTCTCTATGGCATCGTTGTTTCATCTAATTATCTGGTTTCCTGTTAACATCTCCCTATACCAGGTACTTTACATTTTATTGTCGACATTGAATTTCATCTGCCATTGTTCAGACCATTCGAAAAATTTGTTTAGATCTTCCTGTAGTTTTGCCGAGTCCTCGTCAGATTTAATAACACGTCCTATTTTAGTGTCATCAGCAAATTTACTTATGTTGCTGTCTATGCCGATATCTATGTCGTTTATGTATATAATAAATAATAATGGTCCAAGTACTGAGCCTTGGGGAACACCACTTGTGACGTTGCTCCAATGGGACTTAGTGCCGTTAATGCTCACTCGCTGTTTCCTGTCCTGTAACCAAGCCCTAATCCATTTAAGGATGTCACCTTTGATGCCACGTGCTTCTACCTTTCTGATTAGTCTTTCGTGGGGGACTCTGTCGAAGGCTTTGCTAAAGTCGAGATATACCACATCATAATTGTGCCCCTCGTCCACCGATTCGAAAACTGATGAAAAGAATGTTAATAGATTAGTTAGGCAAGAGCGTCCGCTTGTGAAGCCATGCTGGGAATCATTGATCAATCTGTGCTTCTCCAGGTGATTTCGAATAGAGTTTGAGATGATTGCTTCCAGTAATTTGCCTACTATTGATGTTAGACTGATTGGGCGGTAGTTAGAGGATAGTGATCTATCCCCCTTCTTGAAAATCGGTATTACATTCGCTATCCTCCAGGATTCTGGTACTACACCTGTTTTTAAGGACATGTTAAACAACTTTGCTAAGGGCATACTAAGCTCTTCCTTACATTCCTTTAATACTCTGGCAAATATCTCATCGGGACCAGGTGACTTATTAGGCTTTAGTTTGTCTATTTGATTACTAACATCGTTATTAGTCACTACTATCTCACTTAATTTGTTTTCTTCACTATCTTTGAATAGAGTCGGTGCCTCGGGTATCATGTTTAAATTTTCGGTGGTGAAAACTGTTGAAAAATATTTATTCAAATTATTGCTCATTTCTCTGTCGTTATCAGTGAGCTCGCCGGTGTCTGACCGTATTGGTCCAATCTTTTCTCGTGTTTTAATTTGATACATTTGGTAGAATCCTTTGGGGTTTGTCTTCGCCTCCCTTGCTATCCTTACCGCATTATTCCTCTTTGCTTTCCTTATCTCGGTTTTAACCCTACTCACCAATACCCTATAATAGTCCCGGAGGTGAATTTCGCCACGATTTATCCTTCTAACTATAGCCTTCCTTTGGCCAACATTGTTCTTTAAATAATTATTTATCTATTTTGGGTCATTGTTGTGTGATCTGAATTTTTTGTATGGTATGTTCTGCCTTTGTGCATTAAGTAACTCGTTATTTAAATTGTCGTGGAACTCGGCAATCTCAGATCTCGTTATCAGGTCGGTGTCATCTTGGTTCTCATCCAAGCGTGATACCCCCTCTCTCAGCTGCCTCTTTATACTATCAAAGTTTGCCTTTCTGAAATCTGGGACTTTAATGGAATTCCCTTTACGTCTGACCTGAAAATCTAACTGGAATCTAATTTCTTTGTGATTGCTGTTTGCAAGTTCGTTCCCTACCTCGACATTGCTAATGAGGTTTTCTCTGTTCGACAGAACTAAATCGAGTATATTATTACCCCGGGTGGGTTCGGTTATATGTTGACTTAGGAAACAGTCCTGGATCGTTTCGAGGAAATCCTCTGATACTGAGTTACCCGTAAGGTCAGTCCAATCTATTTGGCCAAGGTTAAAGTCGCCTACTATACAGACTTTATTGTGTATGGAAGCCCTGCGCATTTCATCCCAGATAAGTCGCTCTTTGACTCTATCAAGATTGGGAGGTCTATATATTACTCCTGTGATTAATTTTTCTCTACCGTCGATTAATTCTATCCAAATTGTTTCTGTATTCCGCTCAGTTTTTATTTCCTTATTTATTTCACACTTCAGATTATCCCTAACATAGATCGCTACTCCGCCTCCTTTCCTGGTCTGCCTTTCGGTATGGAACAGTTTGTAACCCGCAATTTGGTATTCGACTGGTAACTCACGTGTGTCTAGGCTGATCCATGTTTCAGTGAATGCAATTATATCGATTTTTTCGGTACATACCAAGGCCCTAATATCATCCATTTTGTTTCTCATACTTCTACTGTTTGCGTAGAATACATTTAAGTTAGTCGTGTTCTGAGTCCTCCCCTTACCGCGTTTAGTTTTAAACTCCCTGTCTAATTCAGTTTTGTCATCATTCCTAACACTATTTCCCTGTAATCTTTCACTTTGTTTACCCGCTCCCACTGCAGTCTCCTCCACCCCCGTGCTCATATGTTCTCCTAGCAGTTTAAAGACTTCGATATCTTTTGAACTTCCCCCTCTAGAGCCCCAGCCAGGGTTGCTACTCCATCCCTAGACAGGTGCACCCCATCCCTAGCATAAAGGTCCCTTCTGCCATAGATGTTGTCCCAGTTGTCAATGAATGGGACTGATATTGACTTGCAATATCTGTCAAGACGGTCGTTGACACCAACCGCCCTTGACAACCATTCACTGCCATTTCTCCTTCTAGGCAGGACACAGCATATGATAGGGATCCCTCCCTTAGTCCTAATACGATCTATAGCTGCCTTGAACTTATCAAGAAGCTCCACACTCCTACACCTACCAATATCATTACCTCCTGCACTCTTGATTCTGTGTGGCGGGTGTCTTTTTTTGTGTTTTCTTTTCTTGGGTTTTCTTTTCTTGGTTTTTCTTTTCTGCAGGTTTTTTCTTCTCTTGGGAGCGTACAGCAAGGAGGGCCTCTTTGTAGCTCAGTTTCTCGTCGAGTCGCGCCTTGGCTATCCTGCATTCCTCCTTCCATTTCGGGCAGGTCTGATCGGCGGAGGAGTGTGGGCCGCCACAGGTAGCGCATTTTTTTACTGTGTTGGGGCAGACCGTGTAGTGGTGTCCGGGGTTGCCGCACAGGGAACAGGTGTCCTCCTGCGCCTCACACTTGTTGACTTTGTTTCCGTAGTGCTGGCATTTGTAACAGCGTTTCGGTCTGCAGTAGGGCTTGACTGGCACAGTTACCCACGCCAGTTGAGCCTCCTTGGGTAAGGTTGTATGGTGTCCGATGAGGGCAGTGGTGTCGGACAGCCCCTTGATGAGCTCACTCAGCTCTGCTTGGTCCACGTGGGCAATTTCGGCGTGGGAGATTACTCCCAGCTTGAGGTTGTCCCACTTGTAGGCAATCATTTTAAATGGAATGCCGTTGATGTCTGGGATCTCCGCGAGCTGTACGGGCATACCCTTCTCGGCGAAGGTGATCTTGATGTCACCATGGAGCTTCAGTCGTTCCACCTTGGTGACCCCCACGATCTCACTAGTTTCAAAGAACTTCTTGAGAACTAGGAGGTTTAATTTCTTGGGGCAGGTCGGCGTATCCGGACGTATCCGCGCCACGTTATCAAACTCATAACCGTTCATGGTGAGAGAGGGTTACAGAGTGCCGGCTGGTGACCGCCAATATATAGGCCCAGCACCCCCTTCCACCGGGGATTCCTGATTCAGATTCCATTGAAACGACTTCCAGAAGATTTCGAAGTCTTTAAACTGTTAGTGGAGCATAAGAGAACAGGGGGTGGAGGAGACTGCAGTGGTAGCGGGTAAACCAAGTGAAAGATTACAGGGAAATAGTGTTAGGAATGATGACAAAACTAAATTAGACAGGGAATTTAAACCTACATCGGTAAAGGGAGGACTCAGAACACGACTAACTTAAATGTCTACTACGCGAACAGTAGAAGCATGAGAAACAAAATGGATGATATTAGGGCCTTGGTATGTACCGAAAAAATCGATATAATAGCATTCACTGAAACATGGATCAACTTAGACTCACGTGAGTTACCTGTCGAATAACAAATTGCGGATTACAAATTGTTCCATACTGATAGGCCGTCCAGGAAAGGATGGCGGAGTCGCCATCTATGTCAGGGATAATCTGAAGTGCGAAATAAATAAGGAAATATAAACTGAGCGGACTATAGAAACAATTTGGATAGAATTAATCGACTGTAGGGAAAAATTAATCATAGCAGTAATATAGAGACCTCCCAATCTTGGTAGAGTTAATGAGCGACTTATCTGGGATGAAATGCGCACGGCTTCCATACACAACAAAGTCTGTATAGCAGGCGATTTTAACCTTGGCCAAATAGATTGGACTGACCTTACGGGTAACTCAGTATCAGAGGATTTCCTCGAAACGATCCAGGACTGTTTCCTAAGTCAACATATAACCGAACCCACCTGGGGTAATAATATACTCGATTTAGTTCTGTCGAACAGAGAAAACCTCATTAGCAATGTCGAGGTAGGGAACGAACTTGCAAACAGCAATCACAAAGTAATTAGATTCCAGTTAGATTTTCAGGTCAGACGTAAAGGGAATTCCATTAAAGTCCCAGATTTCAGAAAGGCAAACTTTGATAGTATAAAGAGGCAGCTGAGAGAGGGGGTATCACGCTTGGATGAGAACCAAGATGACACCGACCTGATAACGAGATCTGAGATTGCCGAGTTCCACGACAATTTAAATAACGAGTTACTTAATGCACAAAGGCAGAACATACCATACAAAAAATTCAGATCACACAACAATGACCCAAAATAGATAAATAATGATTTAAAGAACATTATTGGTCAAAGGAAGGCTATAGGTAGAAGGATAAAGCGTGGCGAATTTTACCTCCGGGAGTATTATAAGGTATTGGCCGGTATGGTTAAGACCGAGATAAGAAAAGCAAAGAGGAACTATGAACTAAAGGTAGCAGGGGAGGCGAAAACTAACCCCAAAGGATTCTACCAAATGTATCAAACTAAAACCGAGATAAGATTGGACTAATACGTATAGATACCGGCGAGCTAACTGATAACGACGGAGAAATAAGCAATAATCTGAATAAATATTTTTCAACACTTTTCACCACCGAAAATTTAAACATGATACCCGAGGCACCGACTCTATTCAGAGATAGTGAAGATAACAATTTAAGCGAGATAGTAGGGACTAGTAACGATGTTAATAAGCAAATAGACAAACTGAAGCCAAATAAGTCACCTGGTCCCGATGAGACATTTGCTAGAGTATTAAAGGAATGTAAGGATGAGCTTAGTATGCCCTTAGCAAAGTTGTTTAACATGTCATTAAAAACAGGTGTCGTGCCAGAATCCTGGAGGATAGCGAATGTATTACCGATTTTCAAGAAGGGGGATAGATCACTATCCTCTAACTACCGTCCAATCAGTCTAACATCAATAGTAGGTAAATTACTTGAATCAGTTATTTCAAACTCTATTCTAAACCACCTGGAGAAGCACAAGTTGATCAATGATTCCCAACATGGCTTCAGAAAGGGCGTTCATGTCTAACTAATCTATTAAAATTCTTTTCATCAGTTTTCGAATCGGAGGACTAGGGGCACAATTATGATGTGGTATATCTCGACTTTAGCAAAGCCTTCGACAGAGTCCCCCACGAAAGACTAATTAGAAAGGTAGAAGCGCATGGCATCAAAGGTAATATCCTTCAATGGATTAGGGCGTGGTTACGGGACAGGAAACAGCGAGTGAGCATAAACGGCACTAAATCCCATTGGAGCAACTTGACTAGTGGAGTTCCCCAAGGCTCAGTACTTGGACCATTATTATTTATTATATACATAAACGACATATATATCGGCATAGACAGCAACATAAGTAAATTTGCTGATGACACTAAAATAGGACTTGTAATTAAATCTGACGAGGACTCTGCAAAACTACAGGAAGATCTAAACAAATTTTTCGAATGGTCGGAAAAATGGCAGATGAAATTCAATGTGGACAAATGTAAAGTGCTCAGTATAGGAGATGTAAACAGGGAAACCAGTGACCAGATGAACAACAATGCCATTGTGGAATCGAACTGCGAGAGAGATTTAGGAGTAATGATAAGTAGGAATCTTAAGCCAAGTAAACAATGTGTTTTTGCTCGTAACAAGGCTAATAAAGTAGTTACAAGACTAGCGAGGTCATCTTAAAATTATATCTAGCGCTTGTGAGACCTCACCTGGATTATGCAGTTCAGTTCTGGTCACCGTATTACAGAATGGATATAGAATCATTGGAAAGATTCCAGAGAAGAATGACAAGACTAATCCTGGGCATTAGGAACCTTGAATACAGAGACTGGATAAAGCATCTTAATTTGCACTCCCTCGAGAGATGTAGAGTGAGGGGCGACATGATAGAGGTGTATAAATGGAAGTCAGGGTTAAACAAAGGGGACATTACAAAGGTACTCAAACTATCCAACCAGGAGCGAACTCGTAACAATGGTTTTAAATTAGACAAATTTAGATTTCGGGGTGAAATTGGTAAACACGTTTTTGGAAACAGAGTAGTGGAAGAGTGGAACAAGTTACCAAATATCATCATTAACTCGAATACGCTGAATAGCTTCAAACATAGGTTGCATGCTTATATAAGCAATAGGGGTTGGGTATAAACGGGACTGCCCAGTATGGGTCAATAGGCCCGCTGCAGTTTCCTCCATTCTTATGTTCTTATGTTAACACTATCGACGGAAGACGGAGTCTTGCTCGTCACTAGTTGAGGGCGGGAGAGAGACTTCCCTCCCCAGCACCTAGAGTCCAGCACTCCCTTCAACAGCAACTGCTGGGCCTCCCTCAGGTCACGTGAGTCATTGTCAGAGCTATCCATAGAGTGAGTTACTTACGGTGGGAAGTGTATTCATTTCGTGTTTATGTCCGGGAGTCAGTGTTTAGTAAAGTAAATATAATGTTCTAGTAACTTCGATATAATGTTCTATTAATGTGTCTATGTCATTGAGTGAATAATAAATAGCTGTACCATTAGAGGTGGCCTTTGAGGAGATGTCCACTAAGAACGTATATATACAGAGTACATACAGTTAAATAAATAACCGGCCACGCTACCAAATTTTCTCACTTTAGCCTACGACTAAATATTCTACCTGTACTTCCTACCTCTAAATCCCCTCATTACACACACACACATACAGTGTATATATATATATATATATATATATATATATATATATATATATATATATATATATATATATATATATATATATATATATATATATATATATATATATATATATATAACAAAGAAGTATGTCTGTGTGTTTGTATGTGTGTGTCCGCACGAGAATCTTGAAAACTACTTAACGATCTGTAGTGATGATGGATGGTGTTATATGTAGTGATGATGGATGATGATGTTATATGTAGTGATGATGGATGTTATATGTAGTGATGATGGATGATGTTATATGTAGTGATGATGGGTGTTGTTATATGTAGTGATAATGGATGGTGTTATATGTAGTGATGATGGATGGTGTTATATGTATTGATGATGGATAGTGTTATATGTAGTGATGATGGATGATGTTGTATGTAGTGATGATGGATGTTGTTATATGTAGTGATGATGGGTGGTGTTATATGTAGTGATGATGGATGGTGTTATATGTAGTGATGATGGATGGTGTTATATGTAGTGATGATTAGACAATAAAATAATATCAGTATAATGCTAAAAAATATACTTTGCTGTACCGTTGTAGTGGAACTGTACATACACCGTTAACGAAATATTTATGGAAGAAGTTTTGGGGAGTGAACAGTGAGACAATGTGGAGATTCCTGGGTGGTGGCGTCCTACCGTGGCCGAGAGAATGAGTCGCCCGGACCAAACTTGGCATGTATAGCAAGTGTTTCCTTGCTTCTCTCATGGTCAGTTCTATGTTGGATGCTCCAGAGTGGGAACTGGCAAAAATCTGTACATACTTGCTGCCAATGGCAAAACCAAAAATGTGGTCTACCCTGATGCACTACAGTGAGACAATGTGAAGCCTCCCAGAGGGTTTTAAGGGTAGAAACGTATAGAGAGAATATTTATGGTAGGAGGAATGTAAAGACACGAAGTTTGGCAGCGTTGCCAGTTAGTTATTTACACTTATTTTATCTTATACGTTCTTAGAGGACAACTTCTCAAACACCACCTCGATACAACTATTTATTATTCCACTCAATGACATGGACACATTAATATTATATCGGAGTTACTAGCACATTATGTTTACGTTACTCGACACTGACTCTCGGACACAAACATGAAATGAATACACTTCCCACAGTAGGTAACTCACCCTGGGGATCGCCCTGAGAAAGACTCATGTGTAACCTGACGGAGGCGCAGCGGGTGCTGGCTGGGTTGCCTCCTATGGGAGACTCTGCTTAGCTGGTGACGCCGAGGTTTGGTCGGGAAGTCTCCCTCCCGACCTGGGGGGAGGACGAGCGTGACTCTGTATGAGTGAACAGAATGACGACCCGAACGGGAGAGAGATGCGTCGGATGAGAATAATCAGAGTAAAGAGCGAATTGAGAATGACCCGTGGACGGGACTGCATTGCCTTTATATGGGGGAGAAACAGCCGGCGATTAACCCTTGCCAATTAACACTAAACTGGTTAGATCCAGACAGCTGTGTTTGCCCAGGTACGTGGTCATGCCCGGGTGTGTCTTGGCCAAGTGTGGTTTCCTTAACACGGTTATATCATAGGGTTACTTCAAGTACTTAGGCCGGGGTCAGGTCCCTTGGGTCCTGACCCAGGGTGTGTCATTCTGGTATGTGAGGGTAACACGAGGTCTATAGCACTCACTGTTATATGTGTTGTAATTCTCTGGGCTGTAAGCTGTGGTCTGATAATTATAATTATAATCAATCATTACATGTGTGTGTGTCCGCATGAGAATCTCGGAAACTACTTTACTGATCTGTAGTGATGATGGGTGGTGTTATATGTAGTGATGATGAATGATGTTATATGTAGTGATGATGGATATTGTTACATGTAGTGATGATGGGTGGTGTTATATGTAGTGATGATGGATGGTGTTATATGTAGTGATGATAGATGATGTTATATGTAGTGATGATGGGTGGTGTTATATGTAATGATGATTAGACAATAAAATTATAACAGTTTAATGCTAAAAAATATAATTTACTGTACCGTTGTAGTGAAAAACATGGTGGAACTTACATACACCGTTAATGAACTATTGATGGAAGAAGAAGTATGCGGACACACACACAAACACACAGACATACTTCTTTGTTTTATATATACATATATATATATATATATATATATATATATATATATATATATATATATATATATATATATATATATATATATATATATATATATATACATATACACACTCGAAGAAAAAATTGCCTGAATCTGTAACTTTTCGTTACTCTGGCTCCTTGGGTGGGTGAGAGTGGTAGTGACACTTGAGGAAGACGCACACACTCCACACTCCACACTCCACCTTCAAAGACGGTTGAGTGTTCCCTCAAGGTGATGGCCGCTCTTTGTCATACCCAGATTGGCTGAGACAAAGGTGTTGACAGTCTTGATGCCGCAACCACGAGAGCTGACACTGACAGCTTGGAGCATTTATGGGTAATGATGGAAAACTTCGCCTTTACGTTATTGTGGGAAAAATATTAGTTTGAAAATAGTATTAGAGGATATCGTAGATGAGTAGATGTTAGAATGCATGTGGTAATATGAGAAGAGGTTTAACAGTACATTGTAATTTTTACATAACAAACCAAATTTCTAGAAACATTGTCGCATGTAACCATGTTGCTGGCAAGTTCCGAATTCATGGTAAGTACATACTATACGTCATAATGTGGATCGCACTCAGGCCCTGAGGGAAAAAAATTACTAGGGTGTCGCCAGCAGTCACTTCTGTTTCAAGCTTCGTCTCAGGTCGCAGCACAGAGTCAGTAACAAAAGATTTCATCATACCAAGACCTGTGGCGTGCCACAAGAAACATCTGACTGGACACTATTACTAACTTACCCCAGATGGGTTTGCGAGGTTACTGGAATGGTTGAGTGTGTGTGTGGGGTGGGGGGGCGGCTCACACAGGGTGGTGTAGTGTGTCTAGTGTAGCAGCATTATGTTAGTGTCAAGGTGCAAGCACTGCTTGCTTCCTCTCACTTTCAGCTACCGCTGCAGACTATCCCTCGTGGCGAACAGGAAAGCAACTTGCATAAGTCTTCCCCTGCCAGTACACGGCCTCTTCACCATCAAGACTCATGTTGTGCCTCCTCGTGGCATCACACGGTAACTGGGTGCCTCGTGGGCCCAGGCGTGACCAGCAGGGGATCACGGAGTAGCAGTGGGCCCCAGAGGGACGGTGCATAGGCTCAGGGGCATGTGGACACGTCCAGGCGCCTACCAACCACTGCCCGCTGCCTTGCAGATTAACCCTGGTAAGTATAAGGTTAAGAGAATAAACCCCGAATGAAAAATCTGTGGTGGAGCCCCGCATCGGGCAGACTTGCTTACAGATCTCCGACAAGACCACGATGGCGGTATAGGCGGAAGAGGTGACCACCATGGGAACCCAACGACTACACCGGTGGAAGAAGGCAATGCATAATGTTATACTAGACAATACGTCAATAAGTTACGACACAGTGGTGGTGTCGCACTATATATTGATATTCAGTACAACGCTTCTGTAAGAGATGATTTAAAGGGTTAAGAGGAGTTTATGGAGTGTTTTCACTGAATTACGTAGTGACACACGAAATATCCTAGAAGGAATAATCTACCGAAGACCCCACACTAATGTAAAGAACTTTCTTGGTAAATTTTCTGAGCTTATCTCTATCACAAGCTTTGAAAGGAATCTTTGTTACTTTACAGGGGATTTCAACCTTGATCTACTAAAACTTGAAACGGAAACCTCAGTAATAGACCTTCTCGCTACCTGTCATTCTAAGCTCTTCTTCAACACAATAACCAAACCCACCAGAGTAACTGCCACCTCTGCCACTGTGATAGATCATATCTGGACTAACAACACTCCTAACAATCTTGCAAGCGGAATTATTTACAACAATATCTGGAACACTCAACCTTCGGCCCCCCACTCAGCTTTTATGATAAATGATACAGTTGTAAAGGAATCCTCCCTCATTACCAACCACTTCATTATTATTTTATCAATGTTAGCAAAATCTTAAAGTGAGCATCCCTGATCACCATGAGGATTTTAGAGCCTACCTGCAAAACAGACAGCAAAATGAGATGTTTTTATCCCCTGCTGTAATAGGGTGTCATACGGAGGCGAATTTTTTTTTTTTTGAGTTTGAAAAATCGGCCCATGGTATTAATGATGTAGTTCTATGTGCAGAATCATGTGATATCTTCAGATTTGAAAAGTTTTTAATTTTTGCTAGGTAAAGTTTAACTTGAAATCTTATGAAAATTCAGTATTCCCACCCTTTTACCAACACCACTAAATAGCTTATTTAAAGTAAAGTAAATGTATCAGGTTAATTTATTAGGATGAAAATGATCCAGAATAGTGAAACGAATGATCTTGACACATTTATTAAATTTAATATTCCTTTAGAAAACAAAATCATCAAATACAAAAACCGGTTTTACTACTACGACCCAGTGTTGCTGCACACCATAGAGAACATGTCTTTCTTGCTTCTGTTTCTACTCATCACCTCCCTGCTGACCACCTGAGCTCGGATGTAGCCTTCCCTCCTCTCCTGGCTGTACACGTGACTGCTGGCCTCGCTCACTTGCTGTACACAACGCTCTATACTCTGGGTGTGCGAGGGCCAGGCAGGGACATGCATGGGGTTGTCCAGGAAAGCTCTGACTTGAACATTGGTGAGGCTGCAGGTAAGAGGGGGCTCACTGCCAGCCTGGATGTTATCCAGATCTATGAGATCAGTGAGGGTCTTGGCACCTAGATTGACTTCAGGAGTCTTCCTGACCCTGAAGGAATCGTCACCAACTGATTCGTCATGCCCAGATCCTCTCATAAGTCTCATATCCAAGATCTTTTTGACTGCCACTCTTCTCTCCTCCTCATCCTTACTGCAGAGCATTGTCTGCAGAACTGCCTCGGATGAGCATACCAGGAAGATCTCACAGTCTGCTCCACAATCTGAACAACCTTCCTTGGCTGACTCCTCAGGAGCTCAAGCTGGAAGAGAACATGCCTCGGACCTTCGGAGAACGATGACTTGACCTTGGTGTTGAACCAATTTGGCAAGTAGACACTCACGATGAATTGGACAATAAGTCTCAGGTTGTGAAGCTGGTTCCCTTTCAGTTTATGATGAGCGACCCAAAATCTGCAGAACCTGAGAGCCGTTGTGAGCCACCGAGAATGTGAGACTGGACCTATCTGCAGGTTAGCAAGTCTATCAGGCATGACCCCAGTTTTGATGGCACTGCAAATCATGTAACCATAGTACTGGTCAGTACTCAGGTCGTCAATGACAGTATGTGCATTGTGCAAGCTCAACGAGTGGAGGGCCAATTGTGATTTTTTCAAAGCTCGGATTTATTTCTAACTCAGTGGCAGAGTCCAGCATCTTGCCAAGAGGACCAGACCATCTGTTGTTTGAAAGAGTCTTGCCATCCAGCTCCTGGATCAGATGTCTAAGTGGCAACTCGTTGGTGTGGAGGTCACAAACAATCCAGACCAGCTTCCTCCCTATCTTCCGCTCTATCCACTGTATGACCCCCCCTTGCCACCCTGTGTTCGTGTTGGTGCTGTCCCCTCCAATGGCCTGCAGGGTCTGGTCTACGTTCCTCTCTCTGAGCCAGTTCACAATGTTATCTGCCACTATCTCAGCTGGTTTCCTGATGTCATCTTTCTCTGGAGTGAAATGCCACAAATACTTCCCTCCTGGTTCACTGCAGCAGGAGTAGTGTTCCTCCTTCACCATGGCAGGGAACAACTTGTCAGAATCTCCAACTTTCATGAACACTTTAGTGTCATCCCTTCTCCCATCAAGGAACAAACAATTGATTCCATTTTCTCTTATCCCCTTATCAAACTCCTCTTCTAGGTTACTGACAAGTTTCTCCTGAGCTCTCCTTACTTTGTTATGATCTATCACCAGGTGAACATCATCAGGTGTTATCAAACCACCGTCAATCCAGGCAGCTGTTGCTATCTCTGCAGTTTCTCTGAGACCAGTGTGGTGTCGCATGCTGGTCAGAGCTATGCTCGGGATATCTTTCCTATTTCGAATCTTATGCCTGGAAGGTTTGGGATCATTATTTTCTGGGTTAAGGACAAAGTCACCATTCTCCTGGTCAGCACTCGGATCAGCCATGGGGAAGTCATTAAACTCTGAATCAGCTTGACTCCAAGCATCGGCCTTTTTTACCTCACCCTGGGCCTTCTCAAGTCTCTTTTCCTCGGCAACTCTTCTCCTCTTCTGTCTCTCTGTGGCAGCCTCCTGTCTCTTGGATTCCGGAATATCTTGGCTAGAAATCATGAGAGCCCCTATACTGCCAGTCTTCTCTCTCTGTGCTTTGACAAATGCCAGTTCGATCACAGGAATCTTCAGTTCACGCTTGCAAATACAGGAGATGTGGGCCTCGGATTTACAGTCACGATCGCATCCAAACTCAGGACAGAGAACAATTGGGCACTTGCAAGTAATTATGTCAAATAACTGGTCCAGTTGCTTGGCAAAGCTGTCCTTAACTGCAAGTTTTCCTCTCCCAAGAGAGATATCTCTTGCCTTTTCCCAACTGGCTAGCAGTCTCTCACTAATCTTCTTCTGACTTGTTATGACTGGAGGCTTGAACTGAGCGTTAGCCAGAGTGTACTGTGCCAAGACAGCTTTGGTCATATCACTGGCAATGTCTTTGTTTGTGTAAGTTCTTTGGTTCTTTTCATTGATTTGCCTGATTAAAACACCGTATCTCAAAGCATCTCTCAATGTAGGCAACTCCGACTTCAGGAGCTCTCTCCCAGACCCAAGATAGTGACTGAGATGGCTGGATTTTTGGTTCCTCGTCCTGACACAAGCAGCCATCGCAAATATTATCAACTTATAAATGCATCAGAATCTGAAACAGAAAAAAATATTGTTAGTTGGGTTGTTAAAGAATGAAGTCAGAAAGCAATGTTCACTATTTAATTGTAATGCACTAATGCAGCTGTACGTTAGATTTTCGATAAATTTCACGCTAAAATTTACCTAGCAAAAGGTTGCAAAATATTGAAACTGAAAGTAATTTCTGTTTATATACACTAAAATCTACCAAAAACGTGATGGGCCATTAGTTTTAGCTGATCTTCCCTCCTATGACCCAAGCTGTAATAAGTTATGCAACAATTGTACACTTGAACCCATGACTTCTATCATGTTTTGTATGGATATACATATGTTATGTTTCTTATCCTTGGGTTTTGTTTTGTTTGGGGTTGTATTATAGAAGTAATTTTCATTGTTCCCTTCACTTACTAGAATATTCTTTTGTTCTCTTCCAGATGCCATACTACCCATGGTCAGTTTTATGATCAATAACACTGAGCCATAATAGAGATGTTCCTAAGGCCGGAGCATCTGGATGCTAAATGTTGAACTCTCCCACCTCTTCAAAGAAGTGGCGCCACTGGTTCCGGACCTTCAACAAGTTCCTCACCTCCATTTCTGCTCTCGGGCCCGACAAGCTAGCCACTCTCTGCAACTTCGTCTCCCCATCTGTGCACGAATACATAGCCGACTGTGTCTCGTACGACGCCGCCATCCTGGTTCTGCAAGACTTGTACATAAAGCCGAAGAAAGAAGTGTTTGCCCGTCTTCTACTAGCTACCAGGAGGCAACACTCGGCGAGAGTTTGGACGAATATTTACAGAAACTTCGTCAGCTTCAAAGTTGTCACAGCAGAGCCGAACAGAGACGAGTATATCCGCGACGTTTTTATCAACGGTCTACTATCTCCTATGATCAGACAGCGTCTCTTATAAAACAAGACTCTCAATTTGGCTACTGCATTCGACCAGGCTCGCGCGCTCGATCTGGCTCAAAGAAACTCCGAGTCCTTTCTTCGGTCTCAGGCTCCTATGAATGCAGCCGCTGTTACTTCACCTGAGAAAATCGACAGCAATGACTCTCCCCTCTTAGCTTCCACTCAACAACCAAAGTGTTATTTCTGTGGTGGAGCACGGCATAACCGACTTTAGTGTCCTGCCCGTGATTCAATTTGTCACAAATGCAACAGGAAAGGCCATTTTGCGAAAGTATGCAGATCATCTTGTTACTCACCTGTTACTTCATCTTCCACTTGTGCGGTCTTACACTCTCCTACTTTGGCTGCAATATTTGCGACTTCCCCTGGCTGTCTCGTTCGATTTACCATATATATGTGCTTGTTGATGACGATACAGCTACAGCCCTCGTTGATACCGGGAGCTCAAAATCGTTTGTATCAAACCGCTATATCCAGCAGAAGTCTCTGAGATGTCATCTTGGTTCAGGTCACGTGTCTATGGCCTCATCTTCCCTATCGTCGCCAGTACTAGGGCACTGTACTGTAGACATTACCCTCAAGGGGAAACTCTATCCAGATACTCGACAAACTGTTCTTCCCGACCTATGCAGTGACGTTATTCTTGGTCAAGATTTCATGAGCCTACATAGTGGTGTTACTATTGATTTCGGTGGACCTAAGGAGCACCTTATCATCGTAGATAATACAGCTGCTTGTAGCCTAACATCTGCTTTGGTCGATCCACCATCTCTCTTCTCTAATCTGACGATTTAGTCAAGCAGACAGGGCTTTCACCCAAGGTGAAGTCGATAAGATGTTGTCAGAAGGAATATTCGAACCCTGCACTTCACCGTGGAGGGCGCAAATCCCCATCACCACTATTGAGCGGCACAAAAACGCGGCTTGTTGTCGACTGCAGCCAAACCATCAACAGGTATACCTAGCTGGATGCTTATACCTTGCCTCGGATAGACGACTTGGTGACTAACCTATCTCGTTACAAGATATTCAGCATTCTCGACCTAAAGAATGCATACCATCAGATCCCTATACGGGATACGGACAAGCCATTCACTGCCTTTGAGGCGAACGGTAAATTGTACCAGTTCCGTAGGGTCCCATTCGGAGTGACGAACGGCGTGGCTTGTTTCCAATGAACCATCGATGAATTCATTCATAGAAACGAATTGCTGGGTACTTTCTCGTACATTGACAACATCACCATCACCGGTTCGTCTCAACAAGAGCAGGATGAAAATCTGTCCAGATTCCTTGAGGCTGCTGCAAAGAGGTCAAAATTCACCTTCAATGAAGACAAGTCTTTCTTCTCAGCAAAGTCGATTGATTTGTTGGGCCACACCATATCGCATGGTACTCTCAAGCCAGACGCCGATCGTTTGCGTACTCTGAAGGAATTCGCACTCCTGAAAGACTTTCCTGCTCTACGATGCGTGATAGGACTCTTTTCATACTACTCTCAGTGGATCTCACACTTTTCCGACAAGGTCAGACCTTTGTTCAAGGCTCAGACATTCCCTTTCCAAGGGAGAGCAGTCTCCTCCTTCGAAAATCTTAAAGAGGAAATAGCAAGTGCGGTAGTCAGCTGGATTGACGAGATGATTTCATTCGTAGTAGAAACTGACGCTTCCGACTCTTCCATCGGTGCCTCCCTGAATCAAGCCGGTACACCAGTTGCATTCTTCTCGAGAACACTCTCAGACAGTGAGTGCAGACACTCTTCTGTCGAAAAAGAGGCCTATGCTAGCTTTGAAGTAGTGAGGAAATGGACACTTTTCCTATCTGGCAGACACTTTACTCTCATCACCGATCAGCCATCTGTGTCCTTCATGTTCCACTCTAAGAAGCTGGGAAAATCAAGAACGACAAGATCCAACGATGGCGGGTCGAACTAGCCTGCTTCGACTACGACACTGCCGATCGGCTAGGGACTAAAAACTCAACTGCTGATGCTCTATCAAGAGCTTTCTGTTCGGCTACCAACCACAACAATCTGTCGGATCTCCATCAGCAGTAATGTCATCCAGGAGTTACAAGGATGGCTCATTTCATCCGCATTCACAACTTACCATATTCTGTAAATGACGTCAAGAAGGTATGTGCTGAGTGCTCTACCTGTGCCAGGCTTAAACCTCAGTTCTACAAACCCGACACAACCGCCCACATCAAAGCTACTCAGCCTTTTGAGAGGTTAAACATCGATTTCAAGGTTCCCTTGCCGTCCACTTCCCGAAATAGATACCTGCTAACCATGGTTGGCGAACATTCACGATTCCCTTCGCGTTTGCATGCGAAGACATGACCGCCGCAATAGTCATCAAGTGTCTGCGTCAGTTATTCTCTATATTCGGCATGCCTCCTTATGTCCACTCGGATCAAGGCACCTTCTTCATGAGCCGAGGGCTGAGAGATTTCCTCTCTAGTTTCGGTGTGTCTTGCAGCCAGACCACCCCATACAACCCCAGAGGAAATGGTCAGTGCGAGAGCTACAACGGAATAATATGGAAAACCATTACACTCGCTCTTAGGTCCAATAACATCGCAGAATCTAATTGGGAATCTGCCTTACCTGATGCACTTCATTCTATTCGGTCTCTGTTATGTACTGCCACTAACAAAATGCCTCATGAAAAACTGTTCAATTTCCAACGCCGATCAGCCCGTGGTAGTTCGATGCCAACCTGGCTCTCCTTGCTACGAAGACATGCCAGGAACAGTAAGTACGACCCTCTGGTTGATGAGGTTGAGCTTCTGGAAGCCAATCCACAGTATGCCCACGATCGGTTCCCTAATGGACGACAGTCTACCTCTACCGTGTCACTCCGAGATCTGGCCCCTGCTGGACAAGCTGTTACAGATACTGCCGATCCCAAACCTGAACCGATTGAGTTACCTAAGGCATCTACCTCGGTGCCCCTTGAACCTACACCCGGCACTCCAATGGCTGAATCTCCTGTCTGGGACGACCCTTCAAGTGATGTTCGTCTGCATGAAGCTATTTTTACAGATTCACCCTCGCTTCCTTGTAGATCGGGTAGTGTGCGCCAGAAGCCTGATTTTTACTGTTGTCCTGATGTCTAATTCAGCAAGATAGGTAGAATGTAATAAAGTTATGCTACACTTTTACACTTGAACCCATGACTTCTATCTTGTTATGTGTGTATGTACATATGTTATGTTTCTTATCATTGTGTTTTGTTTTGTTTCGGGTTATATTTTATTAGTAATTTTCATTGTTCCCTTCACCTTCTAGAATATTCTTTTTGTTCTCCTCCAGATGCCATACTACCCTTGGTCAGTTATATGAACAATAAAGCCTAGAATAAGGTCTACTCTAGTCTTCTTTTACCACATGTCCAAAGATGCAGCAGCAGGCGATGACAATATACCAATGAGAAGCTTTTGCAATGTTGTGGATGTGTGGCTTTCATGACATTAGAGGAAATGGTGAGGCCTAGCAAATCTATTTTATAATTTGGCAGAATGATTGCGTCAGGAAATGTTTAATCGGCTGGATTGTCCAATTAACCAGGCCGTTCACATATATTTATTATTTGGGTTTAAGTAACGAAACCCAAACTGTAGTTCCTTGTTCTATTATAAAAGGTTTGTATCTATAATTCCTGAGTGTAGATCGACCGTAAGTTCCACTATATATGAGAGAATGAGAAAGGGACGGCGTTTATGTAATATAAATGTTAGATCAAATCCAAACGATATAAGTTCCTGTGAGTGACTAACTGGTAAGGGCGCCGAAGTGCGGGCTTACATATATGCTGACTCTGGGCTTCTTCCCTCTTGGGAGAGTTGCCCTCTCACGTGTACAACTCATGTCTTACTCATAGACAGTGGAAAGTTACAGGGTGGTGAATCTGAATATAATATTAGATGTATTGACCCATTTATATAATATGTTCTGTTGATGAGACAGGGGCCCATTACATCGCTCGGTCACCTACCAGCCGAGCTCCGTGAAGCCTAAATAATTCACAGAGTACAGTACATCCTAGACAACCCAAACCATGTTATAAACAGATATGTAGACACTAAGCTGGGGATTCTACTACTGTAGGGGTATTATCTAAGACAGGGGACCTATACTTTAGTGTTGTACGGGTTAGTATGTTATGAACAATGTTGAATTTGGATGATACTGCCTTGTAATAACAGAACAGGAACATAATTGCCAGAATTAACAAAATAGAGGGAATTGTAAGGCTTGGAATTGCAAATGCCAGTGATAAATAAAATGGCAAGTTATTTTTCAAATCAGCAAAATGTGTCTCATTCAAGAAAGCTAAAACTTTTAATTTTTCTGAAACTATTTGAATATCCTTAATAGTGAAATTCATTATAGGCAGTTGAATTAAAGCAGACTTGAGCTTAAGATTTAAAGCAAAATGCTGATGAGTAGGCAAGGTCCGTAATGTACCACAAGTTATTTCACAGTAATCAGGTGCCTTGTAGTGCCCTTTCACAACTAGCTGCTTAACACCATCATGGCATTTTAATATAACAGAAGTGAGATTTGGAAAGAACAAAGTCTGAACATTGTGCAGATGAACGAGAAACACAGTTTTAACACTAACTGGCCTATTGCTGCATTGCACAAGTGCTGTGCGTACATTTGTTTGTATGACCGCCAATTCACATATTCCCTCTGCAGCAGGAATAAATGTAAAGATGTAGGCTGGACATACGTATAGGTGTAGATAAGACGACTCTTGTACTGTATATGACATCACCCAAAGATCAATACGTCTGGTTGTCCGACCACCTGCTCAGCTAAATTGTGACGCGCTGCTATGTTTAGCCTTGTTTTGTGGACATGTTTTGAACAGATTAAACTGCGACCTTTGTTGTTGCCGCAGAATGTTCTGAATACTGACATGCTTCTTAATTACATATTCAGCATCATTGTAAAGTCGTTCAGAAGGTCGTCATAATTCAAGCTCCTCAGTTTGATTACCAATTCCGTTTGCTGTTTCAGGATACTTGGGATTTCGTGGACGTCTGTTACTTGGTGCTGATATTATATTATATCAGTGTCCTGTGAAGTGGACTAACAATTACCATGGCTGTTTATATATATATATATATATATATATATATATATATATATATATATATATATATATATATGTATATCAAAAGAATTATCAGTCACCATCACACAGTCAAGATATTAACTTTATTATTTCTATTATCAGGGAACAAATATTTTCTCTGAACGTTCTTTTCCTTCTTAGACCACTTTAACTAAATTCGTTTATTTTCATGTTTCATATATCGTACAGCTAGCACGTAAACACACACACACACAGGCAACAGCGTGTAAGCCTCAGATGCCCACTGAACTAAATACCACCTCGGCAGAAGTATTAGGGTGGTTTACAAGACTCATTCTCCCGCCCGCGGTTTAGTGATGCACCAACGCTTCAGTGTATGTACCCATTTCACATTCTCTCCTATACTCCTTTGTAAACACCCTTAAACCAGGGGTTCTCAACCAGGGGGGAATTCCCCCCAGGGGGATAATTCAGGTTTTCAGGGGGGAAACTGATTCGGGAGCAAGAGATATGTTCGATGAGAAATCAATCACAGAATTTTGGCCCTTGATGTGCGATTCCTACCCAAAAGTGGCAGAAAGAGCTATCCGTGCATTGCTTCCGTTTGTGTCGACATATCTTTGTGAGTCAGGCTTTTCAACTCTGTTGCAAATTAAAACGAAGCAACGTAGTAGATTAGAGGTAGAAAATGACCTGCGTTGTGCCCTTTCAAGCACTCCTCCGCGTATCCCAGAATTGGCGAAGAAAAAACAATCACAGGTTTCTCATTGACTGTAATCTTCATCTGAATAAAATTAATTACAAATTTACAATATCCTGGTATTCTATTGAACTTTTTGTTTATTGCATTATGCTTCAGTTTGGTCTGTTAAGTAATTCATTATAAATAAAAAAAAACTATTTTACTTTTATTCAAGTTTTATAAATCCATCAACATTTTCAATTGGCATTTAATTTGTAAAACTCCACTATAAAAATAATCCATGTAAAATTGTAAATGTATATGTACTAATATGGAAAAAATAAAGGATTTTCAGTATTATATGCATATTATTTGGAATGCACTTTTTGAGGCAGACAATCTTGGAAAGGAGGGGGGAATGACATTCTGACATATGGTGAAAGGGGTGCATGGGGCAAACAAGGTTGAGAACCACTGCCTTAAACTATTGCTTGAGGTGTATACAGATGCATATCCTTACCTAAGATTTACAACAACTCTACTGATAGTAAAAACACAATTAGCATCAGAGGAGGAACTGTGACGAAAGAATAGGTTTGGTCTAAGTGAATTTGGAAAAGTTAGCTTAGAATATTGTTACATCTGGGGAGGTTAATTTTCTGATATCTCGAGATGTATTTTAATGTATTTGTTGTATTATGAAAATTCGTCTGAATATCGGTCAACTATGTAATAAAGTTTATGTGAATATTTCTATATTATATCAGTGGGAGTCGGTATGTAGTTAATGAGGCTGAGCTGTGAAACGGAATCCTCGACCATCCCGGCCTAACTTAGATTCTCAATGTTTCTTACAATTATATTCCCCCAATTGAAAATCAGACAACGTATCTATTTACGGAAGAATAATACTGTAATAATATTTACGATATTTTGTCATCTATATTGTACAGTACTTGTATATTCGGGGAGCCAGTTGATCCATTTTTATATACCCAACTGATGAAAAAAGTAACATAAATTATTCTAGTGAACCGAGTACTAGGGTGAGGTGACGCAAAAATGGCAAGTTTCATGGACCTAAAGAAATGAATCTTATCATGTTAATTAATAAACACTACAGTTTTGCTAGATTTCAGTAAATAATGTTCCCCCTAGTAGCTTATCAATTTCATGGTATTTATAACTTGACAACAAACCAAAGAGAGACTAATGGATACCTTCGGAAAAACAAATACAGTAGTAGACTATGAATGTCTGTCTAGCAGGTGGTGATGCGTAGTAAATAAACAGGTGGGGACCAAAACGCGCCTGCAGGTAGGAGTCTCCGTCTATAGTAAGGCAGCATGGTAACCCTTGCACTATTCCGAAAATAAGAACACCACTTCCTTAACACGCCGTACAAACACCAATAAAAAAAAGTGAACAACGAATTAAAATACACCAACTAATATCATAGAGAATACAAAATTAAAACAGTAAAGGATTATCTTTGGGGTTAATATCACGACGAGTGGTTTTGTGTTTGTTTATAAAAGGGTTGGGAGGACTTACATAATAGCTAACCTCTTATGTAAGTGCCAAGGATAGTATATGGGTAGTGGGACGTGCCCAGCATCGCCAGGATAGATGTTAGACGAGTCCCTTACCCTAGACTCCTAGAGTATAGCTTCCCTGGCTCTCCTTCACCCTAGAGTAGCTTTCCTGGCTCTCCCTCACCCTAGAGTAGCTTTCCTGGCTCAACCCCCATCCTAGAGTAGCTTCCTTGGCTCTCCCTCACCCTAGAGTAGCTTCCCTGGCTCAACCCCCATCCTAGAGTAGCTTCCTTGGCTCTCCCTCACCCTAGAGTAGCTTCCCTGGCTCAACCCCCATCCTAGAGTAGCTTCCTTGGCTCTTCCTCACCCTAGAGTAGCTTCCCTGGTTCTCCCTCACCCTAGTGTAGTATTCCAGATCCTCCCTCACTCTCATGTAACTATCCTGGATTACCCTCATCCTAGTTAAACCTCTCTATCCCTCCCTCATCCTCGTGCAGCCTCCCTAATCCTCCCTTAAGTCTCCCTCACTCCTTTCACCCTACTGTATCCTGGCATTATCCTTTACTCCCTATCGTTCTCTCTCATCTCACTCTTCTTCATCCTTATGTTGTCTGTTTCCTTCATCTCTACGCTAACTACCCACACCCTCTCCATTTCTCACAGTGTGTGTACAGTACGTGTGCGTGGAAGGAAGGAGGGAGGGAGGGCGTAAGGAACGGCAAGGAAGGAAAAGGAAGGAAAATAATAAGGAAGAATGAAACTTAGTAGTAGAAGAAAATAATGATGAGGTAGAAGAATTAGCGTATGGAGAATGAAGAACGGGTAGCGGCCCAACAGACCCAGTAACTTCACATCTATTCTCAAACACGTACAGTATCTCACACTGCACACACACACACACATAAGCCTTCCCTGGTGTTATTATCATTCTTAAAGGGTGTTTATTTTGTTTGGACGGAGCCATTCCCAACACAATAAACCTGAGACTAGGTAAGCTTGATATAGTTTTGTGAGATAACTTTCAATTAAGATCATCGTATATCACGTTGATCACTTATACATACTGCAAAACACGTCAGCAGACACGAGTGTTATCGTAAACAATGAACTCTCATCATGACAGTTCTACAGAATAATACAGCTGTACACAATCTGCAACTATCGTACTGAACACAACCTACCACTATCGTATCTAAAATAATTGTAACAGACAACTATAAAACAGTTGTACATAAAACGTTCGTAAAAAAACCCAGCAGTTCTATAGCAAAAAAATAAAAAAAAATACCTAACCTACACACATAGCACACAACAACCATCGGGAACAAGGCACAATTACGGAGACATAAACACACATCAGTCGTGAGCCTCATTACCATTATCTATGGTCATAAACACACATCAGTCATGAGCCTCATTACCATTATCTATGGTCAGAGTGCAGTGTGTGTGTGTGTGTGGGGGACAGGTATGTGATGGTCAAAGGTGTGCAGCGGCCGTAGGTGATCCTCTAAAGGGAGCACAGCACCCCCTCATTTATATAACCAAACCGGTGACTAATATAATGGGGAAGGAGACGCAGTTCGTAAAAACTGCCTCGGGTGCAAAAATACTTCGCTGCAGCTATAGTCAAAGGCACGCTCAAAACAACTTATTCGGCCGCCACCTCACATTGTGCACGGAATATACCTTACCTTACCATATTTACCTAATGGCCACTAGATGTGGTCATGCTGAGGGAAGGTGACTATGGGCTGTTTTGAAGCCCAGTACTGTTCTTGATTCCACAGCTTTGTTTGGTCGACCGTTCCATAGCCTCGTGTGTGATTACTGATGCGAAGTATTCATTTAAGGTATCAGCTATTTGTCTGTCATCCTCCAAGGCCACGTTGTTTTCGTCCTTTAGAGGGCCGACAACAGTTTTGGACATAACTTGGGCTCTCATTCGTCTGTATTATTCTCTATAAATCTCTAAAACGTGGTAGATCTTCAAGGTGCAAATCTAAAATTATTCGCAGAATTTCAGCAATGGTTTTGTCGAAGTTTAAATTTACTTACTTAGACTTATTCCATTAGGATTCAAGCGAGACTCAAGTCGAATCTTGGAAAAATAATGCTCAACCACAAGTTATCTTTACTTTTCAAGATTTCTCGAAAATTCGTTGGTTTAAAATTTAAACCAACTTTAAATTAATCAATAACAAATTAATAAATTTTCAGTAAAGTTTCGGTGATGTAACAATTGTGAGCAAATACAATGGATACACATTAATATGTGCACCACCCCATCACAAACAGACTTCCGTATTCATGTACAATAGTTATGTTCCTACATGCGTACTAATATGCATATATACACACACACGCGCGCGTTTGCTTCAACATACTGATGTACTAAGAGGAGTGGCGGCGGTGGTGTGGTCACCCACGTAAAGGACAAGAGTTTAGGTGTATCTGTGACTTAGTGTTCAAGGGGACACAGGGAACATCCTCAGCCTCTTAGATTATGCCAGACGACCTTGGACACAGTGGGGAGGCAGCGCTCTCAAAAATATAAGACACATTATATTAATGAAGGTAATTGTGCTTACTACTGATGTTACCAAGGAGGCGGGTGATGCTTTGTGTGTGTTCACGTGCGGTCACCAGTTTTCGGGCTTCTTCAGCTTAAGGTTATTCCACCCGGTGAGAGAAAATATGGCGCCCTCTAGACCTCTGCCCTCTTATACCAGTCTGTGCCACAATTGAAGTGAGTATAAAGCAAAAACATAAACAGAGCCACTGTAGGTAGAAAGTAAAGGGACGTTCTTCTATCTCTCATAAGGAGGGCCACCAGACTGGTGCCGGCCCTTCGGCACCTCAGCTACCCTGAGAGATTGGAGCGCCTGAACTTGCCGAGCTTATACTACAGACGGGCAAGGGGTGACCTAATAGAGGTGTATAAGCATCTCAAGGGGCACTACTCAGTCGAGTGTCCTTACGTGGAGCTGGAGGACGCTCGCCCCACAAGAGGTCACAGCTCAAGATTGAAGAAGCAGCAAGTCCAGAAAACTGTGAGGGCAAACTTTTTCGGAGTGAGAGTTGTGAACTCTTGGAATAATCTACCAGAAAGTGTTGTGACGGCACCGAGTGTGAGCTCTTTCAAGACAAGACTTGACCAACACTGAAGCGGGTTCAGGTACATTCAGGAGGCGATGCATGCCCAGTACTTGCCAACAGTGCGTAACAGAGACGTGACCGATCGCCCAAGCGGCTAACGAGCCGATCTTTTGGTGAAGAGCATAAAAGAAAAGGAAAAGTAATCAGAGACGTGACCGATCGCCCAAGCGGCTAACGAGCCGATCAGTGGTGAAGAGGATAAAAGTAAAGTAAACGCAAATTGTACGAGAACACCAGAAGCTGGTAATTGCTGATGTTGGCACTAGTTTTGATTTTCAAGTCAAGGCAACATTTTGTGTATCTAATTTAAGTGTGTACTGCTTAAGTGGCCTTCACCAGATGTACTGTACAAGTTGTTAAGGAGGACTTTAATAATAGCAGTGGTTAAGATATTTCTTGGCGACGAGATGTGTGTTTCATCTTCCGGTAAACAAACAAAAACCCAGATTCTAAACATCTGGTGAATCAGGTACCGTTCTTCCACGTGACCGCTCCACCACCGTTACAGCTCACTCATGTGTTGTAATGCCAAGAACTTTATTTGTTAATTGTCAGACTACATCGTTATTATGTCACGGTGCTTGGAGGTGTTCAAGTAGTGGTGGATGTTGTAAGGTGTGTGGGGGGGGGGGGCTTGTCTGATGGAGGTTGTGCGTGAGTGTGAGGGGAATATTTGTTTCTCTGTGTACGTATATGTGAACATAACTAGACACCATGTACACAACATAACAGAATACAACATGGTGGATGTCGCCCAGGATGGGCCACAGATGCGTATAAATTATCCTTGACCTTGTGTGTGTGTCACCCCTATCGTTGTCCTCCCCCGATCCACACCCACCCATACGTGTAGTCATTATTCATGATGTGCCAAGGTTAATCATGGCCAGACTGCCGCTGTTCACCACTCGTTTGTAATAATAATCATTCACCATGGCTAGACACAAGACGCAAAACTCTTTAGTCTACGGAGGTGGCGGAGGCTGAATGAACTGATACATGCGAGGCGACGACCAAGTGAAAGCAGATCACTCCAGAGCTCGAAGTTAAGAGTTCGCTGTAGCCTCACCACACAAAAGTACACGAGTACAATTACCTAGTACAGTTACCGTATAACATCTCGCACGAAATGTAACAAAAAAGCATACAATGAGAAGACTCAGTGGTTGAATTCGTATTTTAGTTAGTTTGACTATTTTGTCAAATTATAAAACCATTCTTTTTTTGAAGGTTTTCATTATTAGAGGTAAGGTTTTATTGTCTGGATGGAACATATGACAACGGACTGACCTGAAACATTTAACCTAAGATACCAAGCTAACAGTGATATACGTGATCAATATTACACTGATTCTACTGTAATTTAAGTTCTTTTATCACCACTTATCACCTTAGTAGCCGTTCGGGTGGTTTGTCAATTGTTTGTTAGTTTTTTTATGAACTATATTGTCCAGTGTTAGTACAGGAGGAAACTGGAGTACCTGGAGGAAACTTGTGATATTTGGTTGTGTCACACTGGATAACACGGACTCGAGCCCATGGCGAGATACGCGTGTTGATTATAATTACTGTATAACTCATTTCACGATTGTAATATTTGTTTATGGCTCAATCCTCAGATAACAAAGAAAATATTGTAAACTTTTTATTTAACTGTATAAAAACATCTAATATTAAGAAAAACATTACCAATAACAAAGTTTGATTACTGGGGATCAAATGATGACTTTTACTGAAATGGTTACTGCAGACTTGGTGTGATTTATTTAGCTGCCCCAATTACTTAGTTTTAAAGCATGTTATATTCAGCTTACTTAACCAGTCTATACATCTGATAAATAAGAACATCAACTATCAAAGGAAATTAAAGTTAATGGTGGGGCTGAATATAAAGGACCACTAAATTACTTTTTTTTTTTTTTTACTGAGTTACCCTTAAATACTGTCACAGCTGCAGTTGAAAATGTATATTAGAAACACGAAGCAAGCAAGCAAGCACATTACTTATTAGTGATTACCAGTATGTTAAATGGAAGGACAATAAAAGGGTCAAGGTATTTGCTCCCGCACTGGGCATTTTGGTGAATGGAAATAAAGTCACATGACCTGTGCACATTGACAACACAATATATATATGATGGCATTGCACATAGGTTAGGTTAGATTTTTTCTTGTGACTTTTTTCCTGGATTCGGGCATTTCATATACAGTATAGTCTTGATTTACGCGGTCAATTGAACCCATGGAGGTCCTTGTAAAACGAGAAACGCGTAAACGAAACAACAGAACATATGGGATTAATTGAAATAGAGACTGGGCCGACCCCCAGACTACCCTTTTTCCGACACAATACGTATGTTGTAGTAAAAATAGTATCTTAATTTTATGATGGTATGCACACACACATAATATAGAAGAGAAAAATCAATAAGAGAATAATATACTGTACCAGGTAAAAGAAAAATCAAGGTTTAACACTTACGTTGGTGGAAGAGATGGCTGGGCACACGGGGATGGGGGCTGGTTCCGAGGCAGAGGGCAGATTAGTGGCCCTCAGGTGAATCACTATCACTATCCACCACAGATGTCAGAGCCTCCCTGACAAACCCCTCAAAGTCACCATCACTGTCACTACCACTGACTTGGGCAGGCTGTGGTTGTGGTGGGTTGCGGGTGAAGAACTCGGTGATGTTACGCTGATGACTAGCGTTGATGTGGTCGTGATACATCTGGATATACGGCTCCACAGTTTGCAACAGATAGTTATTGGAGACTTCATATCAGTGATTTACTGAGTCTTTGGACAGGATGAGCTTGAGTCTCTCGGCATACTCGATGGCTTCCTTTACATCACCATGAGTTAACTTCTGTTGTTTTCGTTCTGCCGCACGACCTGCCTCCTCACTGACGTCTTCCAACATCTCGTCGGCAGTCACATCAGGTTCCCCGATTACCTCCAGGATGTCGTCGTTGGTGGTCTCGGAGAAGCCTGCAGCTGTAACAGACTGAGCCTCACCAGCCACAGGTTGCCTCTGCCTCCCACCTGGGATACCTTGCAACACATGCCGCCACGCGTTACGAATCGTTTCCACAGACAGCTGCCCCCATGCCTCTACCAAGAAATCAACAGCTTTCTTGACGTTAAACATTTTCCAAAACTGTTTTACTCGCACTTCATGCTCCGCCAACTCTTCTTCTGGATCCTCGTCCTCGCTCTCGCTATCTGTGCCACTCAGAAGGTTCCGCAACTCATCCTTGGTGTTGGTGTAGTCGTTCAGGAGCTTAAACTTCTTTGCGGAGAAAGCAGCCTTCACGTTGCATATCAACTCCTGGTCCATGGGCTGGATTAACGACGTAGTGTTGGGAGGAAGGAAGACCACTTTTACACTGGGGTGACAATCCTACAGTAGGGGCGAGTGTCCTGGTGCGTTGTCAAGGAGCAACAAAATGTTAAATGGAACATTATGTTGCTCGCAGAATTTCTTAACATCGGGAATGAAAATCGTCAAACCAGGAGAGGGACAGACCAGTGAACATCCACGCCTTACGTGCGGTTAGCCAGTGGACATTTAGCTTGGTCATGTCCATGTTTTCGTAGGCGTGCGGCTTGCGGGCTGTATGGATCACCGACAACTTGAGCTTACTGGTGCTGGAGGCATTGGTGGTGAACAGGACGGTGATGCGCTCCTTCTGCAACTTCCGGCCCCGACACTTGCTGGCAGACTTGACAACGAAGGTCTTGGAAGGTAATTTCTTCCAAAACAGCCCGGATTCATCCATGTTGAACACCTGGTCGTCGGTGTACTGTCCTTCCTCCATAATTTCTCGTAAGCATGGAGGAAAATCCATCGCCGCAGCACGGTCAGCACTCGCTCCTTCACCAACAATGTTAATGTTTGTGATCTTGTTGCATTTTTTAAACCCTTGCAGCCACCCAGCAGAAGCAGTGAAGGGTTTGGGCTCTGCAATTCCCATCCTTCGCGCCACCGATTGGTAGAGTTCACGGGCGCAGTCCTGCACTGCCCGCATGTCGACCGCCATGTTCCTTCTTGCCTGACGAATCAAGTAGCTCACCAATAAATTCTCAGTCTTGAGCAGCACCTTATTCTGACAATACTTCACCAATGAAGCACCTGCAGACTTTGTGATGCTCATGTGTTCTTTTATCTTGGCGGCATCCTTCTTGACTGTACGAATCGTAGATTCGTTAACTCCATGCTGGAGCACGAGATCAACTTGTTGGGTTCCCTTTTCTAATTCCTGAACGATTTTGTATTTTACTTCGTAACTTAGGGCGCGTCGTATCTTCTTGGGCTTGGTCCAGCTAATTCAAGGTTTTTCTGGGGTGGTGAGGGTCCAGCGGAAGCCATTGTTGAACAGATTAGCAGGAAACGAGAGAACAGTATACGCAGAGACTGAGAACAATGAGACTGGCCCGGCTAGGTCAGCGACTTCTTCCCTCCTGTGGCTGGGCACGTCATATTACATTAGACCAATCACAGCTAGCAGCGGAGGGAGGTAAGGATGCGTGGCCCAATCACAGTCTGATACATCATATGACGTCAACGATAACGCAACAGCGACATACTGCGCACCCTCCCCACGCCGCTTCCCGCATATGGGCAAGAATGTACCGCGTAACTAATAATTGGAGCGTCTGGACCTCTCGGGCCGCTCACCGCGTAAATGATGCAATGAACCGCGTAACTTAAAATTGTCATTCTGGCAAGGTGCCGCGTAAATGACCAAACACGTAAACAAAATCCGCGTAAATCAAGACTATATTGTACTGTATACCATATTGAATAAAAAAAACAATCAGGCAATTTACTGAATACCTATACACACCTGTAGAACCTTATTCACCTTTGAAAGTGACTACCAAATTACAGTACAGTATTGTATAGGATTAAATACCCATGGTTGCTCTTTTACTTACCCAACTTGTTTATTGAACAGCTTCAATGGAGGGAGGAAGCTCATGAGTTGTTCAAAGCGTCCCATTATTCATAGTTAATTTGTTTCAGTCTGTAGACTGTTTCACAAGTCGATTACTCTCAGAGAGAAGTTACTTCCTCGTGTCCATTCTGTGTGATAACTTGGCAAGCCTGAAATTGTGGCCTTTTTTTGTGAAACATGGACAGCTTAAAGAAATTACTGGGATTTATTATTATTTTTCATTTATTGGACAACGAATAAGGAACATAATACAGTATATTAGTTCAAATACCTATTACAGTATATGTCTGTCACAATTACACAATACAGAAAAAAAGATTTTACATACTTTAAAGTCATTAAAATTCTTTTGAAATACAGAACATAAATAGTTATAACTATTACAGAATACTGAGAATGGCTTTGAATCTTTTGGAAAACTTACTATTAATCATATTAATGATGGGAAATGACTACACATTAGATACATAAGAGATAAGGTATGCATATCTCCCTATTTCTCTCTGTGAACTAACTGGGTTTTTAATAAAATGACTGCTCTGTGAGTACACTAGAGGGGTGAGTGTACAGCACAGGCAACTGAAGCATTGTGTGGGTGGGGCATGAAAATCAATGAGGAAACTTATGAAATGCCTACTTATAGTGAACACAAGTGGTGTTTAAATTCCAAGGTGAACATCACTCATTTGTCACATCAAGAGTAACTTAAAGGAATGAATGTTCTTATTTATACGATATACCTCATATAAATGAGAATGGATATAAAGATAGTACAACACAAAATAAAAAATAACTAACAACAATTTAGTGTATACTGTACACACTTTCTTCAGCAGCATGAACTGGTGAACCAATTTAGACCAAAATATTTAATTGTACACTTTCATTCTACTTACATTACTTAATTTAGCATGAATGATAGCAGGATTTATGAGCAAAAAACTTAATAGGATTACTGAAGAATTATCGCAATTAAATTTCTCTGGCTCACATAAGACAATCAGAAAAAATATATATATTAACAGCTCAACCACTTTTATTATAGCTTCAAGGAAATTAGAGTTATAAGTAATGTACTGTATAGAGGATACAGTAATTATCATTAGCTTCACATCCGACACTGGACACTAACTCTGGCCAGCCCTGAAAATAGGTATGGTTGCTTGACTCCACCACACAACACAACTCCTTTTCTCTCAATGTTAACCTAATAAATTGTAGATATTCGTCCATAATAACATAAAAAAGAACTACACTGAAGGTATGTGAAGTACAGGAAATAAGGACAATGAAAATTACAATTTGCTAGATATCAGACATCTTGGCTGGCCTAGCAGGTGGTGTCATCTAACCCAGTGCTGCTAAATCAAATTAGAGAATGTTGCTAAATTGTTTCAAAATCACCAGGAAACCCCCAAATTTCTAACAAAAATATTGGTAATAACCACAATCGATGAAGTTATAAGAATTATATCATACACTGTATAGAAGCTGCATTGCCCGTAACAGACCATCAAGCCTATGTGACCCACTTTCACTTTTTGTTAAAATAAATAAATAAATAAATAAATACGTGAATAAATAACAAATATAAAAAATAAATAAAAAAGCACTTAGTTCTAAATATATTTCTAAGTTCTTTGCACAATGTGAGAATGCCTCAGTCACCATCAGCAACTCCTTCATCCTTCTCATTATTTTTTTTTATGAATTTAAAAAAAATCAATCCTCAAAACAACATTTTAGTAAAAATGACATGCAATGAGTGAGATGCAGCCCAAATTGAGGCAGTGGGTGAGGGTAGGCCCTCAAGCACCATGAATGGCCAAACTACAGTAAGTGGTGTGACTTAACCAAAACCTCTGATTGGCTTTCATGCTAATGTGGTTGGTGTGTAGAAGAGAGATACCCATCTCCATCTCCCAAGACATGCTTTTGTCTCACTGTGGAGAGCATTTATCATTTTCACTTTTACTTCTAGAGGTCAGTACAGTATAATGATATACAGGTAACTTCATGTTACAAGGAAATATACGGCAGCTAAGTGAAAATATGATATTGGGAAGTGGGAACTATGTAAAAACAACAAATGCCAACATTATAACTTACAGCCATGGCATGGTCTAGTGGCTCTGCCCAATAAAACAGATTTTATTTGGCTAATTGTTTAGTCCTACTCTGAAATATTGTACACATCAGAGGCACATAGCTTGGAAGCTCAAAATTCTTAACATAATCAGTAGTAAGAGTATTTTCATTTATAAATTTAATAGGTTTATGAGAGAAACACTGGCCCCAGAACACACCCCATTTTTCACTCAAGATTTTAAATAATATTTTTGTTGATTTCCTATCCAAAGAATTCACAAAGGCCACAATTCTTGAAGAAATCAATGGTATACTGAAATTATATTTTCTACAATCACAGTTATTTTACTCCATAAGATTTTTTTAATTAATGGGTATAATGATAGTGGAACATACAGAAAGTTACTATAACAGTACAGTACTGTACTACAGAAAAAAAAAAAAACAATTTGTACCCCTCAAATTCAAAATCACTTATAATTAGTAGAATCTCATAATTCATAAGGGCTAGAGCCCCTATTACCGTATTTTTATGATTTTTTTTTGCTGTAGTTCCTATTGTTAAAGCACAAAATTTAAAAAATGAAAATACTCTATTCAGAACTTAATAAAAGCAGCATTTAAGTAATGTGGAAATCTTATTAATCACTTTCTTACATTCAAAAAGAACTTACAATAAAGACATAATATTCCATCAGGTTTACTGACCATACTTACAATTACCTAATCTTGTCAACCCATTTATACATGAATAAAACCTTTTAAACCTATACTAATTTCTAATTGAAGAAAACATGAATGCCTTGGTCTGGTAAAATGTACTGTATGGGATTTAAAAAGTTTAGAGAATATATCAATGACAACTATGATAGTAAATACAGGTTAGGGACTTCAAAAAGCCACCGTAAGGTGATCATACCTTATATCAATACAGGGTATTAATAACTTATGGGGAAAAATAGGTTCCAACCCTGAGACCCTGAAGAGCCAGATTTATCACTTAGAGCGGTTATTTTTCAACTTGTAATTACGCGTACCGGTAGACATAACGCAATTTTTTTTTAACTCTGGCACACCCACCTCTCGTTTACGCGGGGGTTACGTTCTTGAAAACCGCTTAACTAAAAAATGCGTAAATTAAACCAAATTTTCCCATAAGAATACATGTAAATGGTACAGGTTAGGGGAACCATCATATACCATACAGGGTACGAACAGTGCTCTCACTTAAACCGCGCATGCGGCCAACATCCGACACACGCTCTCCTCTCTGAAGGCGGGTGATCACAATTAATTTCACGTCCATTGCGATTGTTTTTCGTGCCTTTTTAGCTTTAGGCATCCCAGAGGAGGCAGATGGACGTTTTCCAGACATGCTCAATGGGGAAACAGTGTTTAACACTAAAAAGGTATGTGATAAACACACAATGCAAATGAGAGCACAGAGAAAAAGGTGTGAATTAAGAAAACGATACACGGGAAGCTTGCTGGACGTGGTCACAGTTGTTGCACAGAATACCTGTACTTCATTATCATCATTATCTTCATCATTAGTAGTAATAATCTTTATTATTATATTATTATAATAATTAATATTATTAATAATAATATTAAAATCGTTGATGTTGATATGACTGCGACTTTATTGTAATAACTTATAAGCACCTCACCAGGCGTCACACGCGACTCCACTGCCAGGCGACCAGGCGAATATGCGCGGCAAATTTAAACTGTCTTGAGCGTGATATTTCAAAAATAGGTGCACGTAAATTAGCTTTTGGTATTAATTGAACAATCGTGTTATTCCAAAAATGCTTAAACCAAATGCGAGTTACCTGTACATGCAGACAATCTTTTACATAGAATATGCACAAATAAAAAACAAATATTATATAAAGTAAAAACAAAGGGAATACACATTTATTACGTCCATGGAAGTTAGCCCACAATCGTGGGAGGAGAGTGGAGACTGCCCTCCTGTCTCCTTAGTGAAACAATTGCTGAATAGCAATGCAGTATTCTTTCTTTTATTTTATTTACTATTATTATTTTTATTCATTCCTCACATTTACAGAGGAATACATTAGACTGAGAAGAGATAAAGATGCCACATTAATCCGCGTACACTCGAAATGGTATAGAGTAAAAACCGTGGATGCTCGGAATCCACATATGGTAACTCTGCGGTTGGCGAGGGTCTACTGTACTGTAATGTAATGCAATTGTTTATGTACATAGCAGTTTTAGATTTTGGCATAAAATCTTTTTGCCAATCATAAGAATACAAAAAAAGTAAATTAAAATCACTGAAAGCAGAGTGAATAATATTATTAATTACAAAACTTGTCTACCCAAATTATTTCCACTAAATACAAATACATAAAGAGAAAAATCCTTATGCTCAACAAACAACTGAATGAAAGTTTCCACACTGCTTCAAAAATTAACTGAAATTACTTCTCCCCATTAAATATATAAGGACTGATGCATGTAATGTTATTTTTCAATGCCTGTATCATATGATGGGTGATGTGCATGTGATGAACCAATGTCAATTTTGTTAATAATGCTTGAGTGATTTTTGGTGGTTACAGCAACTGGCTTTTGAATTTTCTTGTCAATTTGTGCATGTTTGTATTCAAGAAGCATGTGATTAGTGGGTGCTAGTCCAATGCAGGCACGTAATACATTTTCTATACAGCTTCGCTGGCGAAATAAGGAATTAATAACTGGAGTGCCACGTGGTACTAATGGTGCTTTACACAAGTAGCTCAGAACTGACAAAACAGTATTAAAGTTTTGGAAACAGGATTCGTGTTCCATCTTATACTGAATTCTCTCACACAGTTCAGCAAGAATGACAAGATCAACAATCAGAGGACTGGCAAGCAGAGAATCTTCACAGGTATTATGAACAACTATTGTGTTGGCCCCACCCATCATGATTTCAGATGAGTATTCATCCATGGCCCGTTTGCTGTCACCCACATGAGGTACATATTTGATGACTACACAGTGGTCTGGACCGACACCATCAGAGTAAAGCAACCTGTTGGATTCTATTATTTCAGCTACAACATTGCTCTTTGAGATCTGAAATAAAAAGCATTCATTAATTATATAAAACTGGAACAAACTTTAAACAGTACGCTCAAACTGAACTTATTGCAATATCTTATGCATAATTACCACTGAAAATGCAATATAAAATTATGTGAGTCTATTCAGACTTTATTTGATTGATAAGAAATACTGTACTGTACATATAAATGTACACTGAATTGAACTGAAAAATTTATTTCTCTGCATAATATTCATGTACTGTACACTGTTAAATGTTGTGCTGAATAAAATTACCTTAAAAAAATTAAAGACTGTACTAAAATTTCCTAATGAGCCACAAGATACACATAATGAATAAAAGTCCTCTTGGGAATAAAACAGTACTATACTGTACCTCTTTTGATCTGAAGGTCTGCGGAGCATTGAGATTTTTTCCATCGTTATTACCAAGGTGATTGTAACTGACAATTGACCTGGGCTTGATTCCTGCACTCACTAAAAAGTCCACCAAGACAGACTTAAGTTTAGTTTGGCCAGATTTGAAATCATCACCAGCAATGAACACCTGTTTTTTCTCTGCCAATTCAATACATCCAGGAACAAATGTGTTTTGTGGTGAACCATTGATGTAGGTAACCTGAAATTAAGTCAAATGATGTACATTAGTAACATTAGTGATGAGCTGTTTTCCTCAAAATTAAAATATTTAGACCAAGACACCTCAGCATTCAAACTAAGATGAATCTAAGTACCCTTAATATAAATTTACAATTAATCGCAGCATAATACTATAACAGATTTCTGGTGCTTTCATTTCTCTGTTACTGTAAATGCAAGCCACTTTTTATCACTCATTAAAGCATATTGGTATAGAGTATTCTATTTGTTACTTCACATATGAAGAATTCACCTTAAAATGCTGTTTTCTTGTGTAGCTCATAGCTAGGTGGCTCTAATAATACAAGCTACTACCTGGGGACTAGGATCTATCTTCTGCCCATATAATATGAGCCAGGATTGATTTGTAAAGCCATCTGGGCACACTGTATCAATCACCCTTCCCTAACCACTACACCATCTACCTTAAATGAGATGTAAAAATTATCCAATATGACTAGGAGGCCTTCTTTAAGTTGAACCTGACACATCAACATGTTCCATGCCATTGCCATGTCCTGCCATCTCTATGTTCAGGACCAATCTGTCATGCACATTCAATTGCAGTTGACAAATCAACTAACCTAAAGAAAGAAGCTGGTTGGCAATAAGTTCACCTTGAAAATAAAATATAAGGATCACACTTTCATTTTTGCAAACATTAAAGCCCGGAAGATCCTACAAGCAAAAGCCACATTGGCATGAGGGACGGGGCTGAAAGAATTATCATGAACAGAATTGCAACCCTAGTTAAGTAAACATTTGTTTTACTGTCATCTATTATGATCAGGAATGTATGAGTCACACTTTCCAGTACCATAGTTTTAAGGTATTATCCTGAAGCCTTTGGGAAAGAAGAGATGTCTGTAACCAGAGCCCCAACAATTAATGGATATTATTTTACTCTATCCTCTTTATCACTGGTCAGCTCTCTGGCCTGTCAGGTGGTTGGTCATTTATCTGTTATGCACTGTTGGCAAGTACTAGGCAAGCACTGGTTCCAGACTGTACCTGAACTTGTGCCAGTATTGGTCAAGTATCTTTTTATCCCATTGAGTGGTGGGAGTTTCTCTCAACCGAATAAAAAAAAAATCAGGCATTAGCCACAATAAAACATAGAAATATCCCTGTTAGCTGGAATCTTCAATCCCGGAACTTTCCAATACCCGGAAAATAAAATTTTAGCATTCTGAGAAAAATCTCTCCGATATGGGGATTTCAATGAAATTCCGAGCAATTGCACTACCATGCGCCAACACATGCCAAGTGTGTGGGTGGGTAAGCTTAGAGTGTTCATGCACTACAATTAGCTCCTTCTGTCATGTGACTGCATGGGATGCCTACAAATGCCTGATGTATCTTGCAGTATATCTCCTCAAACTCTAGCATCATGATATACATAATTCATTGCCTGCTGTCATTACACAAGCTTGTTCACTCACTCGCTACTGTTTTTACATATTATCTGTGTTGTGCAGTACTGTACTGTACAGATATCCCCCTATTTACAATGGGATCACTCCTTTGACCACCCCAGAAGACAATAGATATCTTCCTGTAAGGCTTCACAATCCATTTGGTTCTTAATTTCCCTGAATAACTTATTGTTATCCAAAAAAAATTGTTAGGAGGAAACATAACAGACAAAAAATAATGGTCCCAACACACTGCCCTGTGGCACTCCACTTGTCATGGGTACACAACAATTTCATAGCATCAATCACCACATATAATGCTTGTAGTCATGAAGGAAGCCTATAATCCATGCCAGGACATTCCCCAAATTCTATACCCTTCCAAATCAATTTTTGGCCTTTCATAAGCTATGCTATCAAATGAGCCTTGAAAAAGTCAAGGTACATATTGTCAATATTGCCACCATGCTTTAGGATCTGTGTCCATGCATCATGTAGGAGTGCCCGAGCATAAAACCGTGTTGGCATTCCATTGCAGATGTTCCATCATGGCATTGAGTATAATGCTCTCTAGTACTTTACACACTATGTTGGTCAAACTCATCATGATGCACACTATCAGGGACAAGGCTCTTACTAACCTTGAGCTTTGACACTTTGGTTCTGAGAACTTGATGTGCACTAGTGCTGTGTCTAACCACATCTCCTCAGAATTAGAGACGTTTGCATCCTCTCTTGCAATCACTGTGGATTAGTCTTTATTTAATGCCTAAGCTTTGTCCTGATTGGAGTCCACATAGTTACTACCTCCAAGTCTAAGAACTGATACGTCTACACGTCTTTGATTTTGATTGTGTGTAACAGTATTAAGCTTTAGGCTTTGGCTTGGCCTCAATTGCAATCTGCCTCTGAAATCCTTAGACTATTGGAATTCCCTAATGAAAATGAGCATTTGTGAGAGTGGTCACAGTCCTGGAACCAAAACTACCCATCCCAGCATATGGCTATTTCAGACACAGAAAGGTAAGTATATAATGTCAACAAACCTTATGAGACAATAATTGTGAGAGATATATCAATTTGATCAGTATACTTGCATAACACCAAGAAATGTAGTAGTGTTGCAAAATGGCTCTAACACTTCTGTAGAAGCAGCCAGCAGTGAGGTGGTAGCCAGTCTGTGGCCCCACTCTAAATGGTAGTCAGCAAAATACTAAAACGTGAGTAATGGTTTGCTAGTGCATTCTAAAGATGGCAGATGAAACACTTTACCCTCTTTGCCACTGATCAGCCTATTAGCAGCATGGGCGGTTGGTTACATCTCTTGTTATGCATTGTTGGCAAGTACCAGGCATGTACTGGGTCCAGAAAGTACCAGTGTCTGTACCTGCAGCAATATTGGTCAAGTTTGGTCTCGAATGAGCTCACGTTCAGTGCTATCACAACATATTCTAGCAGATTGTTCCAAAAGTTCACAACTCTCACTCCAAAAAATTTGCCATGACAGTTTTCTGAACTTGTGGCCTTTCAACCTTAAACTGTGACCCTTAGTGAGGTGGGCATTTGCCAGTTCCAGGTGTGAAAAATGCTGAGAGGATGCATTCAGCTCACAAAAGACCTTCTAGCTCCTACAAAGCAACTGTTGTGCCTCATGTCCACACTCACTTGAGGTGCATGGCTTGATGGGGAGAGGCGATTGGCATACCCAAACCACTCAAATCAATCTAAGCTTACATTATGGGGTTCAGAATGTAGATCCTAAGCCCTCCAGTAAGCAACCTGTATTATGAAAGCCATCAAGCTTTAGGACATACAGTATGCTGGAAAGCATGAGTACAGGAAATTATTTTACCATTTTACATAATTTACTACATACTGTATTCATGAATCAATAATTGTCTTACCCCTTCAAGAATACTGGCGACTGCAAATAATGTTGATGGTGAGATCTCACTTTCATTATTTTCAATGCTTTTCAGCAGACTTTCTGCACTACCGTTGATTTCTGGAATAATGTCGCAGTATCTTTCTGTATTCGCTGTCCACAACACTATGATCTTATCTACCCTGCTAGTTTCCTTAAAATCTCTGATATCATTCCTGATCTTATTTAACTGTTCTTGCTTTGTCCCAGTTAAAACATTGTCAGCACGATCAGCTTGATTAGCTGCAATGAAATCTGGGATGTACACTGATGGACGAGGCTTCATTGTTTTCATGTAAGGTTTTAACTGAACCTGCAGGTTATAATCAAGCACTCTGGCACGCTCCATGGCATCATCTAGATTTAATGAGGAGATGTCCCAACCTGAAAATGTTTAAACAGGTGATACATTTGAAGATATTGAGTTTGTAAAAGTTAAATTTTTATAATTATCCTTTAAAATCCGATATTAGTGTATGGTAAGTACTAATAATACAACAGTAGCAACACTTATTTGAAAATCTGTTCAGCAGTGACAGGCCCCTAATTCAATACCCAAAAAATTAACTAAGAATATCATACCATCAATAACAATGTCATTTGGATCCACCATGGGTAGTAGGTTCTTCAAGGGGACATACACTTCCCCTTCTGGTCCATTTCCTAGGCAGACAGTGCTTGCCTGAGTTATGGAACCTGTTAAATAATCAATAACAAGTTTAAATTTATATACTGTTTATAACTATTTATCTCAAGTTACCAAAATCATTTATACCATGAATAGTTATTCACCAAACTTGTTTTAACAAATAATAATATCATACAGTATTATGGTAATTAAGATTGAACTGTTAATCTTTGTTTCGCTAATGAAATACAGGTACTGTAATATTCAAAGACTGCCATTATCTACATCCATTTTTCTCTCACAAAAACTGCACACATAACACACAAAGAAATTTTTACAACTTAAATTTAACATGTACAAAGTAAGGTCGCGAAGGGAGGGTCTGCTAACTTCTGTAATTATCCATACATCACCTGATGTACTGGGAGGGTTGATATGTGAGCACAACCTTAAGCAAGGACAGCAGGGCTACCACCATAATACAGGACCAACATGCATATTCCACTATCCCTCGTCCGTGGTGTCATTTTGTTTCGCACATAATCCGTGAGGTACTTTTTTTTACTGTGTGCACAGTATAGCTACTTAATTTAACAAAATTTTCATTGAATTAAATCCAGATATTTATACTATATCTTACCTAGGTAGTTTGCCTCCTTGATGCCATCCTTCGTTTTCCAGGTGAGTTTGTGTTTGTTTGCAAGAATGGCAGCTGTGAGTGTTGTACCATTATTGCCTCCAAGACCCACAAGCAACAGTCCTAATTTTGGTACCTGAAGTAGAGAAAGCACCTGTGTAATTCTGCTGTTTACTCTAGCATCCATAACATTATCTTGTTTGTTTGGAGAATTTTCATTACAGCTTTGATTTAATATAAATATATACAATGGAGGAATAATAAGTACTTGTTTGCCTCAGCCCCTTCAGCAATTTAAGGAACTGTCACTGTCTTATGTATGGTTATACAGGTAGTAAAATTAAATCACTGAGTGTAAGTTCAATTTATAAGAGTAAAAAGAAATTAAAAATAGAAAATAAAAAGATTATTTTAATCTACACCACGAAAATGCCGGAAAGCCAACTTTTTTATGCGAGACAGATTGTATGAGTATGGAAACACAGAAGAAGGCAGAGCATTCCACAGTTTGGCTGTGTGAGGAAAGAAGGATGTACTATAATGGGTTATTCTAGTGTGGCTGACAGCCACAGAGAAACTGTAAGCACCGCGAGCAAGACGAGTGTTACGAGCCCACGGCCTTGCCGGCGGTACACGGGATGCCAAATCAACTGAACATTGCCTGTTAAAGTACCTGTAAAAGAGAGAGAGAGAGAGAGAGAGAGAGTGAAGCAACATTACAGCGAAGAGAAAGGGAAGAAAGATTATCAAATAAAGGAGGAGAGTCAATAAGACAAAATGTCTTTGATTGCACCCTATCTAACAGTTGGACAAAGAGCCACCCCAGATATGAGAGCAGTACTCCAAGTTAGAACGAATGAATCCCTTATAAACTTGACTGCCACACTCCTCCCTCAATGTACAGTACTGAACTATAAAAACTGGTGATACTGTACTTGAATAATTTCAAAAAAAATTCTCTGTTAACTTCAGTTATATTCATAAAAGACAAATGTCTTAACAAACAAACAATGAATATAATTTACATTACACGGTACCTTTCTCATAGTTTTGAATGTGTACTTTGTAATAGTTGGTGTTGCAATCATCATCCCTTTGCTATCTGTCCACACATTTGTATTTGTGTAGTTATAATCTGCCTCAATATACTCTGGTGTATATCTCACGGCTGGGCTCTCTACCTTGATATGGGCATCCATATTCTCTCTGGAAAAAAAAAAATACATAAATAAAAATAAAGATATCAGTGACTTGTGATTACCAAAACCTTTGAACATCTTCATATCAAAATTTTACGGCCATTTTCCATGCTTGCGTGGGTTAGCCACTATTACCTGATGGCAGCTCTCCATACTGCGTTGTCTCTTTCAGTCTTGTCAGGTTCCTAACTCTACTGTAATGTCATTTCTTACAAGCTCTTCCCAAGTCATTCTTGGTCTACCCCTGGATCTCCCCCTCCACATTTAGACTCTTGCACGTCTTGACGTAACAAACCGCCCAAGCAGCTAATGAACCTATCAGTGGCGAAGAGGATAAAAGTAACAGGAAAAAAGTATTGATCTCATCCATTCCCTCCACTTGACCAAACCATCTCAGCCTGCCTCGATGCAAGACTTCACCAAAACAGTACTCTCAATACCCAGTCACTCTCTTAGCTCTGAACAGGGCCTCATGACATTCAGTGTCACATTGGACATCCACCTCACCAGAAGCATATCAGGTCATGCAAGTCTACTTAGGTCATCCTCTTTAACTGCTATGTTTCACTGCCATACAACTTCACACTTCTCACAAAAGCCACATACGTACATTTTTCCTTTCACTTGAAAGGAAGGTCCTCTTGCCATCAATAAAGGCAGTTCCCTGAACTTCCTCTTGGCAACAGCTTCCTAAACTTCTCACGTCAACAATTAACATAAATTACACCATTATGCTTCAACAAAGTTGCTTTCACTGGTACCAGATATCAAAATAAGTACTTTCTGTTTAATATGGCAGGGGTCCAGAGCCCCCAGCTAGGAAGTTAGGTAAGGTGGTAAAATTGCAGTTTCACTACCAATTGTTTTTTTACAAGAAATCTGGGTTCTTCCCATGGTATTTGGTGTGATTCATTCGAATTTCACTTTCATTTCCGTCGGAAATGAGTTGTTTGTGAATTATTAAGTTCTACTAACTGTCGTCTCTTTTAAAATACTGTACTATAAGAACATCTGTAGAAAAAATTAAAGAAATAGAACAACTCCTGGAGGTGCCGGTGTTCTCATAAATTACTACAGCATATATATACAGTATATATATATATATATATATATATATATATATATATATATATATATATATATATATATATATATATATATATATATATATATATATATATATATATATATATATATATATATATATATATATATATATATATATATATATATATATATATATATATATATATATATATATATATATATATATATTATATATCATGTAGATCCACAATGAAAACGTGGGATAAATCTTGATAAAAATTTTAGCTTTCGTCTTTATTCAAGATGTCTTGAATAAAGACGAAAGCCGTTACTTTCCGTGTGATTTTATCAAATATATATATATATATATATATATATATATATATATATATATATATATATATATATATATATATATATATATATATGATATTTTTTCGTAAATTCACTGTATAATGTTATTTATTAAAAAAATACGTTATGATTGTTGGCGGTTATCTACAAAACACGTGATTTCCGGTAGAAATGAATATCAAATTCGTTCGAAACTCATCAAAATGCATAGGAAAACCCTTGTTTTACTGTCGAAATAAAGAGGGTGTGATATATATGTTACAAGAGGTATAGGGTAAGGTAAATTTAGCTCTTGAATCTTGCATGAATTGTGTTCTGCCGGCAAGTGAATATCTTCCACCTTTAAGGAATCTTGTATAAATTTTCAATTATGAATTACCTTGAGATCTCAAGCTATAATATTTGATATATTTCTATATTGGATTTATGTGATGCCAGCTTAAAAATACTGATAAACCAATTTTCTGTTTAGCGTCACCCACCTCAGTAACAGAAACTTGTTTACTTGCAGACGATGTCTTCCTAATAACCGAAAACAAACTAAAACAAATAACAAATAGGAAGATCATGAATTAACATCAGCATTCATTCGGCGATACATGTAAAACTGTGTATGTAACATAAATTCTTAAAACGAAATATTATACTTCAACTGAAGAAATATAAAGACAGCATTCAACATGTATAATTTATATTTGTGTTGGAAAACGTAGATATTTTTTATCTTCCCCAAATTAACATGCCATATAAGAAATTCATATAAAAGCTTAAAATTGGTATGTAAGATCAAGGTTAGGTTTTTTTAGAACACTATTTCGAGTCAGGACAAGGTTGCTGGCAAAAAGGAGATACTGTCAGTTGGTTGAAAGGGGCGCTGGTGGTAGAGCGGTACTGTAGTGGATTCCTCCCCTACAAGCACCGAACCTTCTCGAATTCCCCAGCCTACGCCTCCAGCGCCGCCCACGGAGCGGGGGTCAACTATCTACCCACGCCTACCCCTGCCTTATAAGACCTGACACCGCTGTGACCAGCTCTCTTTCTACCCAGTGCCACCAGCAAGCAACACCTCTTCCGCGCCAGCCGTGCGGCTGCCGCTCCCGCCAGCGACCTTGGCGTCCCTCAAGCCGCGTGCCCTCACTCTGGGCACCCTCACCACCCAGCTCTCTCTACTCAACTCTTATTACCATGCTACCTACCCAGCAACAAACTGCATTGTACATCCAATACAATATGTATACAGTGAGCACATTGTGAGTTTCCTTTCTCCATCCCATCCTGAGTGTGAACCAATATTGTAGGGGTATGAGATGTTGGTTCACACTCGCTGGTTGACCTAGACCACAAGGCATACACTGGGGAATTGGTGGGGTCGGCTACTCAGCGACAAACAGCGTTTGTAGGGAAGAAATCCACTACAAGGTGAAACGCAGAAGCACTTACAGCGCCCAACAGGGAAACATGCTAAGTTCATGTTTGCCTTATGTCTCATGAGTTAAGGGCGTAGAAGCCTGAAGAGTCAATGGTTTATGTCTAAGCAAGTTATTGGAAGCTCCAACAACTTGTCCCTGAATACGAATTCGCAACTTTCGATTTACTGCAGGTACCTACTTTGCTGCTAGGTGAACAGGGACCAAGGGTACTAGGAAGAGTGTCCAAACAACGTCCGCCGGCCCGGGAATCGAACCCGTAACATCATGCTTGCGAGTCAAGAGGAGTCAAGAGCGGTACTGTAGGGGTATGGAGAAATTGGTTCACACTCGGGATGGAATGGAGAAAGGAAACTCACAATGTGCTCACTGTATACATATTGTATTGGATGAACAATGCAGCTTGTTGCTGGGTAGGAAGCACCGAACCTTCTCAATTCCCCATCCTACGCCTCCAGCGCCGCCCACGGAGCGGGGGTCAACTATCTACCCATGCCTACCCCCGCCTTATAAGGCCTGACACTGCTGTGACCACCCGCTTTACTACCCAGTGCCACCAGCAAGCAACACCTCCTCCGCGCCAGCCGTGCGGCTGCCGCTCCCGCCAGCGACCTTGGCGTCCCTCAAGCCGCGTGCCCTCACTCTGGGCACCCTCACCACCCAGCTCTCTCTACTCAACGCTTATTACCATGCTACCTACCCAGCAACAAGCTGCATTGTACATCCAATACAATATGTATACAGTGAGTACACTGTGAGTTTCCTTTCTCCACCCCATCTTGAGTGTGAACCAACATCTCATACCCCTACAAATGGTGACCCCCGGAGATTCGCACTCACACAGGATAGAGGAGAAACTGATCACTCTCCCAGTCTTCAAGCAACATGGAAGACTGGCTTACCCACGCAGAGGCAGCTCTCATCGGCTCTACAGCTACTGTCTCTACACCGCAGGTTAGACACCCTAGAGCAGCTCTGCTACTCTAAGCAGACAGCCGCTCCTCTTCCTGCCCCAAGCACAACCTCCTACAGACCCCAACACACCCGTCCTGCCTCAGACGCCGCCCCTGGCCCAGCAGTACCCCCCTGCCGCTCCTACTGACGCGGCCCCTGCTCCTGACGCAGACCCACACACCCCTCTTTTCTCCCTCAGGTACCTCCTGCTACTGTCCTGCACCCTGCTGCTGTCGTGGACCCTGCTGCTGTCATGCACCCTGCTGCTGTCATGGACACACTTCCTGACGCAGCCCCTGCTCCTGACCCAGGCCCACACACCCCAGCAGGCGCATCTGACGACTCTGTACCTGTCGCGAGGGAAGCACAACATTCATCGCCTCCACAACCCTCTTTCTCCCTCTTTTCTCCCACAGATCCCATGTATCTAGACAGAGTTGACCCCCCCCCTAGCGGCCGGCTCATCCACGCCCTCGCCGTTATATCCCACATGTGGCATGCACCGCCCATTCTGCCTCACATGTGGTACGCAACTCTGCCAACCTCCAGCCTCCCGCCGCGCCCGGAGGGGAAGGGGAGTATTGTAGTGTATTCCTTCCCTTACAAGCACCGAACCTTCTCGAATCCCCCAGCCTACTCCTCCAGTGCCGCCCACGGAGCGGGGGTCAACTATCTACCCACGCCTACCCCCGCCTTATAAGGCCTGACACCGCTGAGACCATCCTCTTCCTCTTTTCTACCCAGTGCCACCAGCAAGCAACACCTCCTCCTCCGCGCCAGCCGTGCGGCTGCCGCTCCCGCCACCGACCTTGGCGTCCCTCAAGCAGCGTGCCCTCACTCTGGGCACCCTCACCACCCAGCTCTCTCTACTCAACTCTTATTACCATGCTACCTACCCAGCAACAAGCTGCATTGTACATCCAATACAATATGTATACAGTGAGCACATTGTGAGTTTCCTTTCTCCATCCCATCCTGAGTGTGAACCAACATCTCATACCCCTACAACTTCCCCGAGTCTTGGACAGCATTCTCCGATCTACAGTGAAAACAAATTGCTGGTATAGTACTAACAACAGAGTTAGGCCAGTACAGTATAGAATTTACACTTGCTTTCATTTGCTACAACTTTATCATACCTGTGCCAGATTGTTACATTTTATTTCATTAACTAATCCCTAGCTTCATTTTTTTCTTAAACAGCATTTATATCTCATTGTAGTGGATTCAGATTAATTGTCTGTCATGGGAGTATTTGTTGTACCTGAATCAACTAGGCACAGCTGTCTTTAGGTTACCCTAAGTAGTATACCCTCTCTCTGGTGTTTTGGGAGTTGGCATTTGACCACTGAGATTTGATATTGCTTGATATTGATTTTGTGTCATCTTGTTGGACCTTCAGTCCTTACTCAGCCACTTCCAAACATCTTATTATTATTGTTATTTATTTTATTTTGTGTACACATGTGGTGGTGGGAATAAGTTAATAAATGTTCATATATTTATTGACTTGTTTAGGTTTTGACCTGTTAACTTGGCCTATGTTGGGGGAACTTAGGATTAATAATATAATAAATAATACTGATATATTTGAAAGACTAAAGTGATTTGTTAAATGTTCATATTTTATTGACTTGTTTAGGTTTTGACCTGTTAACTTGACCTTTGTTGGGAGAACTTAGGATTAAGGATATACTAATAAACCGTTATATATTTGAAAGACTGAAGTAATGTGTGTTTATGTAATGACCTACATTAGGGTCGTAACATAAATACTGTCTACGCAACTTTTGTCTGTGCATAAGCAGCTTTGTTTTCAGTGTACATTATTTAATTAATACAAAACTCAAATATTCTCATTGCAGTGTAAGGGGCACTGATAACACCTACAGTACACTAAAATTGCCTTGGGTCATTTCTAAAATTTAGTGTTGAAGGTAGAGATCTTGAAATATAACTTTACTGTAGTTATTGATAAACAATCCTCTTCAACTAAGATAATTACATTTACTGAATTCCTAAGATAGTATTGTTGAAATTTTCAGTTCATTGTTAGCTGCTGCATTATTTTTTTGGGGGTAACGATGTAAGGGCGCGTGTTTTCCACCACCACCCTTATCTTACTTACTTCTCGTCTTAGTTCTTACTCAGTTCCTTCACATGCACTTTTTACTTACTTCATTGGTTACTGCCTAACCTTAGTTCTTTTTGGTAGCATGGACGAGGGTCTAGGCACATGGGTATGGTAATTCTGGTATCAAGTCACTTGGACGGAAATAAAGGTAAAATACTGTGGGATAAATGAATACTGCTAAAATACTCTACGAACAAATTTATTAATAAGAAATCAAAGGGAAAAAGAGATATTATTAACATATAACTACCAGGCTCAACTCCTGGGCTTATTGCAGACTCGGTACTTTCTTCTTTACTTACTTGCTTATTTACTTATTTTCTTATTTCTTTACTCAACAGTAATTACTCAGATCTTACACTCTTACTGCACACAACCTTACTGGTGTTACATTACATTGCATAGCAGGACCAGTTCCTTGGCCCTACTCACAATACATAGTATATGGCACTCCTTGTAGATTACTTTACTTCTCACACCTACTGGTGGTACGTGGCATTACAGTACAGTTACAAGACTTTACTCCTAGTCCCAAGTGGACAACTTTACTTCTCACACATTACAAGGTATTTTACACAACTTACTGACTGTGGTAGTGCATATGAGATGCAATCACAACATACAGGTTAATACAGAAACCAGTAGATACATGGATCCACTACCCAACATGGGATAATTATTTCTAACTAATTATCCCCAACATACACATTACAATACACTCTGTGGACATATAACTTACAGGGAGTATCCCAGGATAGCTCACTGGGGCTCACGACCGTTGGTGTGATCGGTGGTAGCCAGACAACGACGTGTCCTCCAAATATTACGTATTAAGTAATTATTAGATGTTTTAATTGCCTGTATGTTGGCCTGGCGAGTTATTGCTAGGCATTAACATACCCAAGTATAAAGCTAGACGTTGCATTCTGGATTGAACAAAAATATATATTCCATCCCTCAAAAATTAATTGTAATAAGTACACTCTGCTGTATGAAGTTGAACAGCAGTAAAGTTGGTTAATGTAAATATTATACCTAATTATCCTCTTTGCTGTGGCCCCTTGTGGGGCAGACATCCGCCAGCTTTCGTATGGACACTCGACTGAATGGTGCCCTCCGAGATGTTCATACAGAGGGTGCTACTCAGTAGTGTGCCCATACCTGGAGCTGGCAGATGTCCACACCACAAGAGACACACAGCTCAAGGTTGAAGAAGCAATAAGTCCAGAAAACTGTGATGACAAACTTTTTCGGAGGGAGAATTGTGAACAATATACCAGTGTGTTGTGACGGCACTGTGGTGGTAAATAATGGAAATTTAGTTACAGTAGTCGAACATGAATTATTATTGTCCTGGTACATCACCCAAATCTTTTATCTTGTGGTTGATCATAAAATCTTTTTTCATAGTAAACCATGAAAATGTTTTCCTCACAGTAGATAAACTTAAAATCTTGTGTGGTAAACCATGAAAATATTTTCTTCACAGATTGCACACTTAAAATCGTATTAGATATTGGAAAAGTAAACATTTTGCCAAGATAGATCATAAGATCATACATGTTTTATGATTGTGGCAAGCCGAGAAGGTAAGGTGACAAAGAGTCTGTGAAGTTCCAGGTTGATTAATGTTCTTCAAAGTTCATCATGAACATGTGTCTGGCTTTCACCTGCAAGATTCATAATTACATTAAGACCACAAGCATTACATTCACATAAAAATACACTCAATATGCAACTCAATCTTGATTGCTGATACTGTATCATACTGTGCCTTTAAATCACAGTACATTCCTTTAAGAAAAATGAAGTCAATCAATCATCAAGAACCTAGAAATATTTTTATGAAAGGTATAACCTAACAGTGAGAAGCATTATGAATTTGAAAGAAAGTAAAACTGGACTACATAAAAAAGCCTGGACCACTGACCTTACTGCAAGTATGAGCTCAATGGTGACACTCCCTTGTTTACATATGGCTTGTGCCATTACTTAAAGCTTAGTACTTTAGTTCTCTCAGTATTTAATGGTAACAGTATGAAAACAGGCAATAATTTAAAAAAGCAATGGCACGATCAAGATCATAAAACCATTGTAAAATAACTCTAGACAAAGAGTTAGGCCAATTATATAAGATTGATGCCAGTAAGTTTTAAGTTGAAGCGATGCATCTTCATGGTACAAAGAAGACACAATATTATCACATTCAAGAGCAGAAAGACACTATCTCTTAAGTGCATTATATTCTATAATCAATCATGGGAAAGATAATTCAATGAAAATATTGGATAAATGTATTGCTAAGTACTGTGTATACTTATACATCAATACCTTGTACAGGTACTGTTTAAACCATCTAAAAGTGAACTCCACTTACTAACCACTCAACACACAAGATTAAACTGTACAGTACTGTAATAGCAACAACATATTGGGTAAAACATTAAATCTCCACCAATAACTTTCAGTTGGGGAAGACTTTATGAAACTAACTTACAATACAGGGTACTAGTCGCCTTTTGCTTTACCTTGGTGGTGGTGTGCATTAAGGTCAGCCTCCATCTCAAGTATAAGATGGTCTTCTGAATCACGGTCCTGGTCCTCGAGCATAAACTTAAGGTAATCAAACCCGGGAAGGCGAGGTTTCCACTCTCGCTTTGGTAGTTCATCTAATTAAGAAAATGAAAAGTGTCTATTATGATTTGTGCATAATGCCATGCAATTGCATCTAACTATAGGGTAACTTCCAAAATTAACTCAGTCAAATAAATTTACAAAATTAAATTCATTAAGAACTTTGGGCTATAATACTCCAAATTAGTGCAATACAGTAGATCCTCGATAGTTTGAATTGCTTGGGACCAAAGGAGATTTGGATTGCTGTGAGAATAATTATTATAGAATAAAAATACTTATATTACCCAGTACTTCCCTTTTATATTATAATGACAGTGATATTCAGATTGGAGCTCACAAATAACTGAACATGTGGATGAGACAGGCTGGTACTATACCGAATGTAAATATTTCTCACCTGGGCACTGAACATTTTATGGGTTAGCAGTTTAAAATGAAGGTTGAATATGCAATGCCAACTTGCTAATAGACTACAGATATGTACAGTCCGGTAGTTTGCAAATTTTAAAATATGGGTTACATACTGTATCAATAACCCCGAGAGACTTCACCTATTCCCCTGTATAAAGATCAATCAGCATAGTAAGCAAACACAAGAGCCAACAACTAGGAGTGGGCACAGGTTAGCTCACCCAAATCTGCAAATTAATGTTATCTTTCCACCACTCTAAAGAATCAAGAGAAACAATAGGTTAGCTCAGGTTGTCATGAAACATGCATCAATGAATTTGAAATTTTGAACTATGAACACAATTCAGACCCCAAAACTCGTAATGTGGCCTTCTTTGGGTTGAATTTAACTGATCCTGCTAAATAGGAGTAGTGTACAGAGTTAATAGTTACTCCTGTTTCAGTTTATGTTCTGAGTGGCAAGCTATGGAGAAAAAGTAAATACAGTGATATTTGATCTTAAAAGTATGCTTTCCTTATGTACAAGTGAAAATCCATTTTTTTTTGTAGGAACAAGACAAAAATGAGTTAATTTTGTTGGTAAGATGAACTACATGAACTTACTAGAAGGTGAAAGGTGTCCAGCCCTAAGTTTTCTGAGCCAATCTCTGATGGTTGATTCGGAGATGTCAACATCTGCAAAGTCTGGAAAGATGTAAACTGTGCCCTTTTTCTGATTCACACCCACAAGAGACCTCACATCAGGGGTTAGTCCATAGACAGGGAGAATTTCATCTGCCAGGGGTTCATCACTGGGCAAAAAGCAATGCTCCATTAGTATACACTACAATATTTAGATATTTTATGAAGTATGTAAAAGCAGATTCTTCATTCAGTCAATTAGTTTTTTTAAATACCGTGAATTGAAATTATGTAAAAACCTTAACAAAATGATGAAAAATAAGTAACACTGCCCTCGTTTGATTAAATCCTTACCATAACAACCAGGAAAATATAAATCCAGGTTCTGATAACTGTGCTCCTAAATGACCAATCATAGTCCATATATCATCATAGGTGTTTGATTGAGGAACATTTGTAACTACATTATTCTTTTTCCTGCCTTCTTGAGCTTGTTGAGAAGTATATCTTCTTGAATCTACTTCAACCCCATTTGGACTTAACGAGGAATTGGCTGGTAGGAAGAGTATTATGAGGTGCTGGTCAGAAGCAGCAGAGTGCTCCTCCTTATCTTCTATGACTCCTGCTTGTAAAGCTGAGAATCGCTCCGGATCCAGTGGAGCCTACAACAGAGATATGTTATACAGTATGTATAATCTAATCCCTCATTTTCATGTTATGTACAAGACATGTTAATAGGGCAATTTTTTAAATATAACCACAAAGCATATAATAATTATATAAAGTAATTCAGATACAGTACTTTAAAAAAATTAAAATAACCAGAAATTACCAGCATTACATGTTAAAAGAAATGTGACAAGACCACACAAAGAGAATATATACAGTACAGTAATCCCTTGTTATTTGTGAGGAATGGGTTAAAAGGAATGACATGAATAGGCAAAACCGCAAACAGCAACTTATACTACCTTAGTGCACTACTGTATACCTATAACAAACAACCGACCAGCCGCAGCAGCACTCGTCCCCTCTTTTAACTTCTCTAATAATTCAACTTTGTCAGGGTCATCACTGACTTCTGCCTTTCACATTTCACTCCACTAGCACTAACACTAGGCAGTCTTTTAGGGGCCATTTCACACGAAACACTAAAGTTTTGAGAGTACAACACAAGATGCTGCGTGGGGTGACTTGTTGTGCTGCGGGAAAAGGCTCACAAGCTAGCCACCATCTGCTTACCGTGAATAATTGACATCGCAAATTGCAAACCCGCAAAGGTCTACTGTAACTATAAATTAACAAAAAGGCCTCCAAAAATAGCAGTTGTCAAAACCAGCAGTAGGAGCTGAACATATCTAACAAAGCAAGGGGTAGGAGTAGGATTGGTAGAAGCATTAAAATACTGTACAGTACTGTACTTGGGAATCCATTTTTCGTCTGAGTACATGACCTAGATGTTGTGTTAAGAAGTTAAACATATTGTGAAGTCCAATAGCACGTATCCATATGCTTCATTATGGATTCATACTTAATTTTAAAATTTAATAGTGACAGACTGTCAGCAATAGTGGTGATGGAAATCTACTATAGCTCATTAAAACCATCAGAAAATAATAAAAAAGCAACAAATATTTATTAAAACCAATGAAAAAATGTAAAAAAAAAAAAAAAAACCATTGGTTAAAATTAGCCAACCCTATTCCTAACATCAGATATCATTGTAACATACAGTAAATATCTTAAGATTTTATAAATGTCTGAGGCCAGACAGGTATTTCTATGTACTGTATATATTAATAGGATATGAAGTAGATATAAAGACAAACTCCAATTTACAAGAGTTCCATTCCTGAAAAACCTCTAGAAAATCAAATTTTCATAAATTGATGCATTTTCCCAGATTCCCAATATAAAAGTTTAAATATATTCCCAAGAAGAATGAACGAAAGAAAAATATATAAATGCCATGAATGTTAACAAGCTTTGAAATCTGAGGTAATATTTGCTATTTACACTTTTAATGAAGAGAGAGAGAGAACTGACCAACACAGGGAGTGAAGCATGACGTATGAAGTTGGTTATAACTTCTGGCTGGTCAACCTCCTTACTGAGTACTCGTCTGGGCTGAAATTTGTCAGTAGGCTTGGATACCACCACACACCCTTGGCTTGTTGTACACCTTTACAATAACCAAAGAGAAAAATAATTAAAAAAAAATAATTATTCTACCCACCCTATGACAGAATGTACTGTACCTTGCACTCGGTATGTTTGGTCAAATCTTCATTTAGAACATGAGAAATTGATATTAGTTTGAATTTGTGTTAGAAAATGGAAGATAACTACAGTAGACACTTGTTATTCATGAGTTTGTGATTCGCAATTTCGACGATTCGCAGTAAGCAGATGGTGGCTAGCTTGTAAGCTTTTCCCGCAGCACAACAAGTCACCCCACGCAGCATCTCATGTTGCACTCTCAAAACTTTAGGGTTTCTGTGTGAAATGGCCCCTAAAGGACTGCCTAGTGTCAGTGCTAGTCGTGCTAGTGGAATGAAATGTAAAAGGCAGAAGTCAGTGATGACCCTAACAAAGAAAGTTTTATCATTAGATAAGTTAAAAGAGGGGATGAGTGCTGCCGCAGCTGGTCAGTTGTTTGGTACAGTATAGGTACACAGTAGTGCACTAAGGTAGTATAAGTTGCCATTCGTGGTTTTGCCAATTCGCACCATTTCTTGGAACCTATCCCTCGCGAATGGCAAGGGTCTACTGTATTGTACTATATATGAGCATCCCATAGGTTATATATAGTAAAAACAATATTAGAGATATAAATTCTACTTTAAAATGACTGAAATGTGAATGCATTGTTTTCAAGAGACATCTTATATAAAATGAACAGGGTTTTATTTAAAAATGACTACCTGTAATGGTTAACACACAAACCTATATGCTTGTGTTCTACAAAAAATTTCCATGGTACTGTAATTTTACAGTTGACCACGGTCATACAATATCTTCTCTCATAAGGGTAGTCACTTAGTGTTCATCATCACTTAAAAATACACTTTAAATTAAAACTGTCCAGTATATGCTATCAATGAACATATAAACACTTGTATTGGTGGGTATAAAATGCTGGTTACTTAAGTATACTGGATAATAAAGCTTTTACTTTATTACAAAACCTGCACCCTAAAAGGTGGTGCATGTTTATGAAATATGCAGTTATTTAAGAGAAGACTAGGGTATAAACAATTATTAAACAAGTCTCAAAACTATAGAATACATTTAAGAGGTTTTAAGCAACAAATTGTAAGCCTGATTCCTGAATTATCATGGAATACTACTATGATTTACCAGCAATACTAACATAGAGTCAACAGCCTGCTTTGATATAATTCTCCCCAAAAGATGGCTGCCTTCCAACAAACGAGAAGCCTCATTAAATGCCATTGCATCTGCAAGGGAAAGCAAAAAAATTACATCAGACAAACAAGAAAAGATTGATCAGTGATGGTCAACAGTGTACAGTACTGTAGTGTAGTATAATAACCATCCATTTTATGGTCTACAAGTCCTTCATAGTAAACCTGGCAATCCAACTACAGACAATACCCGAATTACGAGGATCAGAAGTTACAAAAAAGTTTGTCCCCGATTTTGATTTACGGAAGAAAAATATGAAGTCAATTTTATTTTCTGCAGCATCAGAAAGATGCTAAGGTGTTGACACAGGCATCTCATGGCTACCCATAGCAGACCTGGTCAGCTTATAGACAAACTAAAAATAACATTCAGTACTGTATTGAGAGTGGTTAACCAAGCTAAAAATAAAGTAGTCGTACAGGTAGTCTTTTAGTTATCATTGCTCACAGGATCGCTAGGTGAAGCAGTGGCAGGATGGTGATTCAGGGTATTTTGACTGTGGGAATGCTGAGGTGTTTAATATTTCAGAGTTTGATATGATGTTAGTGAAACAATAAAATGCTATATGAATAAGTTTACCAATTCTTCTGCAGTTAAACATATTAAAAAATCAAATCTAGTGAAAGCAAAACATTTCAAAATGTATATACACACAATGCAGTAGACCTAAAGTTGGAGAGTCACAAATTAAAACCATATGTCTTTGCTGGGTCTCGTATCTCACAATTAGTGGCCCAGTTTCTCAGTAAGTTTAAGCACTACAATTTCTTGAAAGTATAAAATTATTACTGTGCTGCATTCATTTAACTTATTATTTATTATTGGCTTAAAGCAATATATACAAAAAATAAAATAAATAAATAAAAAAATTGCTGCATTTTAATACTACTCCGACGGCTAGAAAATCTGCTGTCCTCCTAACCTTTAGCTGTCGGGAAAATCCCAACAGCAGCAGAGGAGGTAGTTTTGCAGGCTGGATGCAGATCCTCATCTAGGGCCAGTAGCCCCTCCAGCTCCTCAATACTATTCAGTTCCACTGGAGTACTTCTCTCAGACCTATAGTCACACTTATGGGTTATAATAGGGCTATCTATGTATTCAACAATAAAGTAGTAGCCCTATAGCTTAAGGGTGTCTCGTGAAAAAGGTCTAACTTGATTTCCGAGTTATGCTGAAACAAGGCAAATCTCAAAACTTTGAAGATACAGGAAAATAGAATGTGGATGGCCCACTGAATGTGTCAAACAAATCACTGGTATAGCAAAGGGAACCTGAAATTTGAGGGAGGATTAACAAAGTTTTTCCTAAATGGACCAAATGATTGTGCAATGCTACTCTAAGCAGATGGTTATTCTAACTGCATTTGTACATTTGATTCACATGTCAACATTATCCATGTTTCATAAATACTTTTTATGGGCAATACTTACCAATTGTCATGTCTGAAATCTTGTATCAACCATCAATCAATCAGATTAGCATCCGAGGGTTGGCAACCACAGTCTAAGCATCCTCAGGTTGTTCTTACCAATCCTCGTAAGGTTTTGTATCTCTCTGGTGACCCAGTTTTTAAATTAATTCATCCATCCCAGTCTCTCCCTTCCCCTTCAACCATAAAAACCTATAAATATGAGGCACAAAGACACCATAGAAAACTTACAGCAATACCGTCTTTAAAATATAATCTCCATTAATTGGCCCCTCATAAGTAATATTTCGTCTTCCTTTAGGATGGAGACGAAGAACAGGATAGGTAGTAATTCCTGCAGAATCACAGATATTTGGCCAGTCGAAGCAATCAATTCGATGAAAGGAGGAATGACTGCCATAATCGCGAAGTTTTGGGGTAATGGCACTCATGTGTTGCAGAAGAGCATTGCTGACAGGGTCCCCTGCAACAGTAAAAATTTCTTAGGTAAGATGACCAATATCTTATTATTCCAAGGAGGTTTACAAATAATAATAATATCCACCATTTTCATGTTGTTATACAGTACAGTAAGTCCTCGCTTAACGTCGTGGTTCCGTTCCTGAAAACTGCAATGTTAACGGAAACAACATTAACAGAATCACTTTTCACCATAAGAAATATATAAAATACAAGGAGTTACGTTCCCAAGCCTCCCTTTGCCCCATGAAATACATTACATATACCGAAATTCAATGGAATTTTTATAGAAAATAGTATCACTTCCAGCACTAACCTTAACCTTGTCCGTGTTGGTCCTGATAGTACGCACTGTTGTGGGAGATAGACTTACGGCAGCAGCCATGTCCACCGCACATTCCCCTTTTTCAAAATGGTTTAAAACCTCCATTTTCGTAGCAAGGCTAATGGTCTTCCGTTGCTTCTTCACAACACTAGCATCAGTAGCACTTGATGGGTGCTTGGAAGCCATTTCAAATTGTTAGAGTACAGTATTAAGAGCAAAAACACTTAAACACGCACGAACGCTGTGGAAGCCTAGCAAAGACTGGCGACACTTGGGGACGCTGTGATGTTCCGCGAGTGAGATACAGTAGCGTGCCAAGACAAGAGAGCGTAGCGTGGCAAGTTGAGAGGGTGATGCGCCGTAAAAAGTAGTCCGTGACGATGCTAAAAACGACGTTATATCGAGTCGTCAGGATGTTAACCGAATTATTGGTATCTAAAGAGTAGCGACGTTATAACGAAACAACGTTATCGGGGGCAACGTTAAACGAGGTCTTACTGGACTGTACTTTATATGTATCTCTTCATAACAGGCTGACCAATTTTAACTTGTCCATGTATGTGAATAAAATATTTTATAAACAGGGTGGAAGATGTTAAATGGCTGTAGTACTATCCACTTTTCAAACAAGCAAAACTAACCAACCAAACTCAAACTACCCAACCTTATACATTACTATAACTTAACTAAAATATATTCCAAGATTATAAAGTTGGGATTAGGTTTGGTTGGCTCATTTCACCTTTTTTAAAACTATGGGACTTAAAATTTTTACCAAATATGGAATTAGGAAAATAAATAATTCAAACTTTCAGATATTATGGTATAGAACTCAACGGGTACAAAATTTCTAATATGAACTTATTAGAGAAAACGACAATCAGTTGGTTAATATCAACTGCTATATTGTCCTTCACTATGACTTTCCATTAATCATTTAAAGCTTTATTCATTACTCCTTAAAAATAAAAATAAGACTACTTATTGTACAATCCTTACAATGAAGATAGAAGGCAATGACAGAGAGGGTGTTGGTACTGAGGGCAGCAGAGTAGGGTCCAGGTCCTGCCAGGGGAACAACACTGGAAAAGGTATCCTCTTTCACCATGTCCAGCACCACCTCATCATCTTGCTGTAGCTCCTCTGAGGAAATGGATTACATATGTTTAATAAGGGTATGGAATTACCACAGTATGGATGCTGTTGAATGTAGAAAGATTAATATTTAAGGACAGTAGTCTAACTAGCTACCACATAAATAATATCTATGTTAGAAAATTATTCTTTACCTCAAGAACAAAGGAAATTTGGTGGAGGAACAGCATTTTCCCTACCTTTTCTGCAAAGATGACACTGTTGTTGCCTGCATGAGAAGACTGTCACCACCTTTGTTTATATGAGCACTGGAAGGTGTCATCATTGTCTGGACATTCCATGGATATTAATAACACTTTTAACTTTTAACCTCTTTGCCACTGATGAGCTCATTAGCCGCTTGAGCAGTCGGTCACCTCGACTACTGTCCTTAAATATTACACTAAATTGATTCTGAAAAACTTTTTTATTTCCTTTTAGATTTTCACAAAAGCTTCTGCTTTAATGTTGTGTAAATCCAGTGGGGAAGAAATTAAAAAATAAAATATGTAAACTGTCTTAGGAAAAGGGTAATTAGGCTTTGGCCAAAGCACCTTCAACATTTTGACAAAACCATCATAGAAATATGCCTCATTTTAATAAGAACAACTCATTGACTACTGCCAGAATTTCATATCTACTGCTCTGTTATTAACTCCTGATATTATTAAGTGATGGTTGTTTTCATTTGCTTAAGTGCAAAAAGAGAAGGCCAGAGCCTACTTCAGTATTTCCAAATTATATTAAGTTTTCTTGCAACCCCCCGCCCTATATTTCCAGACTATATATTAAAACAGTGCAATTTTTGAAGAAATGAGAATTAACCTCCCCATTAGCCAGAATGGGATTTTGAGCCTTCCGGGAACTCTCTATCCATTCTGGGCATGAGAATGAGTTTCTGAGGATGAAATCATGTGCATTTTTCAGAATAATTTCTCCGTTCTGGGCTTGGGACCAAATATTCTGAGAGTTCCTAGAGATTGCATCATGCTCCGACGTGTCCCCACATTCTGGCAATGTGGGTTAACTGCTTGGGTAGCTTAAGTCATAGGCTAACATGCCTAGTTCATATTCTGCTGCCATTGTACTTGTTTTTGCAAACAAATTGTATTGTGCAGTACTGTACATAATCATACAGTACTAGGATGTAAGCAGCCGAAACTAGTGTTAAAGTATGTATAATATGCATACCGGTACACTGTCTACTCTGCTGAATGCACAGTGCAGTATACATAACTGTAATCACTTTTTAGGTCTTCAACACTATTCATGGGTGATTGCGTCCTGGCACAGAAAAGTACAACAGTGAATGAGGGAACAACCTTGTACAATGATAGCAGAATATGAACTAAGTACCCAAGTTACCCAAGCAGCTAGCCCACCCACGCAATGGAACATGCAGAAGCATTGGAGCATGATACAATCTCTTGGAACTCCCTGAAAATTTGTTCCTATGCCTGGTGAGATTTTCTCGGAATTTCATCCTCGAAAACTCGTTCCCATGCCCGAAATGGAGAGTTTTCCCAGAAGGCTCAAAATCCATTCCAGCAAATAAAGCGTTCCAGGGACCGGAGATTCCGGCTAAAGCGGAGATTACTTTGTTTTCTTGATAAAGATTATATTCCTAGTTTTGAACTATGCACTTGCACCTCTGTTCTGTCAATGACGATTATAGTACAGTCAGGATATTATATTTAATCATGTAGATATAACAAAATTCACTAGTGGGATAATGAGTACAAGTCACCAGAAAATGTGGAAATACATGGGAGACATACCCTGTGCTTGGACAGGCAGATAACCTTGCTCCTCTTTAGTGAGTGGTACCTGCTGTAACATTGCTGTCAACTGTTCGTTTACCCACTCTAGTGCATCATCGTAGTCATTCAGCAACGCTGCACTTTCCTGTAATATGTAAGATTAAGTGAAAATGTTGATCACAATTTTTTTCCTCTTTCAAACATTTTCTTGCTTAACACAGTGTGACAAGAAAATGGAACTAACACACATTTTCCTTTCATTCACTGTTAGTCATTCATTCATTCTTACTATAGGTGGTGTAAAAATGTATTCTATTATAGCACAAGCAAATAATTTGGTGGATCCATATAAAACTTTCAAGTACGTACAGTACCAGCAATAAAAAGCTTATCAAAACTCACAAATACTGTATGCATGGTATGTAAACAACAATAAATACTTGTGAAAAGTTCCAGTTGGAAAGTGTTCAATAGGACACTTTAAACCCCGTGAGGAAAGGCTTGTAGAGGATAGTGTACAATTAGGGTATAGTAGATGAAGAATTGTAATTAGGGTTAAGTAAAGTGGTGGGTAAACTGCAGCCCATCAAGTTTGAACACACCCAGGGATATTTTATTCATTATGTAGGACTCTTACAATAAATGTGCTGATTTCATCATGTAATATCTGGGTTGTATTACATGTATTTAAGCTTACTCACATGGTCATTGTTAGTGCACATGTCATATTTCAAACTTGTAGACCACTGAGATGAAGGAGGGCCACTCAGGTGACACGCTGATATGGAGGTCCGCATCACTAGCCTAGGTAGCCCATCACTGGTTTAGTTTGTGCATTACTATACATGGGGAGTGTAGGGAGGGTATGATAGTTTAGCAGTAAAGGTGTAGGGAGGGTGTGATAGCACAAGAGTAAGGTAGAGGTGTGAGAAGAGTTTGGTATGTAAATTTAAGGTGTAGTTATGACAAAGGTGTGGTAGAGCCAATCTAGATTATCAGGAGGGTAGTGGTATTATTACACTAGGGAGAACAGTAACTGGAAAAAGAATGCTCACCTGTCCAGGCTGGAGGAAGGCAAGTGCAGGAGCAGTGATGGTGTTTCGGTTCAGATGCAGCTTGCTGAGGGCAGCATCACTCACTAAATCTCTGTCACAACCAAGATGTGGAAGAAACAAATAGATATTTGATTATCAGAAAAACAATAAAGAAAAATAAATTTGAATTACTCTTCAATAATCAAGTTTTAGGAGATGTGTGAAGGGTTCAGTTTTGCAAAAGACCCTGGGTCACAGGATGGACTTTATGATAAGAGAACATTCTTTTGTACTGCACAGGTTCTATTCAGAGACATGTGACTTTTTGGATCAGGTGATACAGGCATTCATGACATGACAAAGCTTGGGTGATATGACAATGTTTTAGTGATTACTGTACTGTATTAAGAATCAAAAAAAGGAAAGCAGTACTGTACTAGCAATGTGACAAGCTCATAAGATGTAACTGGGCTTAAGTGCAATCTAAGTTCTTTGTGGTGTATATGTTTTGTGATATTGAAGGCTTGATGACGAAACTTACAAGTTCACAGTAATAGTGGCAATGGATCCATGAAGCAACTGGGCCAGATGGGGTGCAAGGCTTCTGACACGGCTTTGAGAAGAGGTATCATATAACAGCAGCACCCATGGTAAACCTGTCTCATCATATGGAGTCACAACTTCTGAAGTAATTGGTGACACTGCCAGTTCATGCTGTGAAAAAAAAATTAACAGCACATTAGCTTTTCATGCCCATTACAAACTTCCACTGGATGTTCCTCCCAAAGTTCTCTAATAAAGACTTCATATCTATTTCAGTGTCTTGTAGATGCCAAGACATTGTATTTCAACCTGACTGCATATTCCTTTATGTGTAACATTTGAAGGATATATCATTGCCCAATTTGTCTCTCTGCCACCAGTATAGTACAGTGCTTGCATTAACCTAAAAACAGTAGTGCAGTGCAGTTTTAGTGCAGTTTCAAATTTACTGTACACGGTCCAATTAACTGTGACCCTCCATTTTTTGTGAATGGTCTGGATTCACTTATAGACATTTCAACAAAGGCCCCCAGGAAGTGTGTGATACTTGATCCACACACATATCACAGGAATCCCACTGTGGGGAAGCACAAGAGAAGATGAATCAATCAAGTACTTGTGAGGAGATGGAGCCTGGATACCATTAAATCTTTTCAACTGGCCAAGTAAACTGAAGACCTTAGTTTAGTTGACAATCTATTTATGGAGTGGAGCTTGAACTTTAATGATAGAGTGCACTGACTCCTTACAGAATAAAGCCAAACACCTAACATTGTTTCTTATGCACATCTACCATCACCACTGCAGCCACCTCCACCAGCTCTGCTCCACAACTAACCATGCAAATTCCTTGAACTGACCTCAACATCAGCAATATCATATGAAGTTCATTATCATCAGCATTAAAGACCACACACAAATTTGTTGTATATATTAACTTCTTGGATGAATAAGGAGTATTATATTATGAGCCTAGAACCTATCCCCGTATTTTCCATAGGATCTTTTTAACACTGTTTCTCAAGAACATAACCAGTGTGTAATATGAGGACACTGTACTTATACAACTGTAACCTTTGTAATTCTCAACCATGTTTGCCTTTATCCTCTTCCTCACTAGCTTTCTATTGTTCCCTTTTCACACTTCCTATCTCCTCTTAATATTCCCAGATATTCTTCAACTTCTCTTTTTCCTAACCTTGCTCTTTTCTCATTTCCTCCTATCCTTCTACCTGTATGTCCCTCCTTTACCCTATATCTTAAAATTCTGCTTCCCTTCAGCCCTGTCCTTTTCTCCCCCGATCCCCTCGTCTCTTTCTCTACCCTCTTCTGTCTCGTTCCCTCACTATTTTTTCACTTCTCCAATTTGAATCCCTGCGGCTAACTTTTCATATAGTCTTTCTTAAGACTTTTATATGTGAAATCTCTATAACTGTCTGTTAGTGATAATGGAACACCACTTTCTTTCTTCACTGTAATATGTGACTGACCCAAATGGGAAGCTGGAGAGCACGGATGAAATGTAGCAGCTGTGACAAGACCATCTTGCGGCGGTAATGGCTCACCACACAATCCTTATCTGCTGCCTTATCGGCACAGTGTACAACCCACAGGGTGTTTTCTTGGTCATCTTGTTCTAGAATGGGGAAAAAATGACTACTGTAGTTATGCCTCCCACCACTCTAGAATTTCTACCCTATCTTCATATTAATGCAGTGGTTTTAATGCATTTCTATTACAATAAGATGGCAGAGATCCCATTAGTGTATATACTTTAATCTTTGCCAACCAGATATATATATATATATATATATATATATATATATATATATATATATATATATATATATATATATATATATATATATATATATATATATATATATATATATATATATATATATATATATATATATATATATATATATATATATATATATATATATATATATATATATATATATATATATATATATATATATATATATATATATATATATATATATATATATATATATATATATATATATATATATATATATATATATATATATATATATACAGTGACCCTCGTTTAACGAACACCTCGGTTAACGTAATTTCGATTAACGAACTGCCTTCCATAAGGATCTTCAATTCGGTTAACGAAAAAAATTCGCTTAACGAACTTCTTACGAACCGACCTCAACATGTTTTCGCTTGCACTGACCGGGCAACCAGCTTTAGTATCAGTCCGCCAATACATTAATCGGTTCTAGGGCTTAAATTCCTTACTATTTTTGTAAATATCAAGAAGTTTATACTATTCAATAATTTTAAAAGTTTAATATTCAATTTTTTAGTCATTTTAACAATTATTGAACAAAATTGAAGGTAAAGTGACTAGTTTAATGCGCGGCATCCAGCCTCTTAACACAGCAAACAGGCGTCAGTCTCTCTCTGTTTTCACTGGAGGTAACATCTTGCTTGAGACTCTCTTCAACTAAACGCTTTTTTTCTGTGTTTCCAAGCAAATTATTGGTCATTTTGAAATATATTTTATATATTGACAATATATAATGCAGTGCAGCGTTGATTTAAAGAAAATAATCTTGAATTAAACCAGAGAGCTAAAATTTTATGGGTGAAATGGCACCATGGGGTGACTTCTCTTCCACCCCAATGCCTTCTCTTCTTCCTTCTCCTCCACCCCCATTCTAAATCCCATCATCATCATCATCATCCAGGAGCCTTCTACATACACACCTCAAAGTAAGTGAACTTTTCTACCATTTTTGTTGAATTTAGGAAATTTTCGGTGAGCTGGAACCAATTACCCAAAAACCCATTGAAACAATGGTTTCGGTTAACGACGACCTTCTGGGCAGTTTGAGTTAGATTAACGAACCACATATATATATATATATATATATATATATATATATATATATATATATATATATATATATATATATATATATATATATATATATATATATATATATATATATATATATATATATATATATATATATATATATATATATATACAGTATATATATATATATATATATATATATATATATATATATATATATATATATATATATATATATATACAGTATATATATATATATATATATATATATATATATATATATATATATATATATATATATATATATATATATATATATATATATATATATATATATATATATATGTGTGTGTGTGTGTGTGTGTGAGTGTGCGTGTTGACGTGGATGTCCCTGTAGAACACATTACATTAGTAGGAAGCAACACGAACTCAATGTTCAGCACTTTGGCTAATGATGATAAACACTCATTTGTAATTCATCAATATAAATACAGATACAAAAGTTATGGTGTGGATTTGACCTTTGAACTCCAACACTAAAATTAACTATTGAATCTACGTGATGGCACTGAGTGTGAGCTCATTCAAGACCAAACATGACAAACACTAGCAAAGGTACAAATACGTTCTGGAACCAATATACATTACTTGGTAATAGTGTGTAACAGAGACGTGACCAACCACCCATGCAGCTACCAAGCCAATTAGTGGCAAAGAGGATACATATTCATATCAGGTTTCACCTAAGCACATCAAGCATATCATCTACATAAAATCTTGACCTTTGATCTTGACATGTATCACAAAAACTTTGATGTTTTACACTTAACTTTATGATACAAACCCATATGAAGGTTTATTAATATGCTGCATTGTACCTGTACCGACAAAAGTTATTTTATGTGCAATGTTTTGACCTTTAAAACTCAGCAGTGGCCTAGACCTTTAATATGATCATTTGAATTAAGTGTTCATTATTTTGTCTAGTGATATTAAATATTCTTAAATTTAATGAAAACATCTTGATACAAACATCACACTCTGGACAATATTTTGATCTTTGACATTGAGAGCAGAATGTGGCAATCATGACTTTGTCTAATGATGACACATATCCTTGTGAAGTGTTGTTTAAATTTGTGTCGATACTGTACAAACATTATGCTCCAGACAATGTTGATCTTTGACTTTCGGCTGTTACCTAGATGTTACTGAGCCATAACACCCAGACAATATGTGGATCTGTCAACAAAATTGAAACTACATACTGTAATGTACTGTATAACTAGCTACATGTAATTAATCGCTGACCATCTGTGGCTCTGAAATACCAGTACTGTACAATATATCAAATTGTAATATCCACAATATTTGATCAGTAAATGATGTTTAATCTGTCTTCCATGGTTAAAGCCAACCTCATTAAAACTAGAAAAAAGTTCTAATGACCATGACTCACCACTTGAGTGTGGATTGGAGAGACCAAGGGTGCCGGCAGTGTAGGTAGTAATGGCAAAAACAAAGATATCCTGGTGGGCATAGGCCATCTCCAAGAACATCCTGTGTTCTGAAGAATATAGGCACATGTTAAGTGAGGCTTAATTAGGAAAATTATTGTACTTTATTTAGAGAATAATACAATACCAAATATTATGCCATACAGCCATTTACATGCAGTATATCTGATATTCACATAATGTAATTGGTACAGTAGATGCAAACATTGAAATTAACTTGTCTGAAATTACAGACAAAACCATTCTCTCTTTCCTTGACACACAAATATTACCGTAAGTGCCTAGGGTGTGAAGGAAGGAGAATATAATATCACAGCGGCCACGGCACCTAGCCTCAAGGTCCCTCCTTTCTCCTGCCGTCTGCAGGATGGGCACAGCATTGATAAGGGCCAAGCTGTGATAGGAAACAAGGCTAAATTAGAATTGTATGTAAATCTATGTTAATGAGAAAGGCAGTCCAAATGAGGTATACAAATTAACAAACACAGAATATGTGAGGTTACATGATTTTTGAGAACCAGGAAGTGGCTATTTTATATACAGTGATCCCTCGGTTAACGAATTACCTTCCATAAGATTCTTCACTTCCGTTAACGAGCAATCCCTCGGTTAACGAATTCCTTACGAGCGCCCCCTCAACATGTTTTCGCTTGCTCACTAGCTGTCGTATTAGTCCGCCAGTACAGTAATCGGTTCTAGGGCTTAAATTCCTTACCATTTTAGCAAATATCAAGAAGGTTGTACTATTCAATCATTTTAAAAGTTTTATATTAAATTTTTAGTCATTTTAACAATTATTGAACATAATTGACGTACAGGAAACTAGTTTTATGCGCGCCAAACAGCCACTCAACACACCAAGCTTGGCGTCAGTTTGTTTACAGGTTCAGAGGAAGGAACATCTTGTTTGAGACTCTTCAACATAAATGCTTTTTTCTGTGTTTTCAGTCAAATTATTGGTCATTTTGAACTATATTTATGGGTGAAATGGCGGCATGGGGTGACTTCTCTTCCACCCCAATGACTTCTCTTCTCCCTTCTCCTCCACCCCCATTCTAATTCCCATCATCATCAACCAGGAGCCTTCTACATGCACACCTCAAAGTAAGTGTACTTTACGCATTTATTTTTCGTTTGTATGTAATTTTCGGTGAGCTGAAACCAATTACCCAAAAACCCATTGAAACAATGGTTTCGGTTAACGAATTTTTCGGTTAACAAGCAACCTTCTGGAACGAATTGTGCTCATTAACCGAAGGACCACTGTACAACACATGATTTTGTTTCCAGCTAAGAAGTATGTAGTAACATTATTCAAGTTGGCTGCTCTCATGGGAATAAAACCCACTACTACTACCTGTACTATAGTTCCTCTCTAGACACATATACGTAACCAGTACTGAGTGCATGGATATGAGCACACACACTGACATAGATTGTTCTTCCTATTTTTTACAGTTAAACTAATTACCAAGACAAAGTTTTCAAACTGATAATTCTATCTGATCCCTTTGATTTTTTTGTTTTTCAGCTTTACATTTATTAGTTCAGTAAAATATGGGTATTTCCCAACTTAGGAAAGGGTTCTGTTCCCGAGCATGAGCATGGGGGAAAACGGGGGAGGGTACTATAAATTTTCCTAGACTCCTCTTATAAATGCTGAGGAGGGAAGGAGGATATTGTATCAAATTGCTCAAAACACACTAAAATACTGGTAATACATACTGTAAGGCAGAAGCTACAATGGCATTGTTATTGAACAAAGTATCCAGGGGGAAAGCAATCTTCTCCTGACCATCCCGGAAACCATATGCAAACCGGTTGACTTTATCTGGCATACAGTAAGCAGCCACACTGTACTGGGCACAGTCCACCTGCAGGGTGTAATTCATGGATGTGCTACATTGTCTATAAAGTACTTTAATATATAAGTGAGAAAGAATCTGGAAAAATACCTGCCATTATTATACAGTAGTACACATGGTTTCAGACAAAATCATACTTTAGTAATGAGTTTGATGTTTTCCAAGACTTAATTAGAGTACCACTATGCACATACCTCTACAAATAATAACTTATTACAGCTAAATAGCATGTGCAGTATAATACGGCATTCCAAAATTATACAGACAGAGAAAACAGAATTGTGAGGGTATGAACACTGACCATAGCAAGCAGCACATGGTACTGCATCAGGTGTTGGGCTGACTTTCTATACTCTGACAAGAATCTTGACAAAGCCTCAGATCCACCTGATCAATAAATATTTTTATTATTATTATTCATCCTGATAATATGTTCATATAAATCAATCTGGACTTGAAATTAACTGTCATGGATAGTGTGGAATTTGATATGTTAGTTTGTAAGACTCGGAATGATGTTCATATCTCACTTGATGTACAGCCATTATATTACTGACTCAATAACTGACATTCTAACATCCACAAATACAGGTTGGATAAAATAATGGTTCCAATGCACTGCTTTGATAGTTGATGTCCAAGTTATCCTAAAGTTACAACATTTAGAGCATACTATGCCTCTTGTAGCTTCCTTTTGAACTTTAAGGGACTGACTGGCTCAGTTCTCCTAAACCTAGAGCATTGTCTCATCCATATACCGTATGTTTATTCTTCATTTATTTACCCAAGTGTAAGAGGAAAATCAAAGTACAGTATACAATACTGTACAGTGCTACCAATACCTCAAAATATTCAAACATCAAGTAAAGTACAGCACAGACGTACAATATTCTTTTGACAAGTCTCTTCTACTAAATCTAACACCAGGGTCACTTTTTTGGATATGAATGCAAATGGCGAAAATTTTGATGTTAGACAACTTAAGCCAGCATCAATTTCTTTCATAATTGATTTAAAACATTTAGCCTGCACTTTTCATTAGAAGAGGTCATCAAATACTTTGGTAGTATCCTACAAATAAACTTGGTAATCCTGGAGCAGATGACTAGCACCAGAACGCATTGTTTGATTTCGATAATTTTTCCACAGATGTTCTGTGGATAATGGTAAATAATAAAAATGATACGACAATGCACAGACTCCAATAGAACTTCATTTAACCAACTAAAGTAAGCTACCTAACCTTACTTAACTTCCCAGCCTGGTGGGATTCATCCTTTCACCAAATTTAACAGAAAGTATTGTACAAGTACAGTACAGTACAGTACTGTACTGTACTTTGGTATCTGATGCCAATAAGAGCAATTTTCTTGAAGCAGCATGGTGTAATTTTGCCTTTTCTTGGGGACGTGAGAGTAAACTCGGATGAAGCAACCCGCCGGGTGAGCATAAACAAAGAGCAGACGACAACACACACCAATATGGTACATTTTTCTGTTGAATATTTATAGTAAATAATTAATTTCTTCCCATACAAAGGCATCATTTTAGCGTCATATGATGAGTTCTTTTACTGCGTTTTACCCCACAATGATCACAGGGAAAAAATAAATACGTCTAATTAAAATAAAGGTACAGGATATTTTAGTTTCGGTCATCTTGCGATTTAACCCCCACCAGAAAGGGGAGAGGGGTGGTCTGGGAGGACAAAGCCGCCCCCTCCCCCCAGTTAGGTTACCGGCAGATATAGTTCTGGGTTCTGTGGCTAGGTTAGATTAGTTTAAGTTACATTAGGTTGGATATCTAAATACTGTACAGGGATGACTGACACTAAAATTTTACCCAAATATAAAGTTGTATAATTTTTGTTACTTACTATCATCCAAAGAACATGTGGAAAAAAGGAACAAGTTCGAACAACTCCTTCTGGTGTTAACCATCTGTTCCATTATTACCATTAGCTTTACTCAAATTTCTTTAAAGGGCTTTTATGGTTGATTTTTCAACAGCTTCTTTGAATCTTCCGTCAACTTAGTTTCCTGAGAAGCAATAGAAGTTTTTTGCACGTTTCTATCTTGTTAAGTTAGTGGTGAAATATATAAATAAAATAAATAAGAATTTAATTGCCAAGGACCTAATGGCGCTAATTCAAACTTACCATCTTTATAGAAGTACACGATGACAATGGGACCATTTTCAATGAACTCTTCAAAGTCTCCTGATTGTTTGAGGATCTTGACAGCACTTTCAGCGTCCCTGCCTTCCTTGGCAGTCCACCCAACCTCCTTCCATTTGTTGTTCATGTAGTCTTCCTCAATACTCTCAGCATGTATTAATGATTCTTTCCGATTTATACCTTCAAGATCATATGTTTCAGGTGAAGTATTTCCAGCAAGCATCCTTCCTAATTCTGTTAATGGCACCCGATTCTTAGTCCTGGTGACTCCTTCCTGGTCAGCAGCAACACCAGACTGCCTGGATTTTTCTAGTATGCTACAAGCCTCATCTGACTGGTCACAAACAGGGTCCTCAGTAATGGAGCTATGAAAATGGATATCACTCTCCTGGGAGGGGGTAGGTCCATAATGTGGATGGGGATTTGTTTTTTGATCAGGAACGTGAGGGTTGTGACTAATTCTTTCAGTATGTTGGCTGGCATCTGTACACACTTCTACCACCAACCCCAAGGATAAACCCAGGATTGATATCAAAAGTCTCATTTCATCTGAAAAAAACAACTACTGTATATATACGTAAATATTAATGAAACAAAGGTCAATTTATAGTACAGGACATATTCAACATTGGGTTTATTGTTGTGGGTAATCACAAGTTCAGATAAAATCAAGACGATTTTCATCTATGACACATTTGGCGCATAACCAAGATATCAGGAGTTGAAAATCAGAAAACTACTAGAAAAGCCATTATTGTATAGCATTTGTTGCCACAGGCCAACCGGCCTATTGCAGACTCCTTATTTGATTATGTAACCGAATTTTGTTTATTTTTCTTTACAAAATTATAGGCTACAGTATTAGTTCACACGCTTCAGTGACACCAACCCTGCAATTGTGTGTAAATGAGGTAGAAAGTCAGATAAGCAACCTGGGACTTGGTCACTACCATAAATTATCTTTCCTATTTTGAATGCAAATAAAATATAAATAAATAATAATAACAAATACTGTATGCACTTTGTACACGGTTTCATCTTACAATTAAACCGATTTTCGTGACTAGTCATCCAAGAGCACCACAGTGATGGTAACCACTCAATTTTAGACCACGGGAGCCACACACATTGGTGGTTATCACCATCATTATTTCTGTGGGGGTGTGAGATAAACTTCACAATTACCGTTGCTTCTTTGGGATAATTATACCAAAGAAACAGTATTGTGTATTGCAAATATGGGTGTTGATGAATCTTCAACAATTATGCGACCCTCCACTGCTGAAGGTATTCATTCTAGGTTAGGCTGGTTTTTGAGTTGAGCAATGTGTTTTTGGATACTGGTTAAAAATACAAATTTACCCACATATGTAATGTATATCACGAAATTTACTGATGCTTCTACTCACACACGAAGCGTCTCTGAAATGGTCTCCTGGTAAGTTATTCAGTGCACGAAAAAAATAAAAATTTAGTATTGTGTATCCAAGAATAAACTGGAAAATAGGAAAGCAGGAAGCACTGACTAACCTGTTGGCTCTGCTCTCGTTCCGTCATTGAGGACTTTTGTAGACTGGCGAGGCAGGCGGGTGGCGACATTGATCGGGCAGTTGTCGTACTGCTGGAAATATCGCTTGTGCCTACCATACATCTTAATCAAAATCTTGATATTCGTTAAAATATTACTGTGTACTATAACTATACAGTGTAGTTATAGTACTTCAAAGACTATTTATCATAGACAAGATCTGTTTATGCCTCTGAATGACCTGAGGACTTAAACTCATATTAGCTACTGATACTCAGAGTTATTTTAATATAAATATGTTAAACTAAAACAAATGAGTTACACTACCTGTATATAATATTATATGCGCAACCAGAAATCTATTAGCAGGGTGTCATCCTCCATAAGGCTCTAAAGAGTCTAAATTACCCCACGAAAATTTTTTCATGGTGGGCGTAATAAATCGTAAGACTAACTTTTACGTGTGGATACAATAAACATAATTTCCCAGTCATGTGTTCTATTTTCCACCTCAAACAATTTTTTTTTTCACCCATACATAATTTTCCACCCAGCGATCGTCTTGCTAGATCTGCAGTAAATGACATACCTTATTTATGCAGCGGTGCCACATTGCATACAATATTCATTTAGAAATATGGAAAACTTGATAATTAAGCTAATAACTCAGTTAAAATGTGTTTTAGTGCTATCTAACTTTAATAATAAATTTTAGTGGTTAATTGAAGCTATAAAGAATAGTCGATTCCTGACAAAATAAGAGGCTACAAATTAAATTTAAGTTTGACAGTTAAAAGGTCGTGTGGGTGGTGGTTGTCACGGCAACGGGTACGCGTGGGTGTTCCAGGGATTCACAATCCCAAAGTCTAATTATATCACAATCCTTTGTAAGATTATTTCTCGTAACTGATGATTTCAAAATGCTACAAATTCCCATTTTTGCAATGTCAGTTCTAAATTGCATGCAGGGGATATAGATAAAGTTCTTATAATATCCGAGCAGGATAGGACTCGGAGCAACGGATTCAAGTTGGATAAGTTTAGGTTTAGGAGGGAGATAGGAAGGAACTGGTTCACAAATAGGGTGGTGGACCAAGCTTAGCAACTTTGTAGTAAGTGCGGGAACTCTGGAAAGTTTCAAAAGGAGGCTAGATAGATTCATGGATGATACAGTGGTAGTAACTCTCGACAGGAGCTGCCAGGCACAGGCCAACCGGCCTATTGCAGACTCCTTATTTTCTTATGTTCTTCTTATGTTCTTATATCAATTTTCGTTGAACCTGTGCAAGGCATTTATTGAACTTGATGCTGACATTCATCTGTGGAAACTGAAATTTAGTATCTGAAGTATTCTTTGAAAAAGTACACAAAGGGGAATGTACCAAGTGGGGTTACATGACAGAAAATTTATGTGGACACCCGTCAATGCAACTTTTTTTGTTCACATTTTCTCCGAGAAGCAGTAAAGCTTCATGATAATTTTTTTTTTCTTCAAATTAATTTATTAACTATTATCTATTTTACTAATGGTGTAATATTAAGCATAATATTTGCATAATTATTTGTAATTACTCTTTTAATTAATCTCTCCACACAACTACTGACTCCCTAATCTCCTAAGTTTTACTTTAATATTTTTTGTGAGGGATTACCCTCGAAGATTAAATATGCAATCAAAATCTTGTTCTGCATCACATATGCGCGTTACTAAACAGTGGCGTATATAAGTTTCTGGAAAGGGGGGAGCAAGACTTGAAGGGACATTAATTTATTTCCATTCATTAGTGTAAGCAGGGGGCGAGCGTGGCGAGCCCATACAGGCGGGGGAGGGGGCTTACGTTACCTCGCAAACGACCTAGAAGTTCTAGAACCAAGATATTTAATATGTAGGGGGTCTGCACTAGCGTAGCTAGGGGGGGGCGGTCCGCCCCGGGCGGCACTTTTGGGGGGCGGCACTTTTGGGTCTGCTCATCACCCATATCTGCAGCTACTGGAGACGTTAATCCATCCCTTTGTATCGGCGGCAAGTTAATCCTTGTCGTGTCTGACCTAACACCTGACCCACATCATCACGGCCACGTCATGAGCTACACCCTTGCTATGCGCCCCCCCCCCGGCCACACACACAACCTGTAACCTGTTGAGGATTAAGGAAACAACTTCAAACAAGTACGCCAGTGAGCACATGTGGTGTGGGTCAGGTGTTAGGTCAGACACGACGAGGATTAACTTGCCGCCGATACAAAGGGAAGGATTAACGTCTCCAGTAGCTGCAAAACCATGCAGTCTCGGGTCATAACAGTTCATGTACAGCCGACCAATCCACCAGTTACAAGCAATTCACTTCAGTTCTGCACAAGTCTCCATCGTGACAAGACGAGGGGAGGCTAGACGACTTTTAAGTTCTCTTGTGTTTTCGATCCAGTTATTTACTTCGTTGGAAGACATAATACTATAAGGTAAGAAATATTAAAGTATTGGTTAAAAAATATTGATGTGACTTTTGCTGCGGTACTGAGATTAAATATTAAGATTTTGTTTCACAGCATTGCGATTTTATACTAAGACACTATCCTCACTGGGGTACAGACAAAAGCCCCCCCGACAAAAGCCACTAAAGTCTTCTCGATGAGTTACTCCAGACAAAAAGTTTTCCCTACTATCGTGGCTTTTGGCCTGATAAACAGTAAGTGGGCTTTCTGGGCAAGTTATAATAGCAATTAAATAGTTGAGGTAAAATATACTCGTTCTTCTCTGTGGTTAATTTTGGCTGGTTAGGTTAGGGTTTAGGGTTGTTAGGTTAGTTATCAGACGTGCCACCCCGATCAAAGTAGGGGCTTTTGTCTGGGTGGCTTTCGTCGGGGGGCTTATGTCAGACATCCATTTTCACTCGTATTCTGAGTCTGTAATTTTAGGTTAAGTTGCTACTTTTTACATTTCCATTGTATTACATTGATACTAGTGTTTATTATGCCGTGATTATAGACTTCATAATCAATAAAAGATAACGGTGCAGTACAATTGTTTTATGTAACGGATTCCTTAACCTAATTTAAAATAATATATATATATATATATATATATATATATATATATATATATATATATATATATATATATATATATATATATATATATATATATATATATATATGCATGCAGAAATCTCACAT
>NW_024723833.1:6633012-6865319 GCF_018991925.1 Homarus americanus | reverse complement strand
ACCTAAACTATCAACTACATATCGTCTTGTTTTTGTCTGAACTTCTCATTAGCAACAACAAAAATATCGAATTATGTCCTGTACCATTAATTGACCTCGAAATTGTCACAACAGCAATAAAGAGCAAGCGAAATACAACCGTACCACCAGCACTAATTAACATCAAGGATTCTTTAGTATTAGAATCCTTGACTTCGTATAGGTATATGATGAATGTATAGAAACTGTAAATAAATGTTATTTATATAAAACGTATTACGTGTAAATAATTAAAATATGCTCTTTTGCGTTTTATTACTTTTAGCTTTAGGGTTTATGTTGCCTTATTATACTTTAGTTATTGCGGCATACATGACCAATATTTAGCCTTGGTGTGTGAAGGTAAACACATCGTTCCATTCCATCGCATGACCAAACTGGCCATGACTTAAGCTGGAGCTAAATTTGCGTGGTAATTAAAATTTAGCATCCTGGCTATTGCCTTTAGAATATTATATTAGGTGCAATCTTCGAGAGTTGCTGAGATGATTGTATCTACAATTTATATGTGAAGAAAATATCTCAATTCCTTGGTATAATTCGAACAAATATTCCAAGTGTTGTGTAAACTAATTTTAAGAGGATGTTGATGCATACAGCAGTCCGGAGTGTTTTATTAACATATCGTGACTTCAGTTTTACATTATTGAATGAAAAACGCCGTTTGTATCACAAAATAAGGGTATGTTGAGTTGTTGACCACTAAAAGATCAACAAACCCTTAGTTGAACGTCTTGGCAACCTACACATTTATCCTCTTCGCCACTGATTGGCTCACTTTTCACTTGTGAAACTTATCGGAATGAGGGTGATGTGGCTTTATTACTTTACAGCTGAAATTTTGGTAATACACTGTAGTTTAGAACAAGGGTCCAGGTTAACCAGCTACCAATGAAAAAATATAGAAAACATTTCTTACCTCAAGAATAAAGGAATTGCAAGATTCGTATTCGGGTTTTTGGTATTGTGTATTTTATTTTCGGTGATCTGGGGAATCTTAAGAATTTAACCCCAACCAGAATGGGAGATCAGGCCCGGTTATGTTAGATATACAGTAGTTCCTGGGTTCTGTGGCTAGGTTAGGTTAGGTTTGGTATCTAAATACAAGGATGACCGAAACTAAAATGTTAAAAAATTTTCCCATAGTTTTCCCATAAATGAAGAAGCAGCTGCCCACCCACTTCAGAATGATACCATGTTTACATGTAACTGTTGACTCTGAATGCTAAACAATGTTTTCCAGCTAGCAACTAACCAACCTTCTTTCCTTTCCCTACAAACCTACCTACTACCTGTATAACCAAAAAGAACAAGAAATAATACAGTACTGTAATAATATTAACTTCCATCTTATGATAGGTAAGTTTTGTTAGTTCATCTTAACTATGATAAATTGCATTGTAATATAATATTGTAATAATAATATTCCTGGAACACAGTACTGCGGCTGCTGGGAAAGCACCGCATCCATGAGTATCACCAAACTTTTTTTGACAAAATTTTTAAATACCCAGTATTATTACTGTATTATATGTACTGTTTTGGGTTATTATTCTCAATGTAAAATTTTCCAGAAGTTGCTGCTGTTGCTTCTTAGTGAGTATGAAATTTAATACCATCATTAATACAGGTACAGTATTATGAAAAATTTGGAATCCTCCACATGTAAACAAAGATAGCGTCCTCCTTGTACGAGTGACACGGATGGTGTTTATTTATGAGAAACAAGGAAAAATGGAATATGAAATGTGCTATTCCTCCACCCAATTTTCCTTATTCTTGAGGCAAGAAATAAGTTTTCTTCTACAGATATTACTGAAGGCTTACTGCATATGGCAAAATCCCAAATTGGGTAATTTTATGACTAAACTTGGACAAGGCGAATTCATTACCCTCCCTTCCCCCAGCAGATAGTGAAGTTGGTTGGAAGTAAACTTTGAATTCTAGATTGACAGCTTGTAACTTAGCTAAGCTAAAAGTACAATGTGCACAAGTTGATGTGATATTATGACTTATTGCTTTCTACCTTAAATGGTGGTTGTTTCGATAGATCCCAATTAGGGACTCTTTTATAAAGAGAAAGCATAAGAAAGGAATGAAAGAATTAGCCCTAACGTCTAATATCTGTGGGATATCAGCTCACAGAATTGATGGACATTCAGTAATACCTGTACATGGGTTACATAGTCCATGCTTAGTCATGAAATGGGATTCTAGAATCATTCCTCCATTTTTTAAGGGATTTTTATTTTAAATTAAATAATTTTTCAACAGAATCATCTTTCTGAAGAAGACTGGAAACAGGTTGTGGGCCTCTCAGGCCTGCCTATTGTTCACCATGAAGGATATGTCTGTCCCCTGCCACCCAATCATCGCTTCAAGATGATGAAATTCCATCACCTGTATCAAATTCTTTTAAGTGATGGTGTTATCAACAAAAATAAACAAGTACTGTATGTTTACAACAGTTTAGAACTATAGAAATGTTTTTTTTTATTAATAAATCTTGTTTGAAAAGTGAAATATCAGGTTATTACAAATGATCTTCCAGATTTTAAATATTTATTTTGAAAAAATAAATAATAAAGCTACAGTAAAAAACAAGATACTGTAGACAGTACTCTATTTTCCTCCACATATTTTGTAGCTTATCATACTGAACTTTCTTAACAGCCTTATGTACGCTTTTCCTCAAAATTTTGAAAGTTTCTGGCATTGGTGGAACAAAATCTTTATATTTAACACAGTCCCCAAGGAAAAAATAGCTTTCTCAGTTTCTTCCATAATAAATACAGTTTGATAATCCGCCTTTTCTGTAATAATTACCACAGGAATGGCCCCTTATGTGAATTAGAAATTTTGGAGGGAGTATTCATCATCTTCAGTGACTGCCTACTTTTTATTTGTACTGTACCTGTATTCAAATAACTTTGACTTGAACTAGCCTGGCAGATGCTTCATATAATATGAACCTGATATAGGTTATGGTTAACAAATCTAATATCCTCTTTGTTTCTCCTGCTAGGTAATACAACCTCGTCAAGTAAGTCAGGAGGTTGCTTCATCTGTTCATTCAGAATGCTATGTTAAGAAATTTTTCAACGGCCTCACATCACAGAAAGAGCAAAGAGCAACAGGATTCGAATGGACACCAGGGTTAGCCAGCCGAGTTAGATACGAGACAGGTAAGATTAATTTTATGAAAATTTTGTAGTACTGTATACATAACTTATTAAAGAATGTGTATTTATTGGTAAAGTTATATTGGGCATGTTTTAAAGTACAGCTGTAATGAGGCATTTATTATTCAGAAGAAGATACTGTTTCTGCAGCACAGTTTGTTATTCGCCGATGTTACTAAAAAAAATAGATTCGAAACGATGTGGCAGCAACATCGGAACAGAAGACGAGCATCTCAATAGAAATATATAGTAAGTCCTCGATATATGCGAGGGATGCGTACCTGAAAACCCTCACATAAACCAAAATCGCATATATTGAATACTTAGTTAAATGGGGAAAAAATAGGATGCATTCCATACCTAAAATGAAAATGTTCCAGACCCATTTTCAAGACAAATAAACCATAAAACAAATCAATACAATATTATTTTTTAAATAATTGAGAAAGCAAGTGTACTTAACAAAAGCAGATACAGTAAGCCCTTGATAACTCGGCACATATGGTGCTCTGGCCTTTCCAAGTTATCCTAAATTCTGACTTATCGAGGCACTTCCCCCCTCCTACAAAAATACAACAATAAAAAATCAGTGAGCCATAAATGTGTACATGTAATTACTACTGTAAATGTAAAAAGTAACACTTTCCAGCACTGCAGCAAAAGAATGAAGCATCATAGTAGGAGACACAGATACATGGTAGGTGACACAGATACATGGTAGGTGACACATGTATGGTAGGTGACAACATGTATGGTAGGTGACACAGATACATGGTAGGGTGATACAGGTGGCCAGATATGCCGAGATTTTCCCAGATAATTTTATAAATCTTGGCATTTCTTGAGTTATACTAATATATTCCAAGACCATATCCATGCCGAGTTATATGAAATTCCAAGTTATCGAGATTTTACTGTACATCAGCTTGGGTAGACGAGATGGAGGTGGTGGCAGAGGTTTTACATAGTGGGTGATGGTGTTGGAGTGACATATGCAGAGTCGTCGGGGTTGGAATCCATATCAGGGAGTGTGACATCTCGCATAAGCTGAATTTTGCTCAGATTAATTGAATTCCTGGTACAAATACGGTCTTCGCATTCTGTATAAGTAAATTCACATATGCTGAACTCACATATATCGAGGACTTACTTTCATATGCTGACACCTGTTATATTTTAGTGTATTTTGTTCTACGTCTTTTAATTCTGGTGACAAAATTGAAAAGATCTGATGATGTCATTACAAATTATACTACAGGTATTTACAAATGTGTATTCTGTAAGATTTTTACAAACAAGGCTTAACACACAAATAAGTGTCCTCCTTGAGGCCAGGCTCAAAGGGGAAAATAAAATGCTGTGGACTAGTCTACAAGTTTTTCAGATAATAGAAAACTTTCTTTTAAAAAATAGGTAATACTGTAGTTGAGAGAAAATACATAAGAAGGTAGAGTTCCAAAGTTTGATAGTAAATTCAAATAAGCAGGCTTCACAGTGACCTTCCCTCAAGTTGCCAACTGCCTCAATAACTGACCCAATAAATTTTCTTCAATCCCTTCTATCCACTACTTACTGATGTCGTTCTATAGTCCTCTGACAGATAAGTTGTACCTATATAGTATTTGCTAATACTTCACTCATATTATTTTTATGACAGGTGGGACCCTCTTAGCAGCTAAGTTGAGCTTGGAGCGAGGGCTAGCATGCAGTACTGGAGGAGGTACTCATCATGCTTTTCCTGATCATGGCTCGGGCTACTGTCTTATCAACGACCTGGCTGTTGCTGCACATAATCTAATAGCATGTGGTTTAGCAACTAAAATATTGATTGTTGATTTGGATGTTCATCAGGTATGTATGCTGTTAAATTGAGAAGCTTTATAATAATTAAACAGTTTCTATAATGAGGAGATCTTATGTTATTAAATATTTAACATAAGTATAAAGGAATGAGTGCAAAATGGGAAAATAAAATTCCTCATTGCATAATAGATAATACTGTATTGTTTTATGAATTTCAGTTGAGGCATATAATAATACTATAAAAGAAATAACACCATGAACAATCTTATTTCTTTTCTCTTTTTTTGATGGGCTGCTGAAGCGAAAAATGTGGTTGAAGAACACTAACACAATAAAAACTATTTGAGGTGCAACTCTTGGTTTGCAGGGCATTGTGGCTATTGAGGTTTTATAACTCAATATTATTTTGGGCAACTTGTGTACTGTACAGACATGTTTATAAATCAGACAACTCGGGGGTTCTCTGAACCCGACATGTGTGAGTGGGACTGAATTTCAGAAATCCACAAAATGGCAACTCGCCTTACATCCATAGCCCCTAAAAAGTAGGTACCTGTACTTATAGGGGTCAGTTACCAGTTAGGCAAGAACAGAGGTCTTGCCTGCCTTGCTAACACATGTGCTCAGAAACCTGTTTCATGGTTATAAAACTGAGCAGTAAGACCAACCCTATTTATTTGTAGTCATTTGGTCATGCTGATCAGATGTCTTTCTGGCTTGCTCCATGATTTTGGCAACCAAATACTGTACATGTAGTTCCTTTATGATACTTGTTACTGCCGTATGCGCTGCCAGTAAAGCCCTCTCATGCATCACGACGCACCATGATCTCAGGGAGGAAGGCGGCAGTGCCAACATACAATTCTTGTGCGAAACAAATGACACCACAAACGAAGGTTTTTGACAAAGGCCCATGAGGCATACTGTTATTCACCAATCATATTGTAATGAATTAATATTTCAAATGAAATAACTAAATTAAGCCCACCATAATAGTTAGAAAATGTCCCACAATCACATCTACCAACCCCAGTGAGACAACACAATTGTTCAGTTCCAAATTCATCGGACCTCTCTTGAAATATATATACTGTATATTTTTTTTTTCCATGTGTACATCTGAATGTTTGTTGACCAATGGAAGAGATCTGCTGTTACAATACTGTACAGGTATTTAAGACACATATGTGAAACTGGATGTCACACAATCCTTGACATTAGCTTATACAGTACAGTATGCAAGGTGTGTTATCATGTTCCAAGAGTGGTAACAATTACTTAACTGGTCACAAGCCTCATGATGGATTGGGACCCTGTCATTGTTTTACCAGATAAGGGATCTACCCTAACACTGCTAAGAGGATACTGTACTCTGGTTCTCTTGGAAGATAAAGTTGCATACATTACTGTCTTTAAGGAAAGTTCCATTTTAGAAGTGCCCACATCCTTAGGGTTAGTTGGGTCTGCATGTAATAGTATACTCTTTTGAGGGATTATTGTGTGCCCCTCTGTGCTCAACAGTAAGGAATGTTGTAATCTTTCAGGGGATCTGACAACAGGTTAATTACAACCAGGTTGTTAATTAGGACAATTACTGTAGATTGTCATAACCTATCTACCGATGAGTCTGATTACTGTACCACTCTCATTTGCTTTAAATTCTTATAGGCATTTGTCATTTTGATGCGAATTAGATGGTTAATAAATTGCATACTGTACTCATAAGGGTTAAATTTATTACCCTGTACAGGGTATTTTTAAATTTCTTAAATAAAAGCTGGCTTTTATCTTTTCAGGGTGATGGTACAGCATTTATATGTCAAAGTCATCCAGATATCTTCACACTGTCTTTACACTGCCAAAATAACTTCCCACTCAGAAAGCAAAAGAGTGATTTAGATGTTGGGTTGGAAGTTGGTACTGGGGACAATGAATATATGAAAATCCTATCAGTGAGTACAGAGGTTTTGTACATTAATGTGTACTTTAATTTTTCCCTTTACAGGGTATTTAGATATGGAAATTCGTCATAAATTATTTATGTAATCAATTTAGCATATAAAATGTGAATATACTCTTCTAATAGGATAGCAGTTAATGTAAATTGTGACTTAAACATGAAAGAGCATACAGAACATCTTTCTGCTTGCCATAGTGGGGAAAATTGTGTCAGTCCTGCAATGTGAAAGTTACGGAATAGGCATCTATTCTAATATAAGCGTCTATTCTTTCCAAAATATACTCTTACAATCAGTCCCATATTTGCGAAGGTTCGGCATGATTCAATTTACTAATGAAAATTACAAGGCTTAAAAAAAATTTAATATGTAATACTGTAATGAAAATATTCTAAAAATATGTACAATAGTTTTTTTACAACCAATTTGCTTACTGTACTTATGTCACTGATTTATTTATCTGGTATACATAATACAGTATTCCAAATGTAAATCACTTATAGGATCAGCATTACAGATGTGCAACAAAAAATTAATACTGGAATATATGAGTCCTTCAGTGACTTTAAATTATACAAATAAACTTTTAAAAATGAATGATAAAACAATGTAGGATAAATCTTCAGCACTTTAAGTAAATGGGGTGGAGAAGGATACAATATATAAGTACTGTACCTCTCATACTACTATAGGCCCTAACAGATAATTATTAACGGGTGGGATAAGTCAGTGACAATCGCTAATAAACAATATTGTACAGCTACACCTACAAAGCCCTAAATTTCTCCCACATAATGGTCTAGATCTGTACTCAAACTTATAGTAGGGAAAAAGATAAGTTTTCAATCACTGATTGTCCCTTTCAGACACCTCTAGACTTGACATATATTTATCTTGATGAAAATTTATGATGCACTTTTTCTTCTAGGAACACCTACCAGCTGTAATAGACAATTTTCACCCAGATATAATCCTTTATGATGCTGGAGTGGATCCTCATCAGAACGATCAACTTGGCAAGTTAAAACTAAGTGATCAAGGTAAGTTTATGATAAAGAGTCACTTTCCACAATACCTGTAGCTAAAATTAAAGATAGAAAACAAAAAGTAAATTCTGCTTATGTTGGTTCAAATACATATTATGCAGATGCCATGTTCAAAGCCCATGAAAATAAATCTTTCAACCTTTGAAATGGAAGCTGGTGCTCTGAAGCTAATCTGTGTCACAGTACAATGAGGAAGTAATTATTGATCAGAAGTCACTGGAGAGTAAGCCAAGCCACCCCCTCGACCCTTACAGCTACGATGCACAATGAAGTACTTATCAGCAACCAATGTTGATGTTTCTTTTGTTTTTCTTCCAATTATATTATGACTATACAAATTACATATAGCTCTATGTCAAGAATGTATAATGTCTCCATGATTGTTCAGTATTTTCATGGATGAGATAGTAAGACACTGTATTGGGAACAAAACTCATTCCAATGAAATTTTCTCCTCCAAAGTTAAAATGGCTCTCATTATGAATAACTCATTAATGCAATGGTCCCCTATGGGGGAAGTATATACTGTAATAGCTTATAAAGAGAACATATTATACAGGTATCCCTCTATTTAGTATTTACAATAGGGTTACATTTGTGAAAAATTCATTGCAGGTCAAAATATCGTAAATGAGGATCATTATAACACGAGGTTCAATGGGATACGTTCCAAGCCAGTCGGACACCCACGTGCATCACCGAAAATAAAATTCCTACGATAATACTATACTTTATACCTACAACAAAATTAAACAACACTCACATCATTAAGAAAGAGCCTGGCCAACATTACATGTCCCCTTCGAGGCTAAGGGGACTCTTGAAGGTGGAGTGGAGATGTCACTCTAACTCCCACACAGCCTCTGTGGAGTCTCATGCTGCTTCACAATGTCAAGTTTCACCTCCAGAGAGACAATTTTCGTGGGTGCCTTGGTCTTCCTAGACATTTTCAAAGTTACACAGCTCACTTCACTGTCACAAAAACAGAGTGAAACCACTTGTCACATAAAGCGAACAATTATAACGTAAAAACAAGGCTAGCAGCCAACAATTCTCACATCATGTTCACACAGAGTACTTTACCATAACAAAAACATAGTAAAAATCACTCGTCACCAAAACAGAGTAAAAACTACAATACGAATGTTAGTGATGTCCTCACACTGTAAAAACAAAACAATGATAAGTAACAACACCAATACAAACTGATAATCGTTGAGCTACACGATCACGGCCATGTGTGATTACCATGGAACAAACTTTGGGACTGTAGTGTATTAGGTGGCCATGTGAGGGTAGATCACAGCTGGCAAGTGCAGCAAGAGATGCGTGCCATATTCCGCATTGGCCAGATGATGACCATTGTTTATGCAATTTTTTTTATTGTAAATAGGGGGATGGTCTTAATACATCACCATCATTAAAACGAAATATCATAGATAGGGAGATCGTAAACTGGGGGATACCTGTATATAGACCCTTGTCTCATTCAGTGAAACATGGTCAAACATGAAACTAGGTAATCCTGACTTCCATTTTGGACACATAAATACAGTAGTTCATGAACAGGCCAGATATTCCATTGCATTAAAAAAAATTCGTCACATGACAGGATGACTTACATACTGTACTGTAAAATCAATCCCACATATTGATTCATTACTGAGATTTGAAATTGCTTATAACAAAACAAACTCTTGCATCATGAAGTTATAAAGGGTAAGCAAATGGCTGGGCTTAAAAGTGGATTCTTGCTGTTTGTTCCAAATTATGACCAAACACAGCACTGCTGGGGTACACAAATTATTAGCCTTTTATTTTAAATGGCAAGAAGTACTTCAGAGACCCCTTTCACAGATGTTTATAACTGTAAAGTCACTTATCAATTGATTAGTCCCTGGCCACTATATCAAAGGGTTGTTCTGGGATATAACCCAAAACATAGTTGGCTGCATAACGAAGGTGACTCAGGATGGCAGATAGATTATAAAATGTCGACTTATAAAGGGCAAATAGTTAATATGGAATGTCTCACACAGTTTAGTTTTGGGACTAGAAAAATGCAGTCAAGAATAGATAGTAGGGTGATGATTAGGAAGTACAGATGAATATGAAATATATCAGGTGTGTGGAGGGCCACGTGCACAAGCCACCACACCCGAATTGTTAGAGCTTGTAATTTTGGTTTTTGAAAGTACAGTATTGATATTCAAGTTACGAAACAAAACCGAGAATAATTAAGGAAAACATTTTAATCTCATTTTATTTACAGGGTTGTTCAAGAGAGATGTGTATGTCCTAAAATCAGCACTATGTCGTGGTATCCCTGTTGCAACTGTTATTGGTGGTGGTTATGATGGCATTATGGAGCTCTCTGCAAGACATACCATTATTCACCGTGTTGCTCAAGAAGTATGGAATACATACCTTTAAACTTTCTGCATATTTTAAACTATGTAGTTTACATAAACTGGGAAATATGAAATACAGAACAAAAGTTTGTTTACTTTTTTATTTTTGAACCATGCAATATAAAGTATTTTTTTAACTTTGGTTTGCAGAAAAAGAGAAGATCCTTCTGCTTATATAATAAAATATATTAATAAGAAATGCTTTTACAGCTAAAATCATATTATCACATCCATAAAAAAATTAAAAAAGTACAATACAGTACTGTACATGTATATACCAGGAATGTTTATATTAATATTCAGTAAAATGTTAGAAAATATAATACTGTAGTTCTAAAAATGTTATAATTTCAATAAAACACGAGTGTAGGTAAAAACAGACAAGCATTGCTTTAAAATAACTTTGAAGTCTTCTGCCCGAGTTGCTCAGCTAATTTATCAATATTTTCTGAAAAAAAAAATATATATATTTTATCGATTTGTAATTGGGACTTTAGTAAGGAAGTGTATTTTATATATACTGGTATTTTATATACAGTCTCTCCTCGACTTACGACGGGGTGTTCCGTCCCGACGACCAGGTCGTAAGTCGAAAAGGCGAAAATAATACATAGAAATCTAAAATGGGTGTCTCTTTTTCTTCTCAGCACCACGAGAACTCTCACTTTTACGCTTGCCAGTCATTTTAAAGGGAATTACAAAAAAAATTTTTTGTCAGTACACAGCGCAATCACTAACGTCGGGACTCGAAAATACGTAATGTGAAAAATATTTTATACGACCATGGCCGTCGTATGTCCGGGTTGTCGTAAGTCGAGGAGAGACTGTATACAGTACAGTATACTCAATTCCATCAAATTTAACAGCTTTGGGGCTCTACCTTATCGAATTGCTCAAAGGGTTTGAATTATGCAAAGTGCCTGAATTTGTACATTTTGTCGAGATAGTGGGGGTTTTCAGTAACTCAAGTGGGTAAAGAGTGTAGAAAAAAGCAAAGCTACTTCTGATATTTTTTAAAATCCAAAGGGCGTGTTGATAACATGTGCTACTAACCTATTTTGCATTTTATTTACCGTAATAGTACCCCCCTTTTAACATATGTAATAGCAGTTAGTGAAACCTCCATTTAATGGACTTCTCTCCCCATATAATCCATTAGATGCATGTTTCACATCTAATGGTCCCTCAATATAATGGATTTCCATATCTATATAATTCTTTAGATGGAGGTTTTACATCTAATAGACCTTCGGTATAACAGACTTTTTTTATCCATATTTAAATAAATACTGTATTTATTTTTATAGTTTTAATTTCTTTTGGTATGAGTACTATACAGGAATACTTCACTATTCACAACCCTGCTTATGCGCAATTGATATTTTAACATCCTTATTCAATATTCACACAGCATACCCCGCTTATTCACAAAGAAAAAAGACAATACCCTACAGTAATATTTCAAAACCAAGCAGGCTAGCCGGCAGCTCTCATATTCCGCTATAAGGCCCGCTTCACATATGCGTCTTTTTTCTGTGTGTGAGGAACTGCGCTGTTTAGAAATTAATGAAGTTCAATGGAACAGTTCACACGGAGCACGTGTGTGAAAATTCGTGAGCAGGAGACGCTCACCCCACGCCTGTATCTGTACTTCCAAACCACTGCGTAAAAAAACACACCGAGCATTCTAGAATTATTCATATGGCAACGGTAAATGTTAGTTTAAATATTAATGCTCATTTACACACACACACTCACTCATGCATGCACACTCTCTCACTCACACACAGTGTTTCTACACTGCTGGAACCTATATCCCACTCACAGAGAGAGCTTTGAATTTTGCTATAACATCATGTGGGCACTGAGAGAGTATTTCCCAATCAAGTACAGTACTGTATTACTTATGTGCCTATGTAACCACTAAGCAATCTGGAGGTATGACTATTCCTTCAACACACTTTAGACTGCTCCATCATCCTTGGTTATCTACACAATCCAAGTGATCTGTTATATCCAATAGTTCGATCTTAAGTTTGCTATTATCCCCAGTAAACTCTTGAACTTCTGACATGTGCAATTCACTATCATCCATGTGCAGCCTCTTTCAGGAGTTCAACAACCAACAGGTCACTCACAAGGCTCCTTAGGCCATTACAGTAATACCATTAATAATAATAATAAAACACACACACAGATCAACTTAGAAGGAATTACAGAACTGGTGGTTTTGGTCACTAAAACCTTGAAATTTTGGGCAACCCTCAAAAAATGCATAATTGAAATTAATAGAATGTTCTGAAATTCAAGTAGTTTTTATGACTGTTGTTTAAAGAAGAGGACAAATTTATTCAACTACTGCACTATTTGTGTTGTATAACTACTTACCATGAACTTCTTGAATAGTTTCATCCAAAGACTTTTGAGTATTTTCACTTTTCCGAAGTCCTGCTGTTACTTCTAGCTCAAAGCTTGGGCCATACAGCGGAAAGAACTGATGGGAGGAATTATTTTTTTTTAATATATCAGAAACACAAAATTTCAGTTTATATATAGCAGAGGTCCCCAATTGTAGTTCACGGGGGCCATGGCACCGGCGGAACCATATTATAGAGCCCGCAAGGGTTTATTAGAACATTTTGAGGTAATTGGGAATCTCTGTCAGAGTGAAAAAAATGAAAATATTCAATAACTTTATATGACTTAAGAGAGAGAGAGAACCCCATTTGTCCCTAATCTGTCATATACAGGATGTTGTATTCATCACAGACCGGGCCCAGAGAGAGAGAGAGAGCTAGCATAATCCAAAAGTAAATGTAAAATTATGTAACTGGTAACATTTAAACAGTTACACTTATGTAAAACTGTAAATAACTGTACTGTATACTGTATATGTTTTTTTTTTTTTTTATATATCTTGAATACAGCTCCAAAGTTTTGGCGCCCTCCACTATATTTACAATGACAAATGTGGCCCAGAGCCTACACAAGGATGGGGACCAGTGATAGTATACAGTACAGGGTAATAACATTAATACTGAAAATTGTGAAAATAAATTGTCGGTTTAAAGTTTACTTGTCCAACAAAAATTACCAATTTGCACATGACAAAAAGAGGTTACATAGAGAGCTGTCAGAGCTGAGTAAATATTAATCCATAAGTGAAGATAGTACACCAGTGTCCACACAGTTACTGAAGAATTAGGGAAATTAAACAAGTTTTGAGAAGCCCTACAGAGTTCACCTTGAAAAATGCACATCTGAAGATCATATAAGCTAACTTAAAAAGTGAAGATATGAGAGAAGTGAAGCTGAGAGACAATGAATGAACCATGTAGTACAGAGGAATGTGTAATGGCAGACAAGCCTACAGTTTTGTTGCTTAAATCACTTACACTGGTAGAGATTGTGAGATTGATAATAACAGAAATCATGTTCATGTATTGTTAATGCCTCTAATTTATGTAAGAAAACATTTGTAAAACATTTAATTCTTTTCATACCTGGTGCTCTGGAATTTCAGCACTGATGGGAATATTTAAGATTTCAGAGGTGATAGTAGTCCATAATTTGGCTGTGTTCACTTTGTTGTAACCACCTGAAATATTACACATTTAATAATCAGATAAACAATTGATGCAAACAGTAAACACTTTCTCTCACATATACTGACACACATTCAGTGAATACTGTACTTATGAAGAATGTGGGATTGAATCCTGGAATCACATTTTATGAACAAGAGATGAACAAATAACTCATGATCTGCAGTACCCACTGATCACCACAAGACAGCCTGGTGCTATCAAGGCAATTTCTTCTCAGCCTTGCCTGAATCCATCAAATCTAAAAGAGGCGGGTCTCCATTTGGTAAAAATGTTGTCATTAAAACAGAAATGTTACTGAGCTTTGGATTAATTACATCCATAATCACAATTCATGCCTCATAATTTTTCAGTTTTAGAAAAAGGTCATAAGAAACCTTTTCACATCAGAACTACCCGGTAGCCATTTTCATTCAACAGAAGATGGATGGGAAATTTAGTACAGTAATACAGTACAGTAAGTTCACCTTTTAATTACACAGTACAATGAAATTTCAGGATTCATTCCCCCTTTTATCATCACAAAAGTTCCAAAATTTACTCAAGATTTATAAAAGCCAGATAGATAAGGGGACGAGGTGGATACAATTGACTATGAAAGGCATCCTAAACTGGGAAGTCCTCCCAGAACCATGCAGTCATCTTAAAATGCAAGATAAACAACAAGCTTCAAATGTAGAACAAAAGATCCATCTGTTCAAAATGCCGTACGAGAGGTAAAGCCTTGATGTCAAGAGTAGATGTGTTAATTTATTTTCCTAGTACAGTTTCCCACTTTTAAATGTAAATTAATGGATTTAGATGTACGGTATAAATAATTCAATTAGAGGTATAACATGGACATTTGGCATTTTTAAATTCTGAATATGTATCAAGAGCATACACAGGTCAAAGGGAGTGTTATATGTTCTTCCTGAGTGGCAATGGAAACATTTGTGTCTTAACCTTTGGGTTTCATTTATCTGGCTAAATCTGAATACAAAGCTGAAAGCAAAACCAGTTTAAAAATAAAAAAGGAGCCATAAACATGACTGCCTGTTAGGAAGAGTGTGGATATAGAACACTGAATAATAAGCCTTCAATACACTATGAAATGGTAAGACCAGCAATGCACTCAGCAGACTTAACTTCCCAAACTTAAGTTAGGTACCCAATTACAGCTGGATGAACTGGGAATACCTCAGGAATGAACCAGCAACCCTTAGGGCAGAAAATGAGTCTGTATCCACTCAACCACTGTACTCCTTTTATAAGTTAAGTGCATGTAATCTTCAGCCTGATTGGATATCAATATTAATTGTCTGACATCCTACTTAGAATGCAGGGAATTTTCTGCACCTTGGGAGTATTGGAACAAACTTCTGACACTTGTCTCACATTTGATAAAGTACAGTAATTCATTTTTTTTTACATTTGGGATAAAGATGTTGAACCATTTTAGGGTTTGAATGACCTTTTTTTCCTCTTGTGGCTCTGTTCACAAGAAAGTCTGGAATAAAATTACATGGACTTAAGCACATTATTACTTCCATTTTTAATGCTGCCTTATATGCTTTCTTTGCCTCTGTGAGTAGTTTGTACCAGTTGGTTTGGATCAACCACTCATCCTGAAAACCAAACAACAAATCCCTTCCTTTTGAAAGCCATAGACTACTTCATGCATTGATTGAATAGTTTTGCTTCTTAAATACTTATTTGTCTGAACAAGTTGATGGTAATGTAGTATTCATTGATCCAACAGGACAGAATTTTTGCTTCTGAACACAGATAGCCCTAGGTCATGACAAAATTTATCATGAGGTGTTCTGGGATAGTGTGATATTGCAGGTAACTTGTCAAACGACCTGTCAACCTTAAAATAATGACTTTCAGTGAAATGCAACTATTCATTTAATCTATGACAATTAAAAAAAGCTACAGATATTTACAACTTGGTATAGTACAATAAACTGGAGTGCGGCGGTCGAGTGGTACAGCACCTTCCTCCTATACGGGGAATGGTGGTTCAATTCCCGGGCACTCACAGTTCACCCAGTTGTAAAGGGGAAGTGAAGGGGGTTGAGTGTAGTATTGGCCATGCTGCCTCCTTGTGTACCAAAACAGTGTGCTGTATCCACACTGTCTCTACGAGGCAGTCATGCCTATGGGACCCACTTTCACAGTATGTATAAACTAACCTCCACCTAGAAAGAGGGTGGGCTTGTTGAGGTTGAGAACATGCCGTACACATGCTCTGAAAGCTTCAGGGGTTAAATTTGCTCCTCCAAGTGGGTCACCACATATAGCATCAGCCCCACATTGACACACAACTGCATCTGGTAAGTATACTTCACACAAGTTGTACAGAATACTGGAAAGAGGAAAATGGACATTATATTCTACTCCACATAATTATATTGTATACAGTAAACTATAAGATATTTACTAGATTACATTCCTGAGCAACCAATAAATATGCAAATCTATAAATAACTGATTCATATAACTTAACCCTCTCATGGTCTTTCGATGCAAATTCTGTCGCTAAGCGCTCTGTGCTGGCTCAACCCCTTCCGCTCAGTCGTATCTCACACTGACAGCAGAAACGAGGGAACAGTGAACAGGCCTCATCAACTTCCTAAGTTTCATCCACTAGCCTCATGGGCAGGCAGATGCATCTCTAAGAGTATTATTTGGGTCTGGACCACTATACACAATGTTTATTAAAATGGAAAAATTTTTCCTGTTAACGACGCAACCTGCATGGAAAGACTGCAAGAGGGTCAGATTTCTGACCATGGCCAGGAGTACTAGAGGGTTAAAGGAAAATTTGGTTGTGCCCCAGACTGACATGTTGGGGGAAATATTCATTTTTAAAATGATAATACCCTGTACATTTATATATCAAATATTTAAATAATATATAATACTGTACAGTATGAGTTTATAATAGATCCCATCCAATCCATGTCTTACCAATCTGCTGCCCATCAAATTTTGGTAAAACATAAACATAATCCATCTACTATAATACTGTACTTTATGATACACAGCAAAATGTTTCTATAAATTATTTTCTATCATAACATCATTATGTAAAATTTCTTATCCAATTGACATCTAAAGTTTTTTAATTACTTTTGCAATGCTAATTACTCGCCACCTGTGGTTCTTCAAAGTTAGTTTTTAGATTTTTGTGTTATTCTGGAGGAATGTAAGTAGTTAAACACATTAAATTTAAATTAAAAGAGAAAAGACCGTTTCGGCTATAATCTTGAACTCACCATTTTTGTTCAAAGTCTTAATACAATATACAGGGTGATTCAGCAAAGAGTACATTAAATTGAAGAATGAAATCCTTGGATAATTCTAAACCACAAGGTCTCTATGGTAAAATGTCAGATTCTACATAGCTTCCATGTTACAATACATTTAAGATGTATTAATGAGAGTGAATTTGAAGTGAAACCCCCATAGGTTTTTGTAATCATTTATTCACAGATCTCTACAGTGTGATCCCTCTTTGTTACAACCTGAAGAAAATGGTCAAAGTTGCCCCCTTCTGCCTCAATGCAGGCCTGTACACGTCATACCATTGATTGTTTGATGCGTTCCAGAATGCCTGAACTATATTTAATTTGCGCACACCTGTTACGAACACGTGGGCATATGCAGAATCTGACATTTTACCATAGAGACATTGTGGTTTAGAATTATCCAAGGATTTCATCCTTCAATTTATTGTACTCTTTGCTGAAATCACCCTGCATGTACTCCTGAACATGCTGATTAAGGATCTTTCACCCACAGTTTGATATCCGTATAACAACTTGTCCAAATGACATCTTAAATGTTTTAATTACTTTTGTAATGCTAATTACTCGCCACCTTTGGTTTTTAAGGTCACTTTTTGGTTTTTATGTGTTATTCTGGATGTACTTCAGTAGTTAGACACATCAAATTTCAATTGCGAGAGAAAAGGTGTTTTCAACCCAGAAATCGGTAAGATCAAGATTATGGATGAAACAGTAAGCCTTACCATTTCAGCCGTAATCTTAATGTCACCAATTTTTTTTCAAAATCTCAGCATGCTGATAAAGGATCTTTTGTCCACAGTTTGATATCTATATAATTACTTGTTGTATACAGTAAAAAGGTATTCAAACATTGAGTACAGTGTACACTATACAGTACAGTATACATGTACTGTATTGAATAAATTACGCTTCATGATGTCAATGAAATGTAGACAACTTAGAGAGTTCGGGTGCACTGATATTATTTACAACATCAACAGTAAAACCTGACCCCTGCATGAAACATGAAATACACCTAATACAGTACCAACCTTTCTATTAAGTAGACAAACTGCTTGTTATTTATCCCTGCTTTGTATGGGATGTTGAAACTGTAATATCTGCCTTTACCTTGGCCTGTATCTTTACATTTTCCAGTACCAGGGAAGAATCCTGCCTCCAACTGATGAAATGACATTGTAACCACCTTTGGACTGAAGAAGAAAGCATTCTCCACACCATCTCCTAGGGATATACATATCAGTAAAATTAATTATATATATCTCAGTATAATTAAGGATATTACTAATTGTAGATCCAAGAAAGGAATTATCATGAGTTTTCCATAAATTTTTCCCTTTGCTCCATACCTCATTATCTATTACCTTCCATCTTCTCCTATATGCATAGGTAGGATTAAAAGATACAGAAGCCTTAAGATATGGTAGATATGATAAAGAGAGCACGGACAAAAAATACAGTGACAGGATTTTAAAAAGCCTGGAGGAATTTCACATACTTTCTCATACCTTCAATGTGCATACAATATGTACAATGTGAACCCTAAACATACACTAGCATGAAGTATGAATGACTCTGATATACACTCTACGACTTTAGTCATGGACAGCTGCACAGAACCTACCTCTGGCAATAAGGAAAATCATAAGTTAAAATTATGATATGATATAAATCAAATAAGAAGTTTAGTAAGTTTAAAGATTGCAGTTAAAATTTTTCCTCATTGCCAGAGGTCATTAGTGAAGGTTCCGTTTAGCTGTCCACGACTTCAGTCCTAGAGTGTACAAAATCCAATATCACCCTTACATCTTTACAGTATCTCGCTTGGCATCTCTTGACCCCCACTAAATTACCTATACACCTCATTTAGTTTTCTTGCCAATCCTCTTGCTTGCATACCTTCAGTGGTTTGCCATAAACCTCCTTTACCACTCTCTAATTTGTCATTTACTCTATTACACATTAATTCACTCCCTACTATTCAGTTCTTTATGGACTTTTCATTCCACACTTTATTTTCACTTCTTCATGCTTCTTATATTCATTTCTCAGAACTTCCATTTTATTGAAGAAAGTTATTGTCTGTATACACTTATCTTTGAGCCTGATCATGTACAAACGATTGAAATTTGTTGAATCTTTATTGTAAGATGCTCTAGCACTTTTAACTATAAATTTAAAAAATTATACTGGACATATATGCCTCACCTGTAGTTATATAGCCCTACAATAATACTGTACCAATTTAGTTCTGAGAGTGAGTTTTCATTTTCATCATACCAATACAGCTCGTATGGCATCATATATGTTTATGAAGTACAATACAATATAGATGATCAGTGAAATGGGTGGTCTTTCAACACAAGAATGTGTTTGTCAAAATTTCAGCCTTGCAAAATAAGGTACAAAGTAGGCATTTTAAAAATACAGTCCTACACTTATTGATCTGTTTGCATACAAACTACTTCATATAGAATCACTTGTCAGTATTAGCAACAGTACACCAATCACAAACCCAGTTAAGATGCATTTATTATGGTTGAAATTCACCAAATGGCAATCCATGAGTAGTCTTGACACCACACGTGCTTGTGAATTCTGAATACTGGGCAAATGGTAAATCAGTCTAAAGTTTATTATAATTTCAATCTAATCTAGACTGGACAATACAATTTACATTTATTTTTCCAAAGTAAATACTGTGACAATATTTACAGCTCAAATGGCTGAGAAGACTAGCATAATGTAACATGAATAAGAGACCACTGAATTTTTACAAGTACATAGTACAGGTATATCCATTTGATTTGATAATTGGCAAAGCGATCACATTAGTCACTTTGACAGTTTTCATGTTTTCAAAAGAATTCTGCCTTATTCTATCACAGTTTCTGTGTACACTCACTGACCTTTTGCTTAGTCACAATTCTTGTGAATACGTATATCAGGTTAACAAAATGCATGTACTGTAGTATATTTGAATCTTTTGATAAATTGAAATATGAACAGGACTGCAGTTGAGTTTCCTCTTCACAGGATCTCTCTATCTCTAGTGCTCTCAATCTTAATTACTAAAGTACTGAATTACCAAAGTTTTACATTCATTCATAAGAGTTGGCACAAGCACTCCTTCATTCACTCTTCTTGCACAATGTGTACTAGAACTCTTCCCATTTATTTATTGCTCAGGTGTCCACTAGTACTTCTTCCTTGCATTGATTTATTATTAACCTCAACTTTACCATTTTCATCTTTGATAAACATTACTCCTATATATCTAAGTTTATCTACAAATCCCAACACTTTCCTATTTGTACAGTCATTTCACTGACACATTCTTTTCCTCTAAAATACCATAAATGTACTTATTCCAGCATTTGCCTTCAACAGTCTTCTCCTGAAAACTTTACCAATACATATGTAGTATCTTTCTCCCCTTGTTATCACTAGACTCAGCTAGAAATACAGCATCAGCATCAGCTTCATACAGTGGATTTGACAGCTTCATACAGTCGATATCACAATTTCCACAGTGTCACCATATATCAAGTTATATTCTGTTCCACGGTCTCCCATTTTCACATTCAGAACTTGCACTGCCCCAACATAGAACAATAAACAAGTGCAGAGCATAGACATGTACAGTCAGCCAAAGATGCACCGACCCCACCCTGAGTCTTGTGCTCACAATTTTACCTGGCAATACTTGCTAATGAAAGGCTGTATGTAAAGGTGATTGTGATTGGTGGATCTGTTTTCGGCTGTATCACTGTCAGGATAAATATTAAACAAACCAAAGGTAACATTTTTATGATAATAAAGTACTCATCAATGTTTTAGATCATGAGAAGTTTCCAAATGTTCGTATATTTGTTTAAATAATGAAGAAAATTTGATGAGAATCTTGTGGCAGCTGTGGTTGTAGTTGAGTTGCCAATTCATTAATACAATTTTCTTCATTATTTAAGCAAATATACAAAAATTTGGAAACTTCTCATTAACTTAAGTAACAATGAATAGTTTATTATAAAAATTCTACATTTGGTTTGTTTAATATTTATCCTAACAGTGATACAGCCAAAAACAGATCCACCAATCACAATCACCTTTACATACAGCCTTACTTTACCAAGTATTGCCAGGTAAAATTGCGAGCACGAGACCCAGGGTGGGGTCGGTGCATCTTTGGCTGACTGTACATATGTTTTTGGACCCTATCATGAAAAAAAAAAAAAGTATTTAGGGAAGATATATCTCCAATACAGTATAGTTACAGTTTGTAAACATGTTTGAGTTCAGAACTTCAAAGTTGTCATGATAATGCTCTGTAGGCCCATAGGCACACTATAAACATCTTTACATACATATACACACAGGTTCCAAAAGCAGTACAGTATTGTGCCAACTTTGAACTCGTGATAGTGTCACCTCTGATAGACATGGGTAATTATAATATAAACTACACAAATCATTTAAAAATTGATACCATAAACCTAAAACTAACCATGATGGATGTCCAGATCAACATACAAGATCTTGTCAAACTTGGTGCGTAAATGTCGAACAGCAAGAACGATGTCATTCACATAACAAAAACCAGCAGCACAATCCCTGTAAAAAACAAACACGAGTCTCAGTTAGATTTTTCAAAAGTAAATGAAGTAAAATTTCAATATTGAAAAGGGATGCCACATGAACAGTTATGAATAGCTAATGTATTGACAGAAATGTCATATTATTCAAACTTTCCCAGCCTCACCTAACCCAAATCTAATATAATACAGTACTGACTTAATATGCAGTAGCTATCCAAGTTCCAACAAAATTTCCTAAATGGTATATTTGGGTGTTCATTGGCAAGAGATAAAAGAGGTAGATTTTAAAACTGTGCCTAGTGTTTTTTTTAGCATCTTTCAAATTTTTATTTTAGTGTGTGTGTGTGTGTGTGTGTGTGTGTGTGTGTGTGTGTGTGTGTAAAGCCCTCAAAAACCACATTAAACAGAGGATACCTTGACTTTACACTAGAATTTGTACATACCTGTACTTGTACAAGTATAGTACAGACTAGGGTTGCCATACGTCCGTATTTTCCAGGACATGTCCTCCATTTAGGTCTCGAAATCTTCATCCGGAAGGAACTTTTTAAATTCTTCAAAAGTCCGGAATTTCAGCTTCCATCATTTTCTCCACGGAAATAAACATGAAACTGTAATGACGAGAGAGAGAGAGAGAGAGAGAGAGACTGTGAGAGAGGGGAGGTGGAAACAGTAGAGATCGTGTTCAGTTTTCATCAGCTGATAAGTCACGTGTACGCCTGTACGGTGTTGTCAACTTAGCTGCTAGCAGTTTTTGGGCTAGCGTGTAGTGCCATGTCCTGCTTTTCCTTGTTCTTCAGCCACGCGCATTATTATATATATTTTTTTTTGTATTTAGTGCTATTACAGCCATAAATGAAATGATGAAAGTATACCATTTTTTTCTTATGGCCTTTTTTACACTGTAGCATTTGTTTTTATTGTCCTGCATTTAAGGCATTTTAGCAATTTTCAACCATAATCTATCCACTTACGCTATATTATTTACGCGTGTCGACAACTATGACGGTGACCGGTGGTTGGCCAGTCTTTAACCTGCAGTGACAGTGTTTGATCTTAGTCTTTGTTGTGGGTTTGTCGCTTGGTGCCACAGCTAGTGCTTACGATTTGTTGTACTTTTCCAGAGCATAAAACGGTCACGGCTGCATCAAGGTTACATAGCGCCAAAGTGTGTGCCAGGCGGGGGCGGGGGGGGGGCATGATGTCTTCGGGAACGTCCTCTTTTTTTAATGTTCAGATATGGCAACCCTAGTACAGACTGACTTTCCTACATTTGACTGCAAAGATTTGCCGACCTTTAGATTTTGTTTATTTTTGCAACAATGAGATACAATACTACAGTAGTTATATAGCTAATCTAATTTGGTTCAAATTCTTCCAAATTTTAGCTACTTTTGTAGAAACTATGATATGTAAACTTTACTCTATTGTATGCGCAAAATTATTACAGTACTTGCTTTTATTATCTGATTCTCATTTGCTGCAAGATTAAAGAAACTGCACTTTTAACTGTAACCTACAGTATCCCACACAACTAAAACTTTTTGTCACCAAAGCAGAACAAATCTATTACAGAAGAAAGAATGACTGGATGACAGAAGATTCTGCGTGTGTGTGTGTGTGTGCTTCTAACTGAGAAAAGCTTGAAAGTATGAAAAAATATTCACACATACTTTTACCTTTGAGCATGATGCCACCCACCACACCAGTTAATAGCAATTTTAGCCTGGCAAGTTGTGAGGGCTCGAGCAGCTGTGAGGGAGGCTCCAGCCACTTGGCACACTATTGTCCATAAGTTGTTGATAACTGGGCAGTCAAATCCTGTAAGAAATATATTAAGTGTTTAAGGGTTGGTCAAGTGTCGCCAGTAACATAGGGTGGCTTGTGAAACAACAAGTCAGTTGGAAGATGCTCAAACAGCTCAAAAAACAATAAAGAACAAAGTTATGGATTTAATTTTTTTTTTCAAAAACAAGGGAGAGAAAAAAAAAGAATCATAGTTTCTAGTAACCAAAGATTTGGTTGAAAAGGTCCATTAAATCAAGACATAGCCGACATTTAAAAAAAGTCGAAGAACCAGTAATATATGCTGATCTACTGTATGTGTGACACTGAAACTTAAATTACAGTAATTTCTATATCTATGTCAGTATTACCTAAGCCAAATTCATCTTCTATTATTTCTTGATCATCAGGTTGTGCCACTTGGAGGAATTTGACATATTCTTCAGAATGAAAACCTCTAACTTCTTCTTCAGTAGCTGGTGCAGATGGCACTACTTTCATCTTACTTTGAAGTCCATAGGCACTTATGAGATGATGAACTAAGGTTGCCTGAAGAGAAGTTAATAATTAAAATATTACAATTTACATGTTTTTCTGACAATCCAAGAACAATAAATCCCACCTACAGGTAATCCACAGTATTAGGTTCCAGCAGGTCCCATGGATTGTAAAGTATGAATTGTAAATTAATGACACCCATGAGAAATAAGAAGTTATATTATATTATATTATAGGTCTCAAAACAACTAAGGGGAGTGAAGTGTAAGGAGTGTCTGAAAAGGTATCAATGAAAGTGAGCAAATACATCTGAGGGATGAAATGTTGAGTTATATGATGGAATATAAATTGATCTCTCCTACAATAAAACAGCTCTTATGAGCCAAGGAATAATAAAACAGGAAGAAAGAGAGTGGTTTGGGGAAGACTTGAATAAATGGAGCGAAAGATTTCATTTGAGAGAGTAATTCTGACAGAAGACTAATATACTGTCTGCAGGAGTGTGCTACATTATGACCTGTAGGTAAGTATTGAGTGTGAGGAAAGGATGGAAATGGGGTAGAGATTGATAGGAAGATGTGCTGATGCACAAGTTGATGGCAGGAATGAATTAAAAAATAAATTCATAAATACACAAGGAGATATGACAAGGGAAACACACCCTGTTAGCTTAACACAACTTCTCATCCAAACATCATGGAAATAGAGGAATGGTCAGAAATCCATTTATTTCTGAAGTCAGTAAATTTATCACTAACTTGAATCTGTCTTTGCATAAACAATGTCACCATCACAATAATGAAACAAGGCCAATAAAAATACTGTAAAAAAATTAACAGGTAGCATTCCTACAGTGCTAAGGATGAAAGCAACTCTGAATGACTGGGATCTAGTGTTACTGTACTCCTGAGGAAGTGTTATTGTAGTTGTACTGTAGTTGAATAGATTGTCCCAAGCTGCAAAACTCCCCAACCTTTTAGCTTCTACAAGTAGTTACACACATTCCTAACGATATTTCTACCCCATGCTTTGTATTTACAATATCATTATGGTGAGACTTTATACAACAGGAGATATAAGTTTTATCAGGAAGGGCAAATACTTTACCCATTAAATTGTCCAATAATCAGAAAAAAGTGTTTTGCAGATACTATAGTGAAGAAGTTTAAGGTTGGAGGTAAAATTGTTAATAGTCATCACTGAGTTTTTCAAATTTAATAACTTATATACAGTATTGATTTTAAATAATAAGGACATTACTTAAGGTGACATACAGAAAATGGAGACTTCATCCTACCCTATGTTTCAAAATTGGTACTGCATTGCTGCAGGCAAGAAGCTTCGGATCTGCAACGTACACAACTCCTGGGTTACCTTTAGTGGTCATTGTATTGACGCAGACTCTGTAAAATGAAAAGTACATGTATCATACCTTTAAATACATCTGTAATACAGCAAGGTCAAAAATCTCTGGTTTTGCTTTGCATAACCTTTTCTTGGGGCTGCAACACCTGTGCAGTGATAAAACAGATGAACTGTACACTACATGCTTTGAAAAGAGGGAAAGCCTATAGTATACCTGGAACCATGATATAGTACTGTAATTTTAGTAAGACTAAAACACTTGCACTTTATACTGTATCTTATACAGTACCCTGTAGTACTTGAATTCAAATTTGGCAGTGCAGTACGTGTACTATTTGTACTCAGTGTCTAATTTCTATTAAAATCTGAGAGTTCAGAACTTTATTTTTAAATATCTAAACATAAATGGCACATAGGCAGTGGTAATGAAGAAAAATTGCTTGTTATTAATTGTTTTCTAACACCAAATATGAACTTTTATAGGAAAATCTTATGAATTCTTTAGACAGTGGAGCTCTTCTATGTAGAATTTTCACCAAAGAATTAAAAAAATCATAAGTTTACGACCAGAGTACTGAGAAACTCAATGGAATGATCATTCATGTACAGTAGTGCCCTTTGCATACAAAATGTCATCCACGGTAATAGGTTGAAATTCACTACATACCAATACTGTACTGCTCTATATATTTAAAATTTTATGCTGGGCTGTATTAAGATGAAGCCCTAAATGATATAAAACCTTACTAATGAGTCTTAAGATCAGTAAGATTAGGTTTACATTATTTTACGTAGGGGAAATGGGATGAGTGGGTGTACATTATAATATGCTAAGATGGCAGGAAGTCCAGCGATACTGAGTTTGGGCTGTAGATGGAATCCTATATCCTAGGCATACCATACAGTATTTTGTTAACAGAGCTCTGATCCTAGGGAAGCCCCAGCGTTTGAACTTAAGACAACGACGATGAGTCAGTAGACTATTACCCTTTATATCCCCCGGGGCCCTGGGGACACACTCAACACCAATATTAATAAAATATCTCTTTAAAAATATATCATACAATTCTGCCAGTTGAGAAACCTATGCAGTTGTATTACAATGCAAACATTTTACTGAAATAACATTGCAAAATTAAAATTATTGAATACTATTGTTTACCGTTCCCGCCTCTGTCTGCGCCTGCGCACAAGTGTTCATGTTTTAGAACGGATATTACTATTATTATTTTTTCTAAAATTTCCTCCTATGCAATAAATTATACGGTATCTTAAATAAATAATATAAATAATATTCATATAAATAATAGTGCTCATAATAAAGTAATATTAAGTGGTGACATATTCAATTGACCTTGCAGATATTTAACTTTTCTTACATAGCAAAAGAGATCATATTGATGATAAGTACATTAATTTTGTAATTTTTTATCATCTCATATTATGAACAATTACACCAATTTAAGTTGAGAATTAAAAATATATATAATAAAAGGAGCTGGTAATGTGGGGGGAGGGGGGAGGCAGCTGGGGAGAGGGAGGGTGAGGGTCAGGGCGCGGGCAGCTGCGTGCGTCGAGTAGTCAGCAAGCAACCGTCTTCCATCGTTATTGCATGTGCAGTCTAGCTCGACGCCTACCAGCAACCCACTCCTTGCACTACCTAGTTGCGCAGAGCCATGAAGAGACAACGAAGAGAGAGTGGTCAGGGCAGCAAGAAGTGTGTGATGCGGCGCGCGCTGGACGGCTGCCATGGTGAACAAAGGAGTGGCGTGGTAACGGTCGTCGGGGCGGCGGCCGCGTTCAAACCCATGGCGTCCCACTCTCCTGCCACCACCCACCCCACCACCACCTTCCTCCTACACCTCCGGGCTCTGGCACAAGACGTCTTGGTAAGTTACAATCGAGTTTCTGGCTAACTTTTGTGTATTCTAGAGAGGAGTGCAGTAATTATGAAATTGGCGCCATGTTGTCGGCGCCAATCTCAAATAAAAGTGGGAGTTATGATGTCCATGCTACCTTGCGTGACCCAGGAAACTAAAAACTATAAAATATTGCAAGGTTTGTAAAGCAGAGAACAGGGACTTGCATATTATTACAATATGTAATTTTTCGGACAGAATATCTGATTTTTACCATCACATGTGGTGGACATGGAGGTTAGGCTATTAATCTCAGCTAGTATTTCTGCTTTTAGAGTTCTCCTGAATTGAATTGTGAGAAGCAAGAATGTTACTGAATTGAAATTGGTGGCATTTTACGTATATTGTACATACCTTTTGTCCTCTAGTGAAGAGGAGTAACATTCACAATTGGGGGGGGGGGGTGTTACCATTCAAATATGGGTCAGTTGCACCCAAGGATTAGTGGAGTTAACAGTAGCAGGAATTGATAGAGGGAGATCAGCGAGGCATTATTTCTTGGTTTAACGTTTTTTTTTTAATTTCGGTATGGTTTAACTTTAACCCAATATTTATCTGATCCTACCAAAGTAATGTTCTATTCATAGTTTTAGCATCATTTGAAATTAAAGCTTTTTTCCCACGTGTTCCTTATAGTTTTGACCATATCTGCAGAAATTAAATTTTTCACCTACAGTACTCCTGTATTTCAGAAAATACTGAAGATTTTTCTTTTTCAGTTCCTTAAGACTGTTAGGAAATTCTTGCCCATACTGTAACTTTTGAACTTGAGTGTTCTTTCTGTAATCATTTCTTCTGTTACACTTGGGAGTGTGCAGCAGAGGAGTCTGGTGTACTCTTAACTGGTCTGGTGTACTGAGGGTGGTGGCTGATGGATTGCATCTGTTAAAATTTTGATACTTCAGTGCGGAGGACATAACATTGCTACTGCCATTTGAAGAAAAAAAAGTGACTTGATACTGAATGGCCAGTTTCATCTTTGCAAGTTTGGTTAAATTAACTGGTAATTAAATTATATAAACTGTCCTGCCTTTGCTGATGACTTGACTTTTATATATATATATATATATATATATATATATATATATATATATATATATATATAAGCAAGCAAGCAAGCAAGCCACTTTACCCTTCACATTATCATTGATCCAGTGTCTTATTTCAGAACTCCAGTAAAGCCATCACTGAACTAATTGATTATGCCTCAAAAAAGTTCTTGACTTCGTTGACACAAAGCGCCTGGGAAGAAGAGTGTGAATTGATTGTCACAATCCTGTACTTGACAATTGCTGTATCAAAACAACGGAATTTGCTGTTTGTGAAAGGGGTCCTCGTAGAGTTTTTTGGAAGGTGTAAGTAAAACTTTAAATTTCAGTCATTTTTACCATTTTATATAAAGGTATTGTAATCCCTTCAGGGATCCCACTTGCATATCATGTCGTTTCTCTTTGGTGGAAACACGACACATCAGTTTTTACTTTAAATATTAAGAATCCCTTCTTTTTCTGTACTTGATATGTACTATAACTGAGCCTCGATGATTATTCTTAGATATGCTTCATATGGTTTTAAGTCATATTATAATTTCTAACCTCCCCATACATATTTGGAAATCTCGCACATGTATTTGGTTAAAGATAATGACCTATGTTTATTAATGTAGAATTTAATTAAATTCCACAATATATGAAGGTTAAAGCAAGCTATCTTTACAGGGATTGAAGATGCAGGGGGACTGGAATTCCCAGATATATTAAAAATTGTGAAATGTGAATGGAAGTGCACTGCATTTTCAACATTACTACTATTACATGCCAACCTCTTCCCTGATGAATGTGATCTTGCTACACTGGAAGAGTCTCTTACATGGAAGAGTGGATGGTTCAAGAAAAAACCACCTCTGTGGTTACTGAATTCCACTGCATGTACAGATATATTGAAGGTTAATTCCTTGTTGATGAAATCGGCGATGGTACTCGGAGGAAAGGTCATTGACTTGGAGTCTGAGGACACTTATATTGGGTCTACAGAGAAGTTTCTCTATGCTAATCAACTCTATAAGAAGGGTGAATTTAAGGCAAGCATTGAGTGTTTGCATAGTATTTCAAGTCAAAATTGTGGAGCTGACCTGCAAGGATGGATACTGTGGCTGACAGGTCTTGGACTAATTAAATTAGGAAAATCTCATACTGCTTTACTAAAACTTCAAGCAGCTGTTGATAAATGTCAGAAATGCATTCCTGCAATCTTCAATATTGCTCAGATATTCTCCGACATGGGCCTTTGCACTGCTGAGCTTGAAACCCTCTCCCTCCTAAAATGTGTAAGTATAAATTTAGTTGGCCTTGTAAATTGCAAACAGGATATTTGCTTTTGTAGTAAAGATCTCTACATTTCTTTTGTGAATCGACTCGCCATGTAGGAGAGATACTGCAGGGTTGGCTTGATGGGTGTGTCTCTGGTGCATGTAGTTTCAATCATGACTAGAGATTTCACACTCATCCAGTTGGCATCTGTGATTGCATCATAACAGCTTCAAAGGTAAGACCACTTTGTATGCTAACATAAGATCCTGGGAATTTAGGTGTCAAGGTCTTTAATTGGTGGTGGTACTCAATGGCTCTGTTAGTCTTGCTAAGCAACAAATAATAAGGGGAAGCTATTTAGTATATTGGTTTCAGTATGCAAATTTTAGGTTGCTTAAAAATCTTGATTCTTTGGACTACAACTGTCACCCACATAAAGTCTGTTGGGTTTCATTTACCTGGTCTTTAACTAGGCATGGAAATCCATGAAAGATGGTCGTGGCATTTCTGCTGGAAAACTGGTAATTTGCATTAAAGATGTTTTCCAGTAAATTGTAACCTGTTTCCTCATACTGCAGTGTTATGAAATGTAAACTCTTTACTTTTCTTGTATTATAACTGGTGTAGCTGAGCAAGGGTATATAATAGTACAGTAATACATAATTTCCGAGGTAGGAACTACCACTGTGGTAGGGTTGAAATGCCTCCCATCACAGTGATAGTACCTTACTGGGAGGTTTGGTTTTTCATCTGCCTCATGTCATCTATACAAAGGGTAGGCCTATTTTCATCTTGCTTGTTAAATTTATAAATTTGTGTTTTTTATTAATAAAAAATTAATGTGAAATTTTGAGTTTTTTTTTCTAGCCTTGTGTGTGGCTGGTTGGGTGAATTTTCATATTTAAAAATGTGCTTGAACTTTCATTGTAACTGAAGTTGAAATCTAAAACAAGAAAATCTTTTTAAGTTAGTATTTCTATGCTAGTCATACATAAGACTAAGTACAGGTATCTTTTTCTGGCCTGAAAAATAGATGTATGCACCTATACCTTCCATTTTTTGCTTAGGTGTTTTCATGGCACCAAGTTACCTTGCTTTGCCTAAACCAATAGCACATCCCCCAAAGATCATTTCCATGTTCTTTTCATTCATACATAATGTACTGATTTAATATAGGTGCAACCGAATTAAAAAGAAATGAGTAGCTACCAACTTCAATTGCTGTATAATGAAAATTGTATTGTTTGTGCATAATATCCTGGTTGGTATTAGAAACAGGAAAAGGATGGAGGAATGTTTTAAATATACTTTCTGCGAGTAAATAATTAAGACTAGATTCCTCATCTATAAATGTATGGATTGGTTAAGGTTGAAATGTTTGCATCAGGTACACGAGTCCTTGGTTCAATTCCTGGGGAGGGTGCTATCCATCGAGTTGGTGTCCACCAAACAAGGCAGGTTTTCTCTAGTTTCTCCTGTACTAACTGGATAATTTCATCTGGAACAATGGGGGATTATTCCTTTGGCTCCTGGACTTTCCTTAACCTGAATTAAATCATCTGATGGTAGCCAGAATAAAAATCTAAATTGATAATTGGTGGGAAAGGGTTAAATGAGCTGCTGCCCTCCTTTCCCTGTCGGTTACTAATTTGGTGCTCTTGTTAGATTTATATACATTAAAAAATACAATGTATGTGCTTGGGAATTTCCACTTCATGGCAAAAACACGCTAGTTCAAATGTCCAGTGACCATGTTTGACACCTTTATTCTGTACCTCGAACAAAACTTCAAGTCTAGCAGAGAATGTCTTGACATACATGTCATAGTTTACAAAAAGTAGTTTGAACCTAATCCTCTTATTTTCTGTTCCCAGAACCAAAATACAGATTTCATGAAGCTTGTTTGATTTTGGGGGAAAAAATTGGCACTGTTCATACCGGTACTACAGATGAAATTCAGCCGGATCAAAATTGAGATTATTTACAAATTTTAAGTGGCAAACTAGTTGATCATTTGTAAACTTAAGTACAGTATTACAGAAGTTAGATGAAATGTCTTGTTAAAAATGCTAAAAATTCCAGAGAGTTATACAAGGATGGCAGTAATATAGACTTTAGTCACAAGGTCCAAGAAAATTTGGTTACATGTTGTGGTACTTCTGACTGACATCTCCAAAAATACTGTATGAAGTTAAATTTTGTCCAGTCTGGCACTTGGTGGTGTTGAGTGTACTGTCACATGGAATAATCTAACAAGACCAAGATTGCCGAGTGTACATTCTCAGAGAATATCCAGTCACCATGGTTGACTTGGACTCTCGGTGATAACCTTAAGTGACTAAACTTCACATAACATTATTGATTACAAACATCAGTTTAATAATCTTGGAAATGCAGTGTTTTAAGAGAAATGGGAAAGTTAATTGTTGGAATTTTATGCTAATTTGTATTGAATTGTTTTTTTAATTCATGCGATGGGAGACTTGAATTGCTTTGTGAATATTCAGTACTACTACATGTATTAACAAAATCTTGAGGGCTAACTATTTTTTGAAGTCCATTGTAAACTCTTGGAGCAATCTGCCAGTGTGAGATCCTTCAAGACCAGATGTAATCAGCACTGGAGCAAGTACAGATACTATACATTCTAGAACCAGTACAGAGAAGTGACCAAGCAGCTAATGAGCCAATCGGTGGCAAAAAGGATAAAAGTAATTGGACGAGGAAATTTTTTTATAACTTGTATTCGTCATTGTAACGACATTGTGACCATGTGGGCACTTTTACAATTTTCCTCTCCAATCCTGCCAGAGTAAGACTGATGAGGTTATCCTCATCTTTTTCCACATTCATGTTTTAGTGGATATTGTATATGATATTTGTGATAGCATAACTGAATTAATACAATACTGTACACAAAAGATGGTTGGTGACATGCAGTATACTGTACTGACCTATACATGGTATGGGATTTAGGGAAGTGTTCTAGTGTGGATTGAATACTTTCTTCATGACTGCAAGTGGCCTGTGGTGATTAATGACATGAAATTGTTGTGTGTTCCTTTGACAAGCGGGGTACAACAGAGCTATACATTCCTCAATACAAATGTTTGCTGCTGATGCCAAGTTATTCTGTGAAATTAAGAACCACTCAGACTCTGAAGAGCTAGGGAAACATCTTTTATCAGCTTCAGGAGTGGTTGAAGAAATGGCTACTCGGATTCAATGTCACAAAGTGTAAGAGGATGCACCTAGGTCATGCCAATAGTAAGGAGGCATATCATAAGTCCCAACAGGATGATGAAACTGCATTAATAGAGACCGAATGTGAAAAGAACCTGGGTGTATATGTTGACAATGAACTGAAATTCTCGGGCCATTGTGAGAAGAAATTTAATCAAGCAACTAAACTAGTAGGTGTTGATATGCTAGAGACTGTCAGGCGATTGAAATGTCCAAAGGAGGGCCACCTGCACTTAAGTAATTCAGAGAGTTTAGAATGCTTGCAACTGCCTAATTTATACTACAGATGGGCAAGGGTAGACCCAATTGAAGTTTATAATCATCTCGGAGGGCTCTACTCAGTCGAGTGTCCATATCTGAAGCTGGCAGATGCCAGCCCCACAAGAGGTCACAGCTCAAGGTTGAAGCCACTAGTCCAGAAAACTGAGGGCTAACTTTTTCGTTGTGAGAATTGCTGTGAACTCTTGGAACAAATTGCTCAAAAAGTGCAAAACCTTGCGTATTTCTTAAGGCACAAATGTACACAAGGCCATGACTACACTGAGGCAGGAACACTCTTTGTGTCCTCTGCAACACAGAATACAGGTACAGGTAGTTATGCAGCAGCAGACTATGGCCAATGATACATAGTCATACTAAACAGACACCTTCCCTAATTCTAGTGACTTTATATAATGAAACAATAATGATTTTTATGAAAGTGTTATTTCTGACAAGCAATGACACCCTGGATGAATAGGTATAGACTGTTGTATGTACACTGTACTGCATTGTCTTCATTAGAGCATTAGGTATAATCCACAACTCATCAAAATTTTCAAGTATACTCTGTACAAGCAAAACCTGAATGTAATCAGTGTGAATTATTTGTTTGTCAAAAAAAAAAATTCTAGTAGGTGGTATTGTCTAGTTTTATCTGATGTTCACTTGCAAATCATATTCTATTCTTTTAGAGTCTAGAGGAAAGGGATGCTTTTGCACCAATGAATCTTCAGTCCAGCATCTTGGAGCTGCACCACACACCACCATCAGACCTTTCTCTCCGTACCCTGTGCATATTAGCCAGCAGGTGTCTGCAGTTGAAGGTGACTATTATATAATACAAAACTGCTACAAAGGCATTACTATGATAATAATAAAGTAGCCAAGACATTGGTCTTGTAGCTGTTATAGTGGGATTTTATTAAATTAAGGTTTATGGTCTTAAGTTTTGTTTGATAATATAAACAAATGATTGTATGACTGGAGAGGCAGTTACTGATTTTTTTTATTAACAGATATATGTAATACTGTACTGTTTAAATTTTATAGATGTACTCAGAAGCCATAGAGAAATTCACTGCCCTCTTGGAGAAGCTAGAGAAACACCATGAGGTAATGGTTACGTGCTCCAAGACATTATTGAAATCAGAGGATAGTGTGCCTGAATTACCAGCATTTGAGTGCATATTGGTTTTAGCAGCTGTGGCACACATAAGCAATAATGAAAGTGAAAATGCTTTAAAGGTTTTATCCAAGTTCAGAGAGACAGGTATGTATTTTCAAGTACATAATGTTTGTACAGTATCTGATTTTATTGTGCTGTACATAGATCAGCTATTCGTTGCATGAAATCCCAGTACAGTCCAGAATAATAAAGTCCATCTGCCTCCTAACACAATATAACTTAGTATACTGTGATTATACAGGAGAATGTTATTCCACGATAAGAAAATGCATTTTATCTCAAGTTATACATCTCTTATCTAAAATACTTCCCTAGAGAGGTACTAAAATGTTTATCCTACCTACCAAATTTACCTAATGGCCACCACAGCTAGAGTGAAGACTGATGGTCTGTGTAGGATGCTCCCATTGTTCAGGATAAGTCTTGTCCAGGGCTATTTGGAAGCCCATTATTGTTCTTGCTAACATGGCTTCAGATGGTAGAGTATTTCACAGGTCTACCACTCTCTACATGAGAAATTTGGCAAGCTTGAAGCTTTGACCTCTTGTCTTTTTAGTGCTTGGTATCTTGAAGAAGTGATAAGGGTTTATGTCGTCCATCCCTTTCAGGATTTTGAATGTCTCTATGAGACCCATCCTGTTGTACCTTCTCTGAAGAGTTAACAGTCTCTGGGGATTAATATTATTAATTACCCAGTAACTGCTGTATGCTATGAAACTGTCTGACTCACATTTTATAATTTTTTTTTGGGGGGGGAACCATAAAAATTTAACATGATACAATATGAATGTGACATGCATATGTTAGGTTATGAGCAATCAGGTAGGATGGTATCAGTGAGGGAGGGTGCAAGAGGTGGCTGCCACTCCATACACCCTCTTCCCTCACTGCTTCCAGTGTCCTTCATTCATTGCTTGCAACCTTAATACATTGGACTCTCCAATGCTTTACTATTTATTTGATTAATACAGTTTCACTAAATAAAGCATATTACATAACCCATTTGTGGTTGCATGTTTTATTGAAAAAATCATTATAGTTGGATTTTTTTTTTGGTATACTCTCCAAAAATCAGAAAAAAAATCAAGGATTATAGCAATACAGTGCCAATATCGTATACCGGTATACTTGTCAGGTCATTCCACCTGATATGATACTCCTTCCACAGAGACGAAACCACTTAGCGTATATGTGAAGCATTTACTGTGTTTTCAGCACACATGCATTGTATTTTTTAATTTTTTAATTCCATGTATATATTATGTCCAATCACATATAACATATTTTGTATGGCACTTGAACCCTCACATACACAGATAGAAACAGGAACCCACAGCTGGTGGGCTTAACAGTAGGCAAAATTTGCACTTGTTGCGAGACCTTTACTCCAAGAAAATAATGCCAATTACTATCGTCTTCTAATCCAAACCAGTTACTTCGATTAATTTAAACACTTCCCTGTAATACAGTTCACATCATGTGGATATCTTTATTTATTCTTATCTTTGAATGCTATGGACATTATTTACACAATTCCACCACACTTTTGTAATGCCTTAAGGTGTGGCACTGTTCAAAGCATGGTTGAAAGCAGAGAGCAGTGTCACAGTCCACGCAAATGTACCATACCTTGTGTTGTTATGTCATGAACCAAAGAACTTGTTGGTTTCCCCTGACTATTTACCTCAAATATTTCTCTTGTAAAAAATAGCAGGGACCAGTTGACCCAACTCCCCTGGGATATACTGCCATCAGTCACCCTACAGCCTGCATTATCAAACACAAAGTCTGTGGGCATACATGCATCACCATTTTATCCACTTTCACTGTATTTGGGCAGCAAGTGAAAGTGCTGTGAAATGCAATGGCACATAGTCAAAAGTGTGGGAGATAGGGAAGTGAGGGTGGGTGATGTCTCGAAGGGATGAGGCAGGAAGTAGCCTCGGGCCATCGTCCAAGAGGTGCCAAATATCACTTTGTCATTTCTAATATTTCCTGATGGTTCTCTTTCAAGTTTGACCGGGCAGAAAATTTAAATGCCCATGGGTATAAATACGTACAAAACCATGGCTGACATGACTTGGTAGAATGTATACAGTATATACGAACATAATCATAAATGGGTTAAGGGGTTTACTCTACAATACTTATTAAAACCTTGTTTTGCACGTTAATTTACCCAGAAGAAACGGCTAGGTTAGGACATGATGAGGATGTGGTGTGGGATTGTCCCTAAAAAATTTCCTACACACTTAGCCATGCTGTCTCACCATTGCATACTGAATGATTGCAGGGAAGAATTGGGGAAAGGTTAATCTGCATTTACAAGTCAAATGGTGATAGGGTAAAGTAATTTTTGGTATGGCTGTTGACATTTCCTAAGTGCATATGCACAAAGTGCAAGGTGTTTATGGCCAGCCCTGATGTCCACTTGTGCTTGCAGGTGACCTATATTGTCTTCTAATAGCATTTATTTATTTATTCTATTTTTGGAAGAAATGTGTATCTTTACAGCAGACCTAGGAGGCCCCATGTTCTACAAAAGCCCCCATGAAGTTAAAATAACATCAATCACAGCAGCTGCAGCATATCTAGTGAGAGCTGAAGCTCTTGAAAAAATAGGAGATGTTACAGATGCTCTCAAAGAATGTATCAGGTGAGGCAGTCTCAAGGTTGGATGAATTTGGGTAGCACTTCTCTAAATCAAGCTATTTTCCATATATATATATATATATATATATATATATATATATATATATATATATATATATATATATATATATATATATATATATATATATATATATATATATATATATATATATATATATATATATATATATATATATATATATATATATATATATATATATATATATATGTATATATATACCCTCACCCCTACGTGGTTAACTCAACCCACGGCGGCGCGTAAAGTGAGAAGTAAAAGTGAACAACATAACATATGGGATTAATTGAAATAGAGACCGGGCCGACCCCCAAACTCCACTTTTTCAGACACAATACCTACATTGTAGTAAAAATAACTTCTTAATTTTATGATGGTATGCACACACAATTAATAATTAAGAGAAATATCAATAATATTAGGTTTTTTAACACTTACATTAGTAGAAAAGATGGCTGGGCACACGGGGATGGGGGGTTGGTTCCGAGGCAGAGGGCAGATTACCGGTATTGGCCCTCACCTGTATCACTTGTATCAATTGTTTCACTATCCACCACAGAGGCTTGCAGGGCCTCTTAGTCAAATCCCTCAAAGTCCATATAAGTCCATATCCTCACTATAATTATCACTATCACTGACTTGGGCGGCTGTGGTGGGTGGCGGGTGAAGAACTTCGGTAATGTTTGTGATGGCGTCTTGTCGCACCCTGCTCGCGCCCGCTCTCGCGTAAAGGGGTACACGCACTGCGGAATGTGAGCATTCGGTTTGACGAGAATGCAGCGTGCGTGGAAATCGAATGTCAAAGCGAGTTGACTGTATATATATATATATATATATATATATATATATATATATATATATATATATATATATATATATATATATATATATATATATATATATATATATATATATATATATATATATATATATATATATATATATATATATATATATAAAACTGTTGAGATTCAAAATGGGAGAAAACATTGCAGTTAAGAGAAAGTTTTAAAAGCATCTCATATAATAAAGGTTGTAGCAATAAGGTTATAACTGAAAAGTTCTGTAAGGTAATTTTCTAGTCTGATGCCCTTGGCTCTCAATGTGCTAGTCAGTCTTGGTGATCTGGCTATCATACCACACTCACATTTGACAACTGGGGCTGATGTTATGTGTGCCCATCCCTCTCAGTCACCCTGAGAAGAGAAAGATTTGAAGTACCAGGTGCTGCCTCTACTGGCTGTCATCTTTTAAAGTTATTCCATAATCTTGCTTCAATCCACAATTAACACTCACAGAGATAAGTCACACTGCTTTGCTTTTACCCACCCAGCTAGTGTGTCAACAAAAGCTAAGTGTCTGCCCCATAATGACACCTTGTTGGAATCCTTCAAATTGTTCATTTTACTGGACTCCAAGTACAGTCTCATGAAAGTTCTAATTAAGTTCTTTATTATTGAACTATAGGTAGCCATGCTGAGGAAAGGAGGACAGTGGTCTGTGTAGGATCCCTCCATTGTTCTTAATAATTTTGTCAATGACTGTTCTTGATTCCACAGCTTGGGCTGGTAGACCGTCCCATAGATCTACCACCGTCTGTGTGAAAAAGTATTTCCTTATACGTATTCGTTCCACACTATAACTGGGCAATCTGCATTATTATGGCTTGTCTGAAGGGTTGTTAGTCCTAAGGCCCTTAGAAGGAAAAGTGAGTTTTAAGGGAAAATTGCTACAGTCAGTACTGAGACACCCATTGAGGTGTTTTCACGCACACACGGATCAAGTAGAGTTCAGGGACATCTATTTGTAATAGGCTAAATAAAGCTGTATTAGGTTTGTTGAGAACTGTAAGGAAGATCGTGTATAACTGGGTCATTGCAGAAATTTATCTGGCTGAAAATAAAGAAATAAAAAGTTCATCTTTATTACCTGCAATGATACTAGTGAAATCAGGAAAGGTTGAGGCCAATTGGATATACAGACAAAACAAAAGTTTTTCGTGATGAAAACAATAGATGATGTGTAGGGATAATAAGAATCAACATTTTGTAGAACAATCATTATGAAGCAAATGCTAAGAAAAAGTTATTGTTCAGTATTTACACCAGTTTCCCTTTTCAATTTTCAGCTTAGAACAAGCAATATCATGGGTGAGCGGCATCACTAGTACTGAGTGGGATACGACCATCTTACTATTGAAGACTCGCCTGTACCTGAGTTTGTCTACTTTACACCTTTCCAAACAAAACCAACAAAGTCATCGCCTTTACAAACGTCTAACAGCTCAGTGTTCATACCTTCTAAGTGTTGACAATTCTCCATCTTGGTCATACTTATCCCTGTCCAAGAAACTGGCAATGAATATTATTTATTCTTACATGAAAGAAAGGGTGGATTGTAATTCCTTGTAGTCATTGTGTAATAATATTAGTTTGTTAAAAAAAATCATTGTAAGCAGGTTGTGTTTGAATTTAACAGCAACCCATGTAATGGCAAAATTTGTAAAAATATATACAGTGAACCCTCACTTTACGCGGTTAATTCAACCCACAGGGTACCACGGAAAGTGAGAAACGCGTAAAGTGAACAACATAACATATGGGATCAATTGAAATAGAGACCGGCCGACCCCCAAACTCCACTTTTTCAGACACAATACTTACGTTGTAGTAAAAATAACTTCTTAATTTTATGATGGTATGCACACACAATTCATAATTAAGAGAAATATCAATAATATTAGGTTTTTTAACACTCACATTAGTAGAAAAGATGACTGGGCACACGGGGCTGGGGGGGTGGTTCCAAGGCAGAGGGCAGATTATTGGCCCTCACCTGTATCACTTGTATCAATTGTATCACTATCCACCACAGAGGCTTGCAGGGCCTCTTTGTCAAAGTCCATATAAGTCCATATCCTCACTATAATTATCACTATCACTGACTTGGGCCAGCTGTGGTGGGTGGCGGGTGAAGAACTCGGTAATGTTTTGATGACTGGGCGACCATGTGCGCACCCTGCTCGCGCCGCTTACACAACATGGCGGATGGCGGGAGGTTTGGATCCAAAAATGGCGCGGCTCGCCAGCCGCTCTCCGCGTAAAGGGGTACACGCACCGCGGAATGTGAGCATTCCGGTTTCGGCAGGGTACCGCGTAAACGTGGAAACGCGGAATGTGGGACCGCGTAAAGCGAGGGTTGACTGTACAGGTATATTTAACAGCATTATCGGCATATGTAGAAAAATTTAAATTGGCGGGCAAGACTGTGAACTTCTCCTGCACACTGTTTCACTTTCACTGACGCTGCGGTCATGTTTATGTTTATCCCAACAGACTGCCATGGCTGCCGCATGTTTTGAAGCTGAATATCTATTGAACCATGGCTCCTAAGTGGCCTGCAAGCTCATTGGTTAGTGACAAAGGGAAGAAGAAATTAAAATTGTTGACTGTACATCCATTATGAAACTGTGTGAACTATAAAGTGTTGGGAGCTCAACTGTGTATGACATTAAAAAGCAACCATTTGGGTTTTATATCACAAAAGATAAGTACAGTACTGTATCATAAAAAAAATTCCGACACAGGTGTACTTCAGGAATCTGCTTGCCAGTTACACCAAAGAGCAATACAGCAAATTTTTGTCTTGCAAATACAGCGGTCACTCATTTTTCGCAGGGGTTATGTTCCTGGTATTACCACGAAAGAGCCAAACTGCAAATTCTCTTTTTCTCTTTTCAGGATTTTCACTCACCATGTAATATTCCTGATCACTTGTATGGCCCTAAACATGTTTCTCATGAACTGTAAAGCTCTCTCCCTCTCACATATCATTAAGTAAAATGTAAAGACAATATAATAAAGACACAAATATGAATATAAATTATTTTACACATTCTTGTACCTAAAAAAAAAAGGAAAATTTTCACAAATGCACCTGTCTTTGTTTGGATATTAAAAATATGTTTTTCCGATGTTATTTGATGAGTTTCTAACGAATTTGATATTCATTTCAGCCAGAAATCAATAGTTTTTGAGAGCCCCCCCCCCCCATCCATCAATCTTAACGAAAATATATTTTTTTTCCTTGTAAATCACATAAATAGAAAACCAAACCTAACACTATTTTTCTGATGAAACTCTGCAATTGACGTAAAATAATCTCGATCACAATGTCGGCACAGTTCTTTCCACCTGTTCAACCATATCTGGTTATTCTGGTACTGAAAAACAAATCTCCGCTCCCAACGCACCCACGCATTGTTCATTGGCTAAGACAAAAAATTCTTGCCCAATTATAAGTCTCTTATCGCTATAGCCAATAAGAAACTCCCATACCATCCCTGCACATGCGCTGTATATGCTTAAGAAGCCAACACGGAGGTAAGGAGCACTGCGTGATGGGTGGTCAGACTTTCTCAGACGTAAACAACAAATGGCGACACTTTGTGCATGACCAAATCTAATAATATTGAAAAATTAATATCTCGGTTATCCTTAATTTCCGGCAGAAACATCACAAAAGAAAAAAAGGTCTTAGAATTGTCTAAACATTATGAAAAACATATTAATAACAGTGAGAAATGTCGGTGCAAGATCGAAAATTCACCCCAAAAAATACAACACACATGGAATACTATACTCACTAGCCCAGTTATGTTGTTCGGTCCTCTTGATCCTCCCCCTGGTACATCACAGCTTTCTCCATTTTTATCAGTGCCAAATCTCTCACGTTGTGTCACCTTTGCTACTGCTAGTGCACTAGCAGTTACTGCATCGATGATGTCTTTCTTTTTTTATGTAGGGAACTGTGGATTCGTTCATCCCATATGCCGTAGCTCATGCTGCTCTAAATTTTTTTTTCTCGATTAAAGTCCTTTTCTATCTTTCATAGGCTTCTTTGGTGCATTACCGCCCTTGTCACCACATTTAGAAGGACGTTTTGGAGCCACGATGGGATTTTCGAGCACAAAACACACGGGTTGCAGCAAGATGTATACAAAGTATGGTGGGAGACACGAGAGGCGAGAAGTTGTGGTAGTGACGCCTGGCGGTTTCTTGCGGAAACTCATTCGTGAGCGCACTTCAGCCGCATATGAAATCGGTAATACCTGTATCTGTTACAATGAAAATATATTTCTGATGAAAATCCGCGAAGTCGAAACCACAAATAAAAATTCTGCGAAAACCGGGGATGCACCATACCCTAGATCAGGGGTCACCAAACTACGGCCCGCGGGCCGGATCCGGCCCGCCGACGGTACTTGAATTTGCTTGATAAAACGTATGGAACACGAGACGTTGTGATACAATTTAAATTTAAATATTATGCGGCCCGCGCTCGTCATTCTTTCAGTTATCCGGCCCACTGTGAAAAAAGTTTGGTGACCCCTGCCCTAGATAATGAAGTTTTGATAATAATGCTTATTGATATGAGGACAATTAATAATCAGAATTTCAACTTTATGAATACAGATCGTTAATTTTCATGCCAAAAACAACCTGTACTGAGATTTTGAGAAAATTTTATTAGCTTTTTACAAAAAAAATTACAAGGCATACCCCAGGATTATTTTTGGGGGGGTTAAAAAAATAATTTTGGTCAAAGTCTCATGATAGGTTGTCCTCAACACGCTGAATGAGGATCTGGTCAAAGTATTGAAATTTTGATATCTTACCAGTACCTTTGATTATGGAGTTTTGACAATTAATTATGCTAATTGATACGAGGACACTTAATTATTAGAATTTCATATTTTTACAACAGATCTGTAATTAAATTTGCTTGGAATGTCATTGTAAGTCGTCCTCGACACACTGATTAAGGATCTACGGTCAAAAAATTTTACTTGTAACATGCTCTAAACAAGTTTTAATCTAATCACGGGACACAGGATAAAAGATCCCGATTGGACAGCCATAACTTTGAGAATCAGTTATTGATTAATCTCAGTAGAAAGATTTACAAATCAACATGTGTCATACAAAGTTTCTTTTATTTTTATCTTTAGTTAATCTTTTTATAATTTAGTGTGGATTTATTTTAATGCACGTATCCTCAATAATCGGGGGGAGGGAGGTTAGGTTCCAGAAAACTAATGTGATAAGCAAAACCGTACAAATGGGAAAAATTAGTTTTGTCCCATGACCCCAAAGATGCATCCCTTAACTGACCAAAATATGCCCCCAATAATGTGTAGGTACACTTCATGATATAATACTAGTAACATATATTTACTAATTAATGAATAACAAATAAACACTGTACAGTACTGTCCAATATTGTATCATGACTCATAATAGAATGAATGAGAGGCAGAGTGTTGGTGAGATGCAGTCGGTGGGGAAGGGAGGAGGAGGGTGGAAAGGCAGTGGATATAGTGCTAATCTGCTCTGGCTAAAGCAAAGCCATCACTGAAATTATGATTTGGTGGTGATAATACACGGAAATGGAATAAAATTAAACAAATGAAGAGTGAGAAACAATATGTATGTTGTGGTGTCAAAAGAAACAATTGAGACCCTACAATTGTGTTTAAATGAGGCAGAAAGTCAAAGATCAGCAACCTGAGACTTGGTCAAAATTTTTGTGATGCCATATGGCAGCAGGGTCTACCATTAGACAACACATTATGCTTCCAATATCTTCCCAGGTGGTAGTACCTCTCTGGTAGCTGCCTACTACCTGTGTCAGCACAAGAGTTTATTAGCCTTACTCACAAATACTGTTCCTCAGTCCATATACTGCAGCTGTTTTTTATTTGTAAGGGCAGGCCTCTGCATGAGCTGGGTGAAAGTTTTCAAATGACCCCTACTGGGTTAATAGACTTTCACATTACATCCACAATCTCCTAGGAAATTTAAAGCTTACATTTTTATTGTGATTTTCAGATACAGTACCCTCTGGAGGTTATGTCATGTGAGTGCACTTGTACAGTACGGCAGTGATAAACTAAGAAGTTTCGTTACACTCAGTAAATTTGAGTGATGCTTGTCATATTATTAAAAAAATATACAATAAGACAGCTACAGCCCTTGTTGGCTCCAGATTTTTTTCCCCCATGTTTAACACTAAATATTCACCAGAAGATAATGGGCAGTTGTCTTATCTTAGTGTCATGACATACAGTACTGTACTTGTTTCAGCATGCATTGATTGTTAAAGCAAACACAGTGGCAGCCATACTACCTTTGTATATACCAAAGGCATATCATATATCATAAGTGTACTGTATCTACAGTGTCCAAGTGGGCATCACATTTACAGGACCCTCTTTCACCATAAGGTACTTCAGTCAGATGACAAAACATTTTGGTGCTTCTTTACAAACGTGCTTATCAGCAACCTCCAAATGATTGTCCCCCTACAGTTCTATCACAGGTTAAACTTAAACCTAGAATATTTACAATATCTTTTGATGTCTAGATTCCCTCTTTATCACTGTTTAATTGTCAATTCTCCGCTTCCAAGCATTTTTCTGTTCTCTGGATTTTGTCCAATTTACACAAAGTATAGCTATAAGCAGATGCAAAATGCTTATTAGTTATAACTACCAGATAAGATACCATTGCATGCAAGCAAAGAAATTGCAAAGTTGAACTGACTAGATTTCCATCCATAACATTTAGACAAATGATGTAATATTTCACTATTAGCATCAAATCTGTCCCCCCCCCTCCAAATGCTCTTTCATGGCACATACCCTTTACCTTCTGAGCATCTACACAACTCAATAAACTGCTGCAACCAACATAAATGGGAACTCCTTTTGGACATAGGAACCATGTGACCAAGATCAACTTTAAAGAAATCTTTGGTCCGATCCAAACATATTCTACAGAAATCCAATAATCTTCTAATATATCATTCCTCCCAAGACTACACAACTGTTTAACTCTTACATTTGTACAGTAAGACAGAACACCACCTTAAAATCTGTTCATTCAATAATACAGTACCGCATGCCCTTAATTCGCAGGGGTTTGGTTATCAAAATGGCTGGGAATATCATTTGCTGACCGGGGGGGGGGGTGTTACATTTTTTACTCGTGCGCAAATAAATGTATATTCCCTTTACGTGTTTGCCCTTATGATATTATTACCTGTACCCTGTACTGTATACGTGTGTGTGTGTGTGTGTGTGTAGCCACACACACACACACACAAAACACATATAAATAAATAATAAAGGCTAAATCCCCTCACAAATAAAAAAAACTAGACAACAAAATGTAGAAAAATGCTAGTCTACCCTCAAGTCAACTCCATGCTTTGTTATTAAAGTTGGGTTGCCATATGGCAATTTTTTCCCCGTAAAAATTAGTCTAGAACGAATGGCATCTGAGCGCCAGCTTGGTTGCTATGTAAATCAAACTTACAAAATTTATTTGTAGCCATCTAGCCAACCCAACTTAAAGGATAACGGTAATTGTTGTGTAATACTGTACTCTTTTCATAACATGTATGTAGGATGGTGCGTGCATGTGAGTAAAAATGAATGAAGAAAGTTACATATATCTACCCAAAAATACAAATTGAAAAACAACCATAACACCTCATAGCCATAGTTTTTTTTTTAATAATAAATACAGTATTATACCAGGAAATGTGTTACAAATAAAAATAATACCAATAAATAAGTTACAACAAAAAATACTATTGCCAAACCAGTAAATAAGACAAATGAAAGTTTAACACAGTCACCATTTTCATACACTTCCTGCTCCACCATAGTAACAAAGATTAGCTGGGACACCGATTCCCTAGCAACACTCCCCACAAGCTACACTCTGCGCTCCCCTCCCATTATGTGTTTGCCCTTAGGACAATTATTTCTTTTACCTTTTTTCACAATATGTATTAAGGATGGTGTGTGCATGTAATTGTAGCCTGGTGGTTACAATGATGAGCTAACCTAGCTACAATGCCATGATTAATCATTATTCTATCAGTAAACACTAATAATAACAGTAAATCCAGTGAAATATGGCAAGGAGTTAGGAGAGTTACAACTGCAAACAATGCGCTAACTAGCAGTCACTCACTCCCCTTAACCGCTCCCATTACCAAGCCTACGTATGGGAGAAATACGTGACCTTTTCTCTCTTCACTTGCTTGGGCACCTTCCCGCACCTGGATGAGGTGCGTTTGGTAGCCATCACAAGCACAAGGAGCAGAGTAGCACACGCACGAAATGGACAAGTATTTAACCCAGACTGTCACTGAGGTGGAGTGAGCGCACATGGCCCAGCCACCTGGGACAAGAGAGACACCTTGAGGAACGACATAAAACTAACGGGCTTCCCGTCCTGGCCATGAAAGTGCCGTGCCGCCAACTTTAAAACTACCCGCAGACATTCTTGGGTACATCCAGGGTGTCATCCCCGAATAATTGGATACCACAAATTAAAAATCTGCGAGTTGTAAGGGCATGCTGTATATTGCTTCTAGCCTTGTTTTTCTTGGAACTAATGAGATGAAACTTGCCAAGTTCCCTGTAATTACCTTTCTACCATTTACAGGCATAAATAAAATGCAAAAATGTTAAAAGAACCATCTGTTTTGTACATGGTAACAATTATCAAAACAACTCCAACAATCTGTTACTTATATTCACGGTTATCTACAATGGGAGGTAATGCAAAATCATAAGAGTACAGTTCATTAATATAAATTCTCTGTGGCCATAATACAGACTAGTACAATGTAGCAGCAAATAAGAGCAAGCCCTTTAGAGCCCCCTAATTAGTTACTTTATGGTAGATATTCCAATATAAAAAAATATGAATGTTATATTTTAATCCAAAATGATCATCCTTAAATAATATAAAGAACCAATTCGGTGAATATTAATAATTTACTGCTTTAATAGAGATAATAGGAAGAACTGAATTGATGCTATCAGCTGTGTGAAAAAAAAAGGCTGACATGCATTCACAGGCTTTTAGACTGGATCGATCTGATAATGACTGGTGTACAGATTATCAAATAACATTTCTTACCCACATTAGGACCTTCAAATATCTAGGGCATACACTTTCCTTCAAGTAATTAACACTCAACTGCACCTCTTCACTTGTACAGCAATATGGTAATGATTCTGTTGTCTAAAAATCATTTTCACACATTAAAATTTAAAAAAGAAATGTTACATTAAATTAAGTTTTATATATATATATATATATATATATATTACCATAGTATTAAAAGAAAAAACAAGATCATTAGTTATGATGCCATGAATCCGATACTGTACTTTGAAACCAGTTTTAATTCCCACACCCGATGTAATGCAAGAAGTGCCAGTATCTGTTGCTTGCAAAGGTCATAAAACTGGAATAGCCACTGCATTTCTATCGCAGGAAACTTCTACTCGTTTTTAGCAAAACAAAATTAGTCTAGAAATTTCATTTGTTACTATATTCTTGAACTACAAAATCAAGATATCAACTTCACTTTATGACATCAATCTTTCCATTCAATAATATTGAAAAAATAATAATAATTGTAATGCAGTACACATATGCCCCCACAAAGTAATTTTTTTTGAAAAAGGACATAGCACATGAAATGATTCATCAAGTTTGCCCAGAACCAAAAAGACCTGTAGTTTCACGAAACATAATTACACACCAAACAGACAGTCGATCATCCAGCCAATATCTTTTTAGTACAGTACACGAAAATGAATACGGGACAGATGGGCAGACAGCCAAAGCAATATAATTCACAATAGTGAGGGCAAAATAAAATAAGTGTCTGATCTTTGCTATAGCATGGCTACCCACATTAAGATTCCTATCTATAAAATGGTACACATATGCTGCAATGATCTTCAAGCATTACCTATTAATTTTCAAAAGAAACAAGCACACATTTTGACAGCATTAAAAAGAGACCTTTGTTCATAAGGAATGATAACAGAATATCCAAGTCAACTACCAGTATCATCCTATTCTGGCACAGCGATACTGCCAAGGATGATACAGGATGAACATAGCTATAATGGGTCCAACCAGCAACAATGTGCAGTAGGGGAAACTATTGTCCAAGAAATAAAATACCATTAAGTTTTCATAACTGTACTATTATTCTAGTAAGTACATGGTACTTGGTCACAGTAAAACTCCCCAGTGATGCACAGGAAAATTATGGCAATGGATTTCCCACATTTGTATGTACATTCCAATATCCCTATACAATATTTAAGACTTGGTACTCACCCATTCATATATCCTGTCAACAGAGCTTAAACTGCTCATTGACTCAGGAAAGCATGACACAGGAATGACCACATCAATCAAGATTCTATACACATCACTCTTACATTAGCCTATTATAAAACCACATCCAATCTTAAACTGATTCTTAGGGTGGTTGAGCATGGCAGATAAAGCCAATGTGAAAGGCAATGGCATTAGTTTCTTCTCCATTACCGCTCCAACAGTCCAGTTAGAATCAAGAGTTCCTGTAAAAATTATCAATTAATAAATAACATCCAAGTAAATTTAAAATATATATATATTTATGAAGATAAAAAAATAAATTAACAAACAAACACATTCTGCATTAAATAAAAATTTTGTCTAATTGAACAGTAATATCTAATTTCAGAACTGAAAAGACTCAGGTTTCTAGACAGAGGTTAGGTTATACTTCATACACAAACAGAAGTAATAATATATGCCACCCATTGAAAATTAATGGAAATGAAAACAGTATATAACAAAGAATAAAATTATCAAAAATCATTAAATCAATTCTCCAATTCTACTCTTCCTATGTACATACAGAACCATGGCTTGCAAGATGGCAAAGAGTTCAATAAAATCTTTCTTTTATTTGAAAATCACAAATTCATACATTAGTATAATTCTCACCTCTAAATACAGTATTCGCTTTAGGAATTTCCAACTGGTATGCCATAGAAGCAACAGACTCCTGCATTCGTAAACTTGTTTCCAACTCAACTCCAAACTGCAACTGTTCTGTAGCCTTTTGGTAATAACACAGATGAATGCCAGCACCACCTAATGTTCCTGAGGCTGTAAAACTGTCACCTGTTGGAGAGCAAATGGCCATTTTCAGTATACTGTATAAGATTCATACTGATACACTAAATATCTCTTGACAATGAACACTGCAAAACTGAAGTTCTTACATACTGGCATTCTTTTTGAAATCTTTTACTCCTCACAAATATTGTTAACCAAAATTAACTTGTGTGAGCAAATTTTCACATCTGACTGTTACTATGGGGAATACCTGGGTAATGGGCCTTGAAGACAGGCCAGTGGGAAATCAAACTGCTGTGTTGTGTAAGAGTAAATTAGATTCAGAAAGTAAGGTTATATCACAATGAAGTCATAAAATTGCTCTATCTGAATGACTTGGTTTCAATTAGATGTCTTTAAAATCTTCAGAAGGATCCCAATAGATTACACACTAAACATACTGTATATGAGCATTTCACAAGTCGCAAATAGAGTACTGTATATTAACACTGGAATGCCAGACAACAGACTGACACACTGCTGGGTTACATCCTGACTATGAGGGTTTGGGTCAAAATTACAGATTGGGTGGGGGCCTGAATTATTCAACTTGTAGGGTGGGGGATTTTTGAGGCAAGCTACCTAAGAACACAAACCTACTGTCATTTTTAGCCTACAGTTACCACATTCAAGGTTTTTAAATTTCATATGAAATTTTCATTTTTGCCACATGGGGTTTTAGGATCTGTGGAAAAAAAGTAAAATTTTCCTTAGTCTCTCACACTCTCTCGGCAGCTTGGCGCTGGCTCTCGTTACAGCTGTACTCAGCGAGTTACCAAGCAGCTGGGGGTTGATCAGCATGAGTGCCTTGTAACCATGATCAGGTTTGAGTGTTTTAAAAACAATGTCAACAAGTTTTGTATGAGTTTGTATGTGTACAACAATACTCCTTGTACTGTATAACTCACCAGTATATCTACCAGCGATAGAGTGCACTGCAATATGGCCCCCGGGAACCTGTGACCCATACTGATAAGCTAACTCTGTCCCCAGTGCTAGCTTTTTGGTGACTTGCTGCAAGTAATGAGTAACAGCCACACCTGACCCATTTATTATGTCTATGTTGCCCAAGGTCAGAGATGCTGTGTAGTCTGCACCACGCCAGTCCATCGTTACTTGTGTGGCCTGCCATTTACTCTGCTGAATCTGGAGAGGATAAAAGTAACATAAAGCCTTACCAGTACAGGTACATATTTATATAAATAATGTTCATCTTTCATAATAAGACTTAAGTCTTTATGAGATGATTCCTTCAAGACAAAGGGAGAGACATCTAGCCATAGTTATAAGATAAATGGCAAGTTACAAGAGTTGTTAAGTAAAGAAACATAGTTGGTGTTTTCCAAGAAATGTCAAATAAAATGTAAACAGTGGAAAAAAATTATGTATCATAGTGTGAAAGAGTGAGTGAAGTCACAAGTCCCCATGATTAATCTTGTACTAAGGCAGATGCTGGACCAGAAGGTAATAATACCAGAAAACTCATCAGCATCAACAAATACAGTAGGTTAAATTATTCACCGAGGAAAACCTAATATCCTTATTTCTTTATAAAGAGCTATCATCTCAATCATGGCTAAAGGCATATTCAACATTGTCAAAGATCCAGTTATTATATTCTTTCTTATGTGATATTAAAAAGGGGTATATTTTTCTATTTAAAAGAGGTATTATAGGATAGTCTTTCTGATGGTTTGTTAACACAAATAAGCTAATCACCTAAATGAGAAGTCCAATCTTGGCATGTTTGGTCAAAATAAATCTGACTGATCATGAATCACATCTTAAAAAGTATCACCAATATGCTATAACATGATATATTTAAGTTATAAAGGTAAGAGCAGGTCCAACCCAGATAATGACTGTGTAAGAGGATGAATGCACACAGCTTTATGTCAATAATATATGATAAGGAATGAAGGAAGAATATCCATTATGCAGGTAAATACAATACAGTACAGGCCATCAGTAACGTAGCCCTACTTGGCCTGTACAGTATTTTGCAGGATGTTACACACTACGGTATTTATTAAGTTTATGACAAAGCTACAATTCTGAAAATTTTCTAGAATGCAAGGTAAGACATTAAGTGTTAAATACTGTACAGTACTTACTTGAGCTACAAATTTTCCTCTAAGGTTCGGTAACAATTGATGTATGATATTGGCATTTAGGTTACCGGAAGGATCAACATCACCTAACATAACAGGATATGCTTCTGATGGTGACACTTGCTGAGTGCCCACAAATGTAGCACCAAACCTGAAAAATAGATTTTGTAACTAAACAATACAGTGTATTACAGTATCTACCTGTGTCGTTTCTTTATGACACCACATAAACCCTTAAGGTTATGTGTTTTCCAGCCAAAATGTTAAAGTTTAAAATGGGTCAGAACTACAGTATGGTAAAATATTTAAGTGTGAAAAATTTTTCATCAACTCACTCTAGATATCAATGATAGAAATATGTATCTTAAATAATATGATTTAAGCACTAATTACGTAAATAACAGTACTGTACTAGGCTGCTACAGCACCGCTCACAATGTGCATTCGACATGGAGAAATGAGGCATAGAGTTCCGATCAAGTTTCAAATTGCGTTAGTGTGGCAGCACTAACTCTGACTCGTTTCAGAGTGCCAATCACTTGTTTCGAGCACGTGTGGCCGAACCCATACACGTGCAGGGCTACCAATGAGAGGAATGCCTCAGGGGCCTTTTTGATACACTTCGTTTGCAGTGTCCAGTTAGTTTCATGCAGGAATTGTAACGATAGTTTTTTTTTTACAGTGTACATATATCCAGCTTAGTGGCACCTCTTCCACTGAGAGAGATGCATGGGGAAAATGTCAATCTAGAAGTATAATTTGATGTTTTAATGCTGTAGTTATAGCAAGTGTTTGATGAGTTGAAAACATGTTATCAATAAACACAACAAAGGTAACATGCTGTCATTTATGTCATTACAACTATTGTACAGTATAATTTAAGAAACATTATACTTATGATACTCATTTTTCATTGCCACATAATCCTGTGATGTGAATTTAAAATCTGGCTCTTCTTAGAGAGAATGAAACATAGTGAAAGTCAGAGAGGCTTTGAATGAGCAGAAGTATTAACCCCTTCTATACGGGGTCCCCTCTGAGCTGAATAAAATTGTCTAGCATTAGACAAATAAAATATAAAAGTGGCATGCCTGTAGCAAAGAGGTTAAGAATAAACTACAACTCAAAAAACATAAAATCTTCAGGAATGTGTTAAACAAGACTGAAAGGCAATAAGAACTGTTTGGGATGAAACAAATGGCATGACAGCCCAAGAATAATAAAGGACATTGTTAATGAAAGAATATTTATAAAAATGTTAAATAAATAAATATATAAATAAATAAATTGCATACCAGACTGAGTGGGTCATAAACTCACTGACTGCGATGTATTGTATCAAGGCAATTTAATAAGCGACACTATACTCATGGATCATGCCATTAATTCATCAATTACAAAGCACCTGGACCAGAGCAGTGTGTCCAACTTACAGTTGTCACTTTCTGCTGCACTTCAGAAATTCTGCATTATCCATTAGAAATCTGCCAAAGTACTAATGCCACAATACTGTACATATTTTAAGTATTATAGATTTATACTTCCTCAGACACTGCATAAAACTGAAAGAGCAACTATGGCCAGAAGATATTTGTACAGTACTTAACATTCTGCTTCACTTACTTTTAAAATCAGTTAAGTGATTTAATCTGCATAAAAAAATCTACTAGACCTAAAAATATTATCCAAATTCTAGTACTGTACAGTACAAGCAAAAATATCTGTTAAAGCCCAACACAATGAACCAGGAGTCTCATTCACATATAAAGTATTGTAATCCTAAAATGATTACTGTACAGTACAGTAATGTAAGCATCATAACAGAAAATGTAAAAATTCACCAAACAATTCGACTTAAGAAAAATAATAAAAGATTTAGCAGAGTCTGTCGTGTCAAGATACATTCATACTGATTACAGTAATTGAGTACTGTACTGTACACTATACATAAAGCTTTAAACACAGATTAATGTGTTAACACACTCAAAATTAACTTTCATTAATAAATATGGTAATTGAACAGTGACAAAAAATTGAAACAATTTACCTGTAACCAGGTGGCTGTACAGTGGAGAAGTTAATCGTATGAGAAACTTGGAAGTGATTGCTCAGTCCTTTGTTCAACATGAATTTTCCACCTTCAAACATTACTGGAAACACATCTGTAAACATCAAGTATCACAAAATCAATCAATGGCAGCATATACTTGGAGGTAGCTAATCACTATTACATATTAAATAAATATTTACCATATATGGAAATAGATGCCTTGAGCAGGTGCAAATTAGGACATTGAAAAAATTGGGAATTATTGAAAATGGGTTTAAAAATACCCAGTTTTCATTGATTTTACTAGAGGATATGTTTTTTTTGTTGGGAAAAGTATAAAAATGGCTGAAATTATGTACTAACCAAACCAAACCTATACAGAATCTTGATTTGTCTATACTACTGTATCTAGAAAACGAAGCATTTACACTAGAAAATTAACTGAAAGTAATCAGCGTACAAAACTGAGTCTAAAAACACCCTCATAATTAACGAACCACTGATGGCCACATCTCGTATATTAGCCCTCACGGTACATTGTTTACATGTCACATCACAGCTGACGATGCACCTATATCTAGAAAACTGAGCATTTGCCAAAGAAAATGAATACAGTAACATCTCCGTTAGCCAGAATCACTCAAACCCGGAACTCTCCGATAGCCAGAAATGGAATTTCTCAGAAAATTTTTAATTTCCTGGAAAATTCAGAGACAATTTCCTGATACCTAGAAAATTCCAAGAATGGGGGAGTTTTTCTGGGTATGAGAGATGAAAATAAGGTGCATTTTCCAGTACCTGGGAAACTCCGGGGATGAGGGATTTTTTCGGCTTTGAAAGAGTCGTCCCGTTACCAGAAATCTCTCATTCCCAGAAGTGCTCTGCACCAATTGTTTTATAACCTTCAACATGCAGTATTCTCCTATCACTATGTAGTGGATATATATAGCAGCTGATGAGCATTGCACAAGGGAGGATCTCGGGGGGGGGGGGTTCCTGGGGTTACGGACCCCCCCTTTTCATCAGAAAATTCCAATACTTTCTCTTTAAGGCAATCTTGTACTCTGGCATTATTGTATAGTTGAAAGTAATTACAGTCTCTCCTCCACTTACGACAACCAGGACATACAACGGCCATGGTCGTATAAAATATTTTTCACATTACATATCTTCGAGTCCCGACGTTAGTGATCGAGCTATGTACCGACAAAATTTTTGTTTGTAATTCCCTTTAAAATGGCTGGCAAGCGTAAAAGTGAGAGTTCTCGTGGTGCTGAGAAGAAAGAGACACCCATTTTAGAATTTCTATGTATTATTTTCGCCTTTTCGACTTACGATCAATTCGACTTACGACCTGGTCATCGGGACGAAACCCGTCGTCAGTCGAGGAGAGACTGTACTATTGACTTCAGATTATCTTCTAATATCAAGTGCCTCAAAATGGCCATGATATTGGTCAGATTTTAAATAAAAAGGGGGTGAGGCTTACAGCACTCCCCCCAAAACCCCCCAGCTGGGTGGGGTCACTGTGCTCGCCATGTTCCCCCACCCACAACTTCTTGGACCCCTCCCCCTTCGATATTCCTGGATCAACCCCTGTTGCACACTGAGGATTATAGAGCACTGGAATCTATATGAAGTTACTACTAGTCCAGGGAATTCCGTTAAGTCTACCTAACCTTGCCTAACTTCCTGTTTGCAGAGAATAAATCATGAGATTTGGTTGGTGGCAACAAATGCAATAATACCTTAAAATTTTTCTAGTAGTTTTTTTAATATTGGTGACGACTGACTCACCGGCGATTTAGAAAAGTAAACAATTATAAAAACAAGGCAATTTCACTGTGTTCTACAGAGGACACTGTCGTATATTGTGCAAATGTTTTTTTAACCCAATACAACCTAACTAAACCCATCCCAATCCAACTTAACCTTAACATAAAACCGTCGCTTTAACGCCGAGAAGACAAAGTAGTGGGCACCTAAGCACCTAAATATCTACCAAACAAAGCATTTGCACATATGATTATCATAACAGTACTCACTGATGAAAATTGAGTATGGTAACAATATATACACCAAAACAAATAACTCATCAGCGGGTCACTCGTCAATATTAACCCCGATGATGTTCAATTCATGATATCTCAGTTATGGGTATAATGCGCCAAAAGTCTCATAGATGAAAATCGTCTTAATTTTACCCAAACTTAACACTGACAACAACAAAAAATACTGAATTATGTCCTTTACTATAAATAGACCAATATATATCGTTTGTTTTTCTCCATGTACAGTATACCCATATATTCCCTATACTGTACTGTATATACTTGACAGATTCATAGTTCTCCCACCGGAGTTGTTTTTATGGTACTATAGGATAACATCTTGCCACTATATAACCCGGGAGACTCTCATATCAAAAGGATAAAGAGTTGCACAAATTGTTTCACATTTACCTCTAGGTATTATGTATTAAGTGTTGAGGAGGTCTGGTGCACCTGAGGAGACAACTTAAGGTTGACTTCTTCACAGGATCATTGTTTGTTTACCTTAACGCTAACAAGTACATACAATAATAAAGTTGCAGCTGTTTTCATTACGTAACATCAATTCACCTTTGCATTTCTTGTGTAGGTCTTCCATAGTGCCTGGGTTCTCTGTGCCACCTTCTACAACCTCGGTCTTCTTCTCCTCGGGTGTAGGGGTGACGGTGAGTGGAGCAGGTTGTGGTGGTGGTGGTGCAAGTACCCCCGGTCCAGCAGCTTGAATATTACCCATCGTGTCTTCCTCGTGTAGTTACTTATTTAAAATAGTTAAGGTGGAGTTAGTGTCGGTGTCCCTCACGCGGGGGCTGCAGACGACTCGGCTCCGTTGACCTCTGTATCACCAACACTCATAGTTCCCAGGAACAGTCTTGGTTTATTAGTATGGTACTCAACAACTTTTTTATACGCCTATCTTCAAATAAACCATATTAATATATATTTAAATACAATAAAAAAACAGTACACATATTTGATGACAGCAAAAGATAATTGTCATGATTCATAACCAGTTCTCCGGTTCACAACCATAGTTACGAGAAGATAAACTTTCATTAAATTGATTTATCATTGTATGTTTTCAGACTTTTAATTAAACTTAGCATATTTTATATTTACAATTCAACATGAGCAATAGCTAATATTTAAGTCTCAAAAAATTCTTAGTATTAGTAATCTGCTAAGACACACATGTCACAATATTTTGACCAATCAGAATCGAGATAATCTTGTAACTAACTTATTAAGGGAAGAAGAAGTGACCGCTAGCGAGGGTGTTGACTGATAGCAGTTGTAAACATGACGTGTTACTGACTGTTGCTCACTCCTCAGGGACTATGAGTGCCTAGTTCATCAAGACTTAAACCATATCTGAGGTCATCTATAACCAAAAGTTAGAACTATGCCTTATATATCATCTGGTAAGTTTATGGTGAATATCAAGAAAGTTACGGCTGCATGTGAAGTGTGGGTGTCAGTCTTGGTGAAGTGTTGAGTCTCATTCTTGTACAGCAAAGTTAGTACATTACAATGGGGGCGGTCCGACTAATTACCCAAATGTACCCAAATATAGCCGGAATGAAGTCAAATGATGGTCGTATAAGCGTAATTCGGGCTGTGAATCACTTCTCGATTAGTATTTGGTGTCATAAAGTAAAAAAAAATTGGTAAACTTAATTTAATCTGAGTTGTGTTGTGTTAGGTTAGGTTAGGTTAGGTTAGATTAGGTTAGGTTAGGTACATGCACTTGATCTATTAACTCAGATTAAATTAAGTTTACCAATTTTTTGTGACTTTCTGACACCAAATACTAGTCGAGAAGTGATTGGCAGTCCGATTTATTCATCTAGGACCATTATTTGACTTCATTCCGGCTATATTTGGCTACATTTGGGTAATTAGTCGGACCCCAATGGGGGTATTACTTTAGGATCAGCTTTTTTCCTAAAGTTTGTAAGAATTTATAATTTTTATGAGCCTGTACTAGCTAAGTTAAGGTATTGTGTCGAAGAAAAGTTGTAATTTCGAGATCACTTGATTTTGTGACATGGGAGGGTGGGGGGGTAAAAATTTGGTAATACTTGGCGAAAGTGGTCTGGCCTTTGCGGCTACCTTATGAAATTTCTCCATAATAAGACTAATATTGACGACTACACCACCGACGCGTTATTTGTTTTGATGTTTATAGTACTATATTTTCATCAGCATTTTTAAATTCGTGTTCTATAAAATAAATCAGTGGCAGTGTATTTGTCAAAAGTTACCAAAGATAAAAATTTTCTTGCAACAAGAAACGGTAATGTATGAGAACACCGCCACCACCAGGAGTTGTTCGATTTAATTTTTGTTCTCCCTTAGATGGTCTCTTCTGTACAGTACTGTATTAACAAAATTTATTACATACCTCGAAAATAATCACAATCAGGGAGAGGCATTGCACAGTTAGTATTTTTTCCTTCGTGTTTCCCATAAATAAATATGCTTTGCACTACCTGACAATGATGACACCATTTTTCTGAAATGATCCATAGGCATTGATAATATGTTTTACATTTGCTAAGAAACAACAACTTTTACAAATTGGGGATCAATTTATAGTAATGCACCGGTCTTTATTTTGATATTAAGAATATGTTATTCCTATGTTATTTGATGAGTTTCGAACAAATTTAAAATTCATTTCCTCCGGAAATCACTAGCTTTTAGGATCCCCCCCCCCCCGAATCATAACGGAAAAATTTGATATTTTTTCTCGAATAAATCACATAAATAAATTACCAACCAACCAACAAAACCTAACCAAACCAAACCAGGGTTGCACCTCTTCCGTTTCTTACTGTTCGGCTGAAGAAAACTGGATACCGCTAAATGTGTCGTTCTTCACACAGTGTACACTAGTTATTACACCTTGGACAAATATGCCGTGTTTAAAAAAAGAAAAGAAATTGCCTCACTATTTTTCTGATGAAACTCGGCAGTTGACATAAAATATTCTCTATCACAATGTCGGCACATCTCTTCCACCTTTTCAGCCATATCTGGTGCCGAAAAATAAATCTACGCTCCTGACGCTATAGCCAATAAGAAACTCCTACACCACCCCCTGTACATGCGCTGTAGACGCTTAAGAAGCGAAGACGGAGGTAAGGAGCACTGCATGAGGGGGGTCAGACCTTATCCGTGAGATGTAAACAAATCGTGGCAACGCTTGTGACTGACCAAACCTAATAATATTGAAAAAATAATATCTCGCTTATCCTTAATTTCTGGTGGACATATCATAGAAGAAAAATGTCTTAGAATTGTCTGAACATTACAAAATACAGTACATATTAATAACAGTGAAAGAAACACCGGTGTAAAACTATAAATTCACCAAATTTTGTTTAAATGACGAGTGATTCTTTGGTAATATTTGATGAAAGTTGTCCAGCCTTTGCACCACCTTGAAAATTTTTTTCCCTAGATGAGAGGCTTTCTTACCTTACCTTACGTATGGTATGTTTACTTTCTACAATTGAAGGATGATTCGTTTCATACATTCTATAATTCGCTGTTCATTAAATGACTAAACCTAACCTAAAATGCGGTACTATAGTTCTATTCTATTTTGTTCTAAATTAATACAGGTATATATTTTTTTACATACTGCTACATTCTATAACATGAAGAAACCTAATCTACCAAACCTACTGTAATCTAAACTACTACAGTTTTTTTTTTTTTTTTAAATAAAATAAAATTCCTTCCTGGAAAAAAGAAACATTCCTACAGTCTAAACATGTCATGCATTGCAAGGTTATGTTTAGCCATCTTCCTCTAACAGTTTTGGACATAAAAATTGTGATACTAATGTATTGATGTTTGCAGTGTATAAATGTATAAAGGAAAGAATATCATCACATGGAAGAATAAATTGAATGGCCTAACTTTTTTTTTAAGGTGGCAACATAGGAGGCCAGAGAGAATGGGGCTTATCTACAATTCCTAATCTCTTCTGGGGATTCATCAACTTTATTGTTTTATTGTAAGTAATGATTTAAAATTTCTTAGAGCATTATGTAACTTCATTGGCAATCTGTCGAGTTAACAAGGTATTAAATTATCCAAGACATTATCATAAATCCACATGGATGTACAATATGTGTGTAGAAAGGAGGAGGTGGTGGGAGACACAGAGTGGCCTAAGATATTAGAGACTTGGGGTAGGGGAATGGATACACCCTCCTGCTGAGGTGAAATAGATGGAGGATGCCTCACCCTTTTCACACACACACACAATAATACTGTATGTATATTCAGTACTGAACTGGTTATATAAGCTAGATTTAAGGGCAGTTTGGTTTCATAAAACTGATTGTTTGTTAGCTGTGTTTGATGTGCGGGTTTGTGGCTGTGCCTGATGCAAGCCAGCAGTAGTTTCAGTGCATTTCATCAGCAATATGAAGTCAATGCAGCTATAGTGAAGCATCAGGAGGGATAAATTACTTTAACAGTACAGGTAGTTCTGCTATAACGCGATAATTGTGTTCTTGTAAAATATCGTGTTATAGAAAATCGCGTAATAGAAATAACAGGGCTTATGGAGAAAATAGGGTTAGGTGCAGATTACTCGAAATCGAAAAAATTTAGTAGTTAGCCTAACACAAAGGATAGCACAGTCTAAATAAATGTTACATTCATATCTAATAATGAAATCATACAGTAAATGTAACACTTTACCTTGAAAAAATATGAATGTAACTTGATGGGGGAGAAGGGTGATTTTGAGGTTGATAACATCGAGCTTCTCTTCAAGTGTTATATCCTTTCTTTTACGATCATCACCGGGAATTCTATCACCAGAACGCTTCTTGGAGATATTCTTCTTTACCATATTCACAATTAATACCACAAAATTGGAGAAATAGTAAGCAAAAATCGCGTTATAGCAAACAAGCGTTCGCGTTATACAAATATCGTTCCTAATTCATAAATCGCGTTAGAGCAAATTCGCGTTATAGCAGAACTCACTGTACAGTACTGTATCTTATGAAAGTTGATAAAGTTAATGATTTTTAACTTTATGCTCCAAATTCTGTGAGGTTTTGTGGTACTGTACTGTACTAGCTGCATTAGTTTGTCATCACTGGCCTGACACCATAGGACTGCATGAACGAGGGGCTTGATATTTTCCCCTCTATTATGGTAGCAGTGTCAAGGATGCTTAGAATTAGATATAATGTCTTTTATTTTAATCATGTTATATTGAAATTTTATTTTTTTCATTCAGCTTTCAGACATTAGTCAATCCAGATTTAACAAAGCGAGGGAATAGTTATGCCAGTGACTACAGTGCTCCTGGGAGAGGACCGTAAGTAATTTAATTTTCTCAGATTTGAAGTGCAGTATTTACATACTGTATTGTTTGGAAGATGAATGGAGGAATCTGCATATTCACACATTTACTGATAAAGGACTGGAAAAGAACCGATTATACATTAATAACCTATCAAGGTGTAGTGGACCAGTTGTACCTGTACTGTGCTTGCTGGTCTTATGAAGTGAATGATTTGGTTTTATATATGAAGAAAGTGATAAATTGAAATGCTGATATTATGAATGCAGAGAATACCTGCTACAAATGTTATACAGTATATTAATAAAGAGGATAATTTTTTAAATCCAGGTTATTTATGATACACTATGAATTAGAAAATTTTATTAAATGATCCTGTGCATTAAGGTTGTGCAACATTATCTTAATTTAATGTTTTAAATTTGTGCAAAACATTAGATGGGGATGAGATCAGATGATGTAATGTGTGGCTGAGTTGTAGTGAGCAGAAGTTAAGAATGATGTCAGGAAAACAAGTTGGGGTGACAGAAAAGCCTTGGTGAATACAGTACAGTATGGAATGTGCAAGAAAACTTTTTGGTGGATTCATAGTTCCAATTCTTTTGTACAGTATAGATGTTAAACCCCAATTTACCTTAGCGTATATAAAATTAAATGTTGGGACGAAAGTGTTGTTTGCTTGAATGCAGAAAAAAATTAGATTGATGTTTAAATGTGAAGGTTAAAAGTCTCAATAGGTGAAAAACTTATATTTAATTAATGAGAGTTGTAAGTGTGTTGTTGAAGCCAGTACAAAGGGAGAGTGGTAGATTACATAAATCAGTCGAGAAGTTACTAAGTGAATTTCAAGTAGTACCCAATCACATATCTTGAGTGTAAATGTTTTGAGAGTGAAAGTGAAAAAGAAGGAACATAGTACAAAATCTCATCCTTCAGCTGTTTTGCTGAGTAATTGAAATATAGAATTATGCCAAATTGCTAGACATTATTTGAGTGTAATATACTGTAGTATGGTAAGGGCTTTTTGTAAGTTTGGAGATTTATATTACTGACTGTAATAGTTGTCCTAGTCATACTGTAACTTTTTTCCAGTATTCTAGAATTAACTGTAGAGTATTATCAAACAAGCTATCACTCAGTGGAATTATATTCTTAATGCTGTCGTGTATAGGAAGTAACTGTAAATTACATTGTATTACAGACCCCCTGGTCCTCCCCGCAGAAGAATGGGTGGACTACATAGAAGTGGAGGAGCAGGTCCTCCACCAATGGCTGGAGGTGGATGAGGCCGTTAATTCCTCTGCAAGTGCCTGTACTGTATGTGCACATAGCAGGGGAGTTTAAGTTGTGACCATATCAGATTTGTGGTTGTCACATGCTCTTAAGATAAGCTGAGACAACCTCTCATGTAGATGTTTTAGTGAGTCTTCAGAGCACAGAATAACCATTTCATGATGTGCTGCCCAAGAAACCTCACTAGGTGTGGGCAGTACTGAAGTTTCTGTTATGGGTACATTGTATTATCCTGATATATATATATAACCAAAGGGTTTTGAAGTGTCGTTTCTGCATATTTTTCTGACTGAGCTTTTTATTTTTGAGGGAGGTGGTTTTCTGCTGTCTTGAAGAATCGAATGATAGACAGTTATTGGTATTGACCAGATTTAACCATTTTCATGCAAGCACCATTAATTTTTTGATGCACACCTTTTTTTTTTGTAAAAAGCTTTCCCAAAATTATTTCTTATTCCTGTTCATTAAGAATACTTCTGAATTTCAGTCATAGTTGATGCCCTTACAGTTTTGCCTTAAGTTGTAAGAGTGAAATACAATCTTACAGTAGTCCAGTACATACATCAGATTAGCAGACACTTGCATGTCTAGAAATGATATTCCAACAAACATAACAGAATAAACTATATGGAAGCTCTGTAGTGAAGCTGTACTATTGTCTATGATGAACAAATGGCTCGATTGCAAAATTCAGTACAGTACTAGATAGATTTCTAGGAAAATATCTTTTCTGAAACATTACATAATTCAGTGGTGAACTTATATTCATACTGTACTTATACAGTATACGAGTTACCAGTACTGCACAGGTTTACTAAATATCTGTCATGGTGGATTTTTTTTTTTTTACTTTATGAAGTTACACAATAAAACTTAAACATGCCCAGTAAATTCAATGTCCTAATTAGTCCGGTAAAATGTACTGTACTGGTAATCCTGTATAATGTAATCTTGAAGCAAATGTAAATTAATTGATATTCATGGAAGTTTATTGAGGTGACAGCAAGTCACAGATGTAAACTTGTGAACTTAAAAGAGATGAAGTGTTAAGATTTTGTTAGATGAATTACCCAATAACTGTCTTGTTGGCTTAATCCAGCCATTGTATTTGGTCACCCTTACAGTCTATAACACTGGAAGGGCTTTCCCACTTTGTCTGAATAACTTAATAATACTGTAGTCTATTAAATTCTTCTGAATTATCTACTAAGTAGATGAATAATTATGTATACAGTACAGTATATGTCAAGTTGAATCATGCATTAATCACTGTCATGTACAAAGTAAGTCTGGATCAGGTTTTGTATGCACTGGATTATGACAAGTGTTGATTAGACTTGTCATGTTCCACTATGGATGATTCTGAAAATATGGATCTCAAATATTTGTAAATCCTAAATAAGTTATTTAATTTACAATATATCATTGCCTAGAAAACTAGAAGTCAGTTGGTTCAAAAGCACACACTGGTCCAACTAAACCATCTAATAATATTTTAACAAGTGTTCTTCTAGACCCTGCCAGCTACACTTATTGTATTACTCTACTGTGTTTAGATGTATGGAATTTTTACTTTCATAAATACATGTTGATAGTTTATGAACATCACATACTGCCTTCCAACATGAGAGGATATTATTTTATGTAAAAAAAATGGGATAATTGTCTCTTTTATGTTGTGTTTGAAGCCTAGTGTATTGTATTACCAGGTTGATTTAAGGGACGAATATATTTGAGAATTGCTTCCAGATTTTCTTTATCCATGTGAGATCAAAAAGGAATTTATAAAGGCCATTGTCAAATTGAGACTAAATACTAAATCATGTACATAGTACTGAACATAAAACCAATTGGTTAAGGGATAGTTAATATATTGCCCAGAAATAAAATATAAATTGGTGGAAAAAAAAGTACACTGTATGAGCAGTGTGAAGTGTTATTTCAAACAATATAATTGCTGGTAAATAAGAATAATGAAACTAAACTTGAAGACACTAACAAATGTAATTGAAGCAAAACATGTTGAAAGCTTCTTATTGTTATAAAACAACTACAGGTAATACTGTATCTTGTATGATTATCTCAGTATGAAAAGACAAGAGTTCAGTTGAAAATCCAATTCGGAATTTTGGGAGGAGGATTCATCGTTTCTAACAGTAAAATATACCGTAAATGTGATCCCTCTAACATTTTTGTGACGACCAATAATTTACCATTAAAATTTGATACTATTCTTACTGTTAATATTCTACTATCACGCTATGAACATGCCAGTGATAACCACGGGATGTGCTTGACGGTGACACTACCATGTACTGATGAACGTGGCGGTGACACAACTATGGAATAAACTGGCAGATGAAAACACAACAGAGAACTGGAGCACACAATTACAATATTGTACGGTGAAACCGACAAAATTTGCATATCAATTTCGTCTTGTAGCTTTAAGGGGGGTCAAAGCATGTGTCTATACTAAATGGTATTTGACCTTCTCCCTAAAGCCTCACTAAGCCATGAATCAAATGGGATCAAATCTTTAATCTTCATCCACCTAGGTAAGACAGCAGCTTGTTATGACTGATATACCCACACCAATATATAAATTCTCGTAAAATACTGAAAGGTAACAAAAAATAAAAATATACGGTAATTTATTTTCTATCAATCACAACCTGTAATTTTGTCTGAAAATTGGAAGTTTATGTCAGTAGATACGTAAATATGTGGTGCTTCAAAACAATATATCTGCTGGTAGATAATAGTATAGCAATTTGGGGTGATGCTTTTTGTTTGATATTGAAACAGTTTATTTATCCAGAAAAATACAGATACAGAGCGAACAATAATAACAATATTGACATGACTGAGTTTTGTAATGATGTGAATCCGACTTTTTGATCAGAAAGAAATATATATATAGTAGTACCTTGTTTTGTTTTGTTTTGTTTTTTAATAATTTTTGCCACTTATCAGCTTACTAGCCCTTTGGGCTACATTTATTCCAAGTATGAACACTGCTGGTCTTTACATCTTTAATACCATGAGTACGATAACTTATGTTATTGTACTCAAGAGATTGTCATCATATTCCAGGGGTTAAGTCATCGTACTCGAGATTAAATCATCGTACTGAAGAGGTTAAGTCATCGTACTGAAGGGTCTAAGGTACGCTGTGGACATACATACTGTACATACAGGGAATTTCTCAAAGTTGTGATGACTCTTGTCAATTAACACAGCAACTGCAGTCATTATCAAGGTGACTGTAAATGTGTATTATGTTTGCTACATAAAAACTCTGCAACTCTATCCATTTTCAAGCTATACTGCAGACATACATACATACAAAATGATACATGTAATACATACAGTGATAGATACATATAAGAGGTATTGCCACTTGTTGTTTTCACTCGACTTAATCATTTTAAATAATAAAAGCACGACAAGCATGCAAACCTCTATTCAACGAATTATATGGAGAGGAAAGTCTGTTATGTCCAAGGTCCATTAGATGTGAAACTCCCATCTATTGGATTGTATGGAGAGAAAATAATGTTATATGAAGGTTTCATTGTACTGTACTGAACTGTTTCATTGTACTCTACTGTACAGTATGTGTGTAAATTTTACATTAGCACCAAATCTGTACAAGAAGGAGTTTCAATGCTAGATTACTTTTGTGTTAACATTGTCATTGGAACTTGTGAAGAAATATGAGTATGTTTGTAATCAAGAGTTAAAATCATTAGCACCAAGTACAGCAATGTGGAAACATCACTTGTTGAATCATGTTAATAATCATATCACACCTATTTTTATGCAATGTAGTACCTAAATTATTTTAGTCTACTCTCACACAGTTGCTATGATATTTATGCTGATATATACAGTAAGGTCTTGAAGGAAGAACTATTTTCCAGTTGTGAACCTCTTAAGTGTTACATATGGTAAATTAGAAGCATAATTTGACTGTATTCCAAATACTATCAACTATTATCATTGACTTATATTTTATAACTGATTCCACTCCAATGACCAGAAAGATTATTGTTGTATGAATGTCTCGTAATGTGTAAAGATCACTGGAAGTTCAAAATCAAATATACTGGACTGTTTTGGCGGTGCGACTGAAGTGAAGCATGTTTGCAGCTTCTTGTAGTTTGTTATACTCAGCCGGCAGCTCCTGGTGGATAGAAATGTTCTTAGATTAACACAACTAATATGATTTTTTATCAGTGTCAATACATTCCTAGATAACATTACATAATACAGTACATATACTGTAAATACGTACACTATAAGCATCTAACAGTGAAAAATATATGTGATCCAAAGCTAAAGTACAATTTTGTGATGATCAGTAATATACTAATAACACATTATATTATTTTCATCATTAACATTCTACAACTAAGCTACTAAGTACTTATTAGGTTTAGAACACTACGTACTGCCAATAATTAATATTGTAGAGTTGGGTCTCATTAATTCTTGTAGAAAATGCTTTGAATTAGTTCATCTGCCTGACGATAACACAGCAACTAAAACTTTTTCAAAATTTATTCGTTGGTTTCATTTATATTACATATATTTGTTATAATGACCCTCGCCAGCTAGCCCACCTGGTGGGAAGAACCCCCAGCCCTAGTCTTATTTTCCCTGGAACAAACATGCACAGAAATAATCTTCACGACTGCAGAAATTGCTGCAAGTACCTGGGCCTCTCTCAGTACGTGGGGTGAAAAGGTGATGTGATCACAGCCACCTGTACACCGTGTGACAAGCAACAGCATATTTAATGGCGGTGGCACTGAACGTAAGCACAGCAACAATGGAGAATAGTGCACGCTTTCCTGGATGCCTTCCAAAGAGTCAACACCAGCAACCTCCCAGATGCCACCTAAGCAACTCACCTGCTATAGTGATTTATGGTTAACACCCTCACCCCAGGGATATGACTGCAGAAATGGAATAAAAATTAAACTGATAAAAGTATGACACTTCATCAAGCTTGACGTTGACTGTTTCATCCATGTCTCGATGCCACATGACACAAACAAAAACTGAAGGCTCGAGAACATTCACGGTGTGGGATTGGATAATTGTGAGTAAAGTAACATATAAAGATGTAATGGTGCACAAGTCCATCACAGCTGCCCACCCAAGACTCACCGTCATAGTGCTCCCTGTACGCTCTGCTACTCTGTTTAAACGTCTCGACACTCCCTTCACTGAAAGATGTAAAAGCTTTAATTAGATCAATATTAGTCAATCCCCCACATGTGAGTGAAACGACTACTACCTAAATCAGTTAAAAAGAAAAAAAAAGAACTATCCTCTCCATTACTCACGCGCCCTGATGGAGTTCTTCCTGATGAAGGCTTTATTCGTGGTCATGGACTTCTCCTCCACAAACTGGTTCATTCTTGTTGCTGCACTCAATGCTCCCTGGGAGATGGCTGCAACACAACGTTCTTACATTGTGGAAAACCAGACTAATTTTTTTTTCAATTAGGTTTCTTATTGTTTGTTGAATAAATTAAATATATTTTCTGCGACAACAACTCTAGATGTCTATAATACAGTACTGATAGTGAAACTAAGATTGGCATATGACAGAGTAGCTTGACACACCACCAGAAATAAGTCTTCCATAATATAACACACAACCCAACAGACCTACATGACAGACTATCAGACACCAGGTACTTATCACCATCAACACTATAAGGAACATGTAATTTGGCAATATAAATACACACACACACACACACACACACACACGAGAGATCAACATGGCAATGCCCCATAAGACAGTAAACATTTCCATCACCAATTATTCCTCTACTTCCACACCTACAGTTCTCTTCCACTGAGTGACCCCTGATCTTAATATTAGTGACCCTTGACCTTAGTATTTGAGACCCCTGATCTTAATATTAGTGACCCTTGACCTTAGTATTTGAGACCCCTGATCTTAATATTAGTGACTTGACCTTGAGACCCCTGATCTTAATATTAGTGACCCTTGACCTTAGTATTTGAGACCCCTGATCTTAATATTAGTGACCCTTGACCTTAGTATTTGAGACCCCTGATCTTAATATTAGTGACCCTTGACCTTAGTATTTGAGACCCCTGATCTTAATATTAGTGACCCTTGACCTTAGTATTAGAGACCCCTGATCTTAATATTAGTGACCCTTGACCTTAGTATTAGAGACCCCTGATCTTAATATTAGTGACCCTTGACCTTAGTATCTGAGACCCCTGATCTTAATATTAGTGACCCTTGACCTTAGTATTAGAGACCCCTGATCTTAATATTAGTGACCCTTGACCTCAGTATTAGAGACCCCTGATCTTAATATTAGTGAACCTTGACCTGAGTAGCAGTGACCCATGACTATAAGATGTAAAGGGGTGCCCAATAAACTAGCCCCTCGTGGGCAATCTGTAATCTATAGTTTTAGTGACCCTTGACTTTAGAATTAGTGACCCATGACCTAAGTATTAGTGAACCCTGACCTTAATATAAATGACCCTGACATGTCATGAGTGGTGGGCAGTAAACAGGAAGAGTGGGATGACTTACCCTTGGTGATGCCTGTGGGTCGCTCGTCCTCCAGGAGTGTGTTCTCGTTCAGGATGTTTGCCAGGAGCTGGTGCTGAACCTTTCTCACCTGTGACGGTATCCGTACACCCACAGCCATGCCTGCAACCCGCAGACCATTACCTCTCCCCTCATACCTTTATATTCTTACCACTCAATCAAACACACAGGAAAGTGTACGCCTAAGTGATTTATTGAGAAAATAATGTAGTGGCAAGACTTGAGCCTAGTGTGAATGGTGGGCAGACACAAGTACTCACAGTCAGGTTTGCCAGCAGCGTCTTTGAACATGTAGACGCCAGATAAGGTGTGTAACACAAGGGTTGACTTGCTGTGTAGCCGGCACGACCACAGATTGTTGCCCACACGCAACACCACGCCCTCACCCACGAACCACGAACAGTTTGTATCTATACGTATTAATAAAGGCTTGGTCAATATGTCTGGTTGACTGGTGGTGCAGACTGGATATGATTCACAGCGCAATGAGACAACCGTAGATAACCTACAAACAAGTAGGTATGTACAGCTGGCGTGTATTGGTACACTTATCCTCTACACACCAACATTTGATATGCATGCAAATACCACTGATATGCATATACATAGATTTCCTCAGCAAATGTATGTATAATTAGTTCACTTATGTTGACAACAGCCAATATACCGGCATAATAAAAGAACATCTGACATGTATACATATTCATAATGAATCAATGAACATTTGATCACATTGCGACTACACGGTAATATTTCAACAGTCAAATAAATTACAACCATATACCTGACGATGGAGGTGGTGAGAGAATTTGTTAGTTAATATGTGTGACAGAGAACTGATCGACCGGATAGAGCTTATAAGGTGACAAGTGAAGAGGATAAATCAAAAAATAATAATTAACCTTTTGGAACAATTAAGTATAAGACTGTCACCAAAGTGTACCTCAGAACAGTATGACCGACCTTTAGAGGCGGCGAGGAAGGGACGGTTCCAGGGGGAGGTGACAACACCGTCATTATGGATGAAGAAAATCTTGACGCCTTCACGGATCTTAAGCAAGTCCCTGTAGGCGATCACACCCATCGCCCCGCCCTCAGTCGACCATCTACCGCTGCCACCACCCTCAACACAGAAAATTTTATCAGGTGCACCGTATTCTCTTACACTTTTTTGGTGCAAAAACTTAACACCAAAAATTAAAATCTTACATATTATTGGTATAAAAGTCATAAATATAGTGAAAATGAAACTGGTGTACAGTACAAGGTGTTAATGACGTTATTATCGCTCCCACTAAACAAAGAAAATGAATTAATAACAATGAATATCACATCATGGCAGTCGTGTTTAAAGTGTCTTTTTCTGTTGAATATTATGCACGCACACACACACACACACACACACACACACACACACACACACACACACACACCATATAATATATTCAAAGAACAAGATAATATGATAAAGGAAAAAAGATTTGAAACGACAGCGGACAGAAAGCTTCCCATGAGATACGAATATAACCATAAAGATCAACCACTAAACAAAACAGATGATGTCTTGATGATGTTATATGCAGTGAAGGTTCAAGACAGATAACTGAGGAGAAATGTTTGGGAGACCTACATCCAGCTGGTGAGAGATAAGAGATATTCATGCCCAGTACTTGCCAACAGTGCGTAACAGAGACGTGACCGATCGCCCAAGCGGCTAACGAGCCGATCTGTGGTGCAGAGGACAAAAGTAAATGTAAAAGTAATCTCAGGAACACCTCCTAGGGGAGACTTACCTTGTGGAAGGCGAGCGGGCGGTAGAAGGCTGAGCGGCCCACACCAGCTCCTGTCGGCGGCGTGTCAGGTTCCTCATGATCGGAGCTCCACGATGAATAGTTGTCCTCGCCTAAAGCGCCTGCTGACGGCGGTGTGACAGGCGGTGGCGACCAGGATGAGTTCTTGATGTAGTCAGCTGGCCATGACGTACACGACCCCGTGGAAGAGAGGGATGACTCGCCTACCCCGCTGGTATAGTTGGGCGACGTTATCGTTTCATCGCTTTCGTAGTACCCAGGTAAGTCATCCACTCCTGCGTCAGTGTGCTGATACCCGTCGGCCGCCACTGCGCCCTCTTCCGGTAAGAACACGTCGCTGTCTTCCTCCCCCCGCTGTGCCTTCATAGAATTGTCTTCCTTGTGTTCCTCTTTCTCTAATTTTGACTTTATTGTCTTGGGTTTTACGTGATCATCATAAATTACTTCCTCTGCCTTCACAGGTGTTTCAACAGCATACTTTTTGTTTTTCTCCCTAACAGACGATCTAGAACTTTCCTGTCCGGGCGACGGTAATACGAGTGGATCGAACTCTTCTATAATTGAAGCTCGACTACCAGCCATTCTTTTGGAGGAATCAATAAAGTTCTCCAGAGTGTTGTAAGAACAATCCAATAAAGTGTCTTCAGAGTAACACCGTGAGGCCATGGTACCCTTGGATTTCTGGGGTGAAACCTTCTGGTGACTGGCAGTTGGAGTCACGGCAAAGTCTAAAGCGTCCAATATGGACTCTCCTAATGGATCTGAACCACCATGGTAAAGATCTCGAGGGGGACGTGAAGGTACATGACCCACCTTCCTGGCTGCAGCAGAAACAATATCACCCGAGGCACCAGCGTCACCAGCCGGTCCCACAGTAGCTGCTCCTACAGTTGGCTTCACGGGCGTCTGGGGAGAATCTTCTTTATTCTCAGTCTTAATGATTTTGGGTATTGCATTTAAAGAAGCGTCACTATTAATTGGTACAGCGGAAGTAAGTGAACTCCCTTTAGCAAAATCTGGATAATTTTTCTCTGTGTTTGGATCCACAGGTGGAAATGGGTCCACAGTCAAAAACGGATCAATAATATTTGAGTTAGAAGAAACAGCTGGTGTTAACCTTGTCATGTAGTCTGCAGCTCCTTTAGTCCCGGCAGGAGAGTCACCACCTGCCAGTGAGGTTTTGTTTACGTCGTCCTTATTGACATGATCTGTGATTGTCTTAGAGAGACTGCCAGGTGAACCCCAACTAGGACAGGTTGTGGAACATGATCTTTTAGGTTTCTCCGGCCTGGTTGATACTCCCGTGCGACGGTGCTCTTCAATCTTCTGCAAGGCTTTGGCCTGGTGCTCTAGTACTTCACTGTACAACGGGAATAATCCTGAGTCACCGCTGGATGTTTCACTCGTCTTGTTGCAAGTTCTTGGTTTAGCAGCTGGTGACTCACAAGACTTGTGAGAGGAAGTTGCCTGCGAGATTGATTTATCCTCTGGTTGTTTTGTTGACGTTTCTGGAACAAATAGGTCTTGGCTGGGATGGTATGAGGACTTGGGTCTTGGTAGGGATACTCTGGTGGGGACGAGTGGCTGGAAGGGGAGTGTGATGGGTGCCGACTGTGGCGTGGTGGGAGGGCGAGACATGTCCGCTGACACATCCACTAGTATTTCCACCCCACGCTGGTCTCTGGTGAATGAGGAGGACCTTGGGCGTGTGGTCCTGGGTGGGGGAGGAAGTATTAGAGATGCCTGAGACGCGGGGTAAACAGTGGTCGTCCTTGCATCCCGCCTGCGGTCGCCCCATGACACCTGTGGTTCCCGGTACACAGCCGCCGATCTGCGCTGCGCTGACTGTCGTGCAGATAATGTTGGCGTCTCATCTGACCATGACAGACAGACCAAATTAGTAATATTGAAGTAGTGAACCAACTCTTTATTTTATTTCTTACAGAACAAATAATTCTGGCATTATCATCATCACACCGCCTCAGCACTATGTCTTTAACACTATCTTATCTCATCCCTCCCCCCCCACCTTAATCACACTCTTAATGCTTCACTTCCCCTTCTGAAAACACGTCTTAACTCGGGCACTTTCATCACCAAGTGTCTCTCATGTAGTATATTACCACATACACCGCGCTATACTGTATGTTCACCACCCATTACTGAAGTTGCTCCATATATATTCACCATTCCTTACACATTCATAACTACTTACCCTTCTCGTTATACACACTTACAAGAGTGCAGTACAAACCTGCACCACACTCTCTACCATGCACTCACTAGCGACTCTCCTGCTGAAGGATCGTAAGGCCTTTACACGTCGTTCTGGCCACACTACAGCTTGGTGACAAACTTTGCAAGGATTTGTTTACCCTTAACTTATCCACTGTTTATCTTAACTCTCCTTCATGTTGTTGGAATATAAGTAATGACTGGCTGATGAGAGAGAAGATTCATTAAATCAACTGTAAATAATGAACCTGGTTATCAATGTACAGTAGTTTTGGCCACGCTATAAAGGTATACTATAAAGTGTTCGGTTCTGCTGTATGATGATGACCTGGATAACAGTTGAAGGCTGGCTGTTTAAAATTAGTTTTCTATATTTCTTTATGTTCGATGATTCAGTCACTATATTTAATTGTTTAACTTCAATCCAGTAACCTGTCCTTTAAATGAAAGTGTGTTATTGGCCTCAGTCCTCTCTCTGGTGGTCTGTTTACGCGGGTTTCACCGTAGACAACTTCTTGGTTGTTCTTTTTTATCAATGCAATAAGATGATATATGGAGCCCCCCCTCCCGGTACCCTCAGAACAAAGTCCAAGGGTAATAACGACTAAAGACCTTACTTGTTGTGATATACCGACACACTTAGTTTGATTAAAGTCCATTATTACATGAGTGAATTATTGTGTTCACAACTCCAAGACAAAGAGACACATGGATGGTCGCACAGGTGGATTTATGAACACAGACGCACGCCATCCAAGGTCCTCCTCCTAGGACGGCGAAGACCACAAGAAGCTTCATCACACAGAACACAAACACTGAGGATAAGGTTCACGTGAGACTGTAGGAGTGGTACCGTGTGAGCGGGACCTGTCCTCCCTGATGACGTCATCGTAGGAGGGTGGAGCTCCTGGGGCGGGGGTATCCGTCGACAGCTCCCGGGGCGTACTTACAGCCGCCTGGGCGTCGCTGAACCCATTCAGAGTCTCCTTCCTGTAGGTGCAGTAGGATAAGTTTTCTCATATAATTTACTGTTGATAGTCACACTAACTTCACAATAACTTCCTGTTGAGATCAGGTTAAGTTAGGTTACGTTACATTAAATTTAATTTGGATATGATTAATGAAATAAACTTTCAAAGTACTCTCTTTTTTATTTTAATTTTTAAATATTTTTTTGTGTTGACGGCAGCTTGTACATCTTGAACAAGCCCCCAGACAGGTAGTTCAACAAGAGTCCCCCGGAGTCTCCGCGTCACCCATCACCGTCAAGCTCACAACATGTATGAGAGGTGAGGCGAGGGTGACAAAGATGACTGACGACCAACCACAGTAGTAAACGGTACTATTTCCCTCTCCTTCACCATAAGTCTCACTAATTAGTTACGTTCAGTGCCTAAGAGTGTGTTTCTATCACCGATTACTTTTTCAACACCTTATCAGACAAATAAACACTGCAGTAAATACACAGAAATAAACATACAAACACATTTATTTACCGATAAGGAACCCTAAGTTGACACGTGTTAAATGACCATCATAATCCACCATCTACACCCACACAATACATTTCATTATAGTTAAACCAAAGCAACTTCAGCACACGCCGTTATACCACAGCCACCACAGGAGGAAATAAAACAACTTACTTCAAGGGACGCTGTGTGTTCTGTAGAGGCCGACACACACAACTATCCCGAGAGGTCGAAGTTAAGGGAAGTTTGGCGTCATTTATGGTGTGTGTGTGTGTGTGTGTGTGTGTGTGTGTGTGTGTGTGTGTGCGTGTGTGTGTGTGTGTGTGTGTGTGAGGGCTGGCGGTCACCCACCTGGAGAGGAACACTTCCTGCTGCAAGTGGAATAACTTCTGTCTGGTGTGTTCATCGTGGGTGAGGCTCAGTACCTGGGCCCTCAACACCCTGTCTATCGCCGTCAGCGCCGCCTGGTACTCACTTGCAGCCTGCAGGAGTCCCAAGACATCATTTCATACCCACAGCTACAAATCAAGTACAGGTAAAGAGTATAGGTACAGTCGCCTACACTTATACCTGGTACAGTGGCTGGCGCGTTTTATGAGATGTGACAACTCCTTGGAATGCTTCTCGAGTATCCTTATTCTGGCTACTACTGTATTACGACTTTCCTTAGGGCCATTCCGGGAGTTTTAATACGATGTAAACAAACACATATCTGCCACATCTTACAAAACGCGTCAGCCACTTTACCAGGTATAAGTGCAGGCAATTGTACATTAATTTCCACATATCGATAGTGTCATAAAACAGATGTGAAGGCAGCAGCCACATGCCTGAAACTAATTAAAACTAAACCTTTCTCTTGCTACATGGTCGAGATGTCACAATAACATGTCTGTGGTGGTAGAGGTTTGACACAGCGAAAAGGAATCAGACTGCTTCATAATCGTCTGACACAACGCACAAAATAAAGTTACTTTCTCCGTTGGCCACATTTTACCAGGCGACCATCTCTCGGAGTCTCACATTTCCAGACCCGGTTGTAGTTTATTCAATACTGTACCTATACTTGAGGTCAGTTTTTAATCGGGCAAAAATTAAAATTCACCATTTCTATTTAAGACACTTGTTTCTTAATTAGTTTTACTCGCTGAAATGATTAATTCAGTTATGTAAGTGTTTAAAGAAAAAAATATATTTAATATCTGTAAGGATTTAAACACGCCTTTAGTTAACTTTGTACATATGCTAAATTGTTTATGGTTATTATTTTTGTTCTTAGTAACTACACTCTCACCTGAACATGGCGTCGTTTAGCCATGAGTTCTTTGGCTGTCTTGGTGCGCTTGAAGACTTCCGTACAGTAGTCCTGGAATTCTGTTGGGGAACACACGGGGCCTTCGTCCACCACTCTGGAGGCGGACGTCCTCCGAGGCCTAGACGTGGCTCCGGTTATATTGAGCTGTGTTCGGGAATTTCTGTCCTTGCCATTGGTCGCCGGTACCTGAGCATCAGTTGGACGTGAAGGGATTGCTGGGCGTGCATTAGGACGTGAAGAAATCATTGACTGACTATGTGAACGTGAGTGAGCTGAAGAAGGCGCACTGGGGGGCGCTACAGTAGGCCGAGGAGGAACAACAACAACACTGTGTCGACTCTTAGGTTGTGCAGCACTAAGTCCTCTATTACTGTCTGCTACTTTTGACTGTGAGGGCTGAGTACTTGCAGCTGCCGCCTGAGAAGTGAGCGCAACACCGGAAACCTGAGAACTTACCGACGGCGATCCTGCTGGAGCCTGAGATGTTGTAGTAATGTTGGCTTGGCCAGAGGAACGTTTTCCGCCGTATGGTGATTCTGGTTTCGGGGTTTGATTGGAAACTTGATTAGAATTAAGACGACCTCTTATCATTGGGCTAGAGGCCGCCGCCTGAGTTGGACTTGGTCGATACAGAACATCCATTAGCTTTGGCCGGGGTGGAATTACATTAGGCTTGGGACAAGTGGGTGGTTGTGGAGGCTTCGATTTGGGCACCTGAGGCGCCATTCTGTGGTGTGTGGTTTCCTGAAGAGGACTCACTTTGTGACTGTAGGTTCTCGGCGGCTTTGGTGGGGGACTGACAAAAGGCCTTGATCGAGAAATTACAGGAGACAGTGCATTACGTAAGGAACGAACCTCAGGCGACTTTAGCTCACCGTCTCCGCTCCTTCGTGTACCACCAGACTTCTGCACTTCTCGTGTGTCATCTTGCTCCGACGACTGAGTCCGCGGTAGGCAATGATCTGATATTATCTCAAGTGTTACGCTGGTGTATTTATTAGGAAGTCGAGGTTGCTCTTCTGTTGTTGAGGTAAGTTGGTCTGTTGATGGTTCCTGGGGAGCGGTAACGTTGTTAAACTTGGTCCTGGGCAGGGGCACAGGAGTGCCCCCAGCCCCCACATTGGTCCGGGGCGCCGGGTTGGGGGCAGAGCGAATTCCAGTTGTTCTCATAGTTCACCCCCACAACACTTACAACCCGTGGTGGGGAGCCAGACACCGGAGCTCACCCCACCAGGTTACATTGTGTGTCACCTTCAACTCCTCGCACGACGCTTCACCACCCAGGATCACACCCGACCGATCTTCCTTAAGCGAGTTCCCGACACACTTACCCGTACAAATATTCTTCGACGGTATTACACGACTCTGATGCACTAATTTCCTTCTTCATACAACAAACAAACAGTTCAGGTCCCTTGTTTAACAATGTGGACGTGTACCAGAGGAAGGCCAGATCGCTACTGAGGTCTTATGAGATAACATTGCCATGGTAACTGATACCACAGATAGAGACTAAAGTGCATGTTACAATGTTGGTTTTGTTTTTCACGGAATATAACTTGTAGCAAAACAATAGAAGGTTTATTAATAACGTCTATGAGAGGAAGGTGTGTTAGAGTGGTGCCGTGATGGTCTGCTGGTACAGGCCGTCACCATAGGCTCAACTCCTTGTCACTTGGCAATAATTACGTAATCATTTCTCTTATCAACCAGAAAAAACTTTCCTTTTCACTCTAAAATAAAATTGTACTGGTGATACTCAAGAATCCAGTATTTTAACGTTGCATTTTCCCCTCATTTAAAAAGTTTCATCCATGTAACACGAACGTAAAAGAGTAATGTGGTAAGTGTTGGTTATCGTCGGTCAAAATATGCTTTCGTGACGACCTTTGACCCAAGAAAACGGAATACAAATCTAAAACATTAACCCCTTGACTACGATGGCTTAACCCCTTGACTACGATGGCTTAACCCCTTGACTACGATGGCTTAACCCCTTGACTACGATGGCTTAACCTCTTGACTACGATGATTTAACTCCTTGACTACGACACACACACACACACGCACCAGTATCATATCAACTCATAACCCATAATATGAGCCATCGACACACACACACACACGCACCAGTATCATATCAACTCATAACCCATAATATGAGCCATCAAAATACATCACACGTATACATACATTAACATAACTTACACCATGAGTAATGTCAACTTATGTGACCTAAAAGGTATTATAAACTGATTACGAGTTGATACTAAACTAATAATTCAATTGGTATTGGAGAGTGTTTGTAGTCTATCAGTTATCTAACTTAACCTAACCTAAACTAACTTAATCTAATCAAACCTAGCCTAAGCTAAGTTAAGCTAACCTAACTGAACCTTACCTAACTTAACTTAACCTATCAGATTTGGACCATGTGGGCAGTGAGCTGGTGGGAAGGGGAGGGGGGGGTAGGTTCAAGTCTGACCTGGTGTGTGTGTGTGTGTGTGTGTGTGTGTCTTATTCGCCTCATAATGTAATTCAGTTGAAGGCTGGAGATATATTAACGGGTATATAGTGAAAACTCTTAACTATGAGACGTCCATGACATTCAGTACACCCCATCTGAACCCTCACTTGACGCTACTCTTGATAATATCTACTGACGTCAAGCTCACAAGATGAGGAATTAAGAGGGTCGTGAATCTAACGTGAATCTAACGTGGGGGTTGTCACCTAGAAACACAAAATGTGAAAAAAAATGTACCACTTTCTGTTAGGTTAGGTGAAGTGATTACAGGTAACAACACGTACACGACAGTCAAGAATTTTGTAATCTCACTTAACCTAAAGATCACCTTACCCGAGTCGCTCATAGTACTCCGCCCTTAACTCATGAGACATAAAGGCAAGCGTGACCTGATCATGCTTCCCTGTTGGGCACTGTAAACGCTTCTGCGCTTCACCTTGCATAAGGATGTAGGGGAGTGCCCAATAAATAATAATAAAAAATAAAAATAAATAAACAACAGTGACAGGTGTCGGGAGATGTGAGCCAAGACACGTAGTCCTGCTGGGTACTAAAACCTTATTCTGAAACTTATATTAATGACGCTTTATCCGTCGGAAAATTTGCGTATTTTTATTTGGAGGAAAAACTTGCGTCGAGACAACATCCGGAGAGTATTCGTCCAGTGGGATATTGCCTGGTGGAATGTTGTGACGCAGTAGAGGAGGTGGAGCCTCATTGTAAACATGTTGTGGATGAGGGACAGAATTTCATTACAGCGGTTACCAACAACTATAGGTCGTGACATAACGCTGCGGCAACACAAACTTTCATCAGAGCCTGGCGTTCCTTTCTACCTGGCAATGAGGCTGTACAGGATCAACATTCACCCACCTTTTCTTTATGATGGGAACATTTAAAACACTGTAAAGACCTTGTGTGAGTTTGCAGCTGACCACCTTGTAATGGTTCTCTCGGTCTCATCGGAGGTGTTGAGACAGATGACACAGCTCCGTATTTTCTATGAAGTTAAGGATAAACTTTTGGAATTATCTGGTTAGTGAAGTCAGAAGGTATTTTCACGAAGGCCGGAAGAGGGAGAGGGGGAGGGGAAGACCAACGGGAGGAGACATGTACAGAGTCATGCAGGTCGAAGCAGGTGATTACGGAAAACCTGTGTAAAGAAAAATAAATCTTCAGGTCAGGATACTTAAGCTTCGCCCTCTGTACTCAATCAAACTTACCTTATATATGCATTTTTTTGTAATTTGTTCCCATTAACATTATAAAATACAGGTGTTTGTGATATATTGGTTGGAGTGCTCCATCCCGCTAAAGATGTAAACATAGGCACAGAAGTGTTGCCACGTCAGGCCAACCCATTTATAAACTCTAAAAGGAAGACGTCATGCTCTACGGGGTAAGAACACTGTACTTAGAAGACCTTATGAGTAAGCGGAAGGCCGAGTGACTGAGGTGCGGTGGTGGTAGTGTTGCACGGTTATTGCATGTGCTTTATGATGGTTGTTGCATGTGCTTTAAGATGGTTGTTGCATGTGCTCTAAGATACAGTGATCAAGGTTACAGGAAACACTGACGTGTCGGGCACCAGAACTCAAACACATACATTATACATAGGACAACACCGGATCTTATGGACAAAATAATTCAGTATTTCAATGAAAACTTCATTTGGTAATTTTTTTTTTTGCGAACAATCTAAAGCTGATCTGTGGAGATGTTACGGTACTGCACAATGTAGATTAAAAAAAATTCCGATACACAAGGAGGCAGCACGGCCGGCATTGCACTCAACCGCCTTCACCTTCCCCAACAGTAGTGTCAGGTAGCCATTCACCGCTGGGTATTGGTGTACAGTACCACAGGCACGACTCTGTGTTTCATAAGAAATCCTTTTCATTTTGTAAAACAGTTGTCGTGTTTATGGATATTTAGAAAAGGTCAAAAGATTTTGTAGTTAACTTATTACCATTTGATTCTGGACTTTATTGACCACAAGGAAAGTAATACATTTACATTAACAACTCGTCACTTACATTATGAACTGATACATAAACACGAACGACTGCAATTACGTTAGCCATTTTCTTGCTGGCCATCGTGATTAACATCAGAGGCGTATCTATCTCGCTATTTGTAATTACTGATGGCTATATAGTGTACTGTATGTAATAAGACTACGGCCTTAAAGACCCTAGTTGTTGGAGTGCTGTAATACATCATAATATCCAAGACCACAACAGTTGATCCTGCCAAAGGGAAAACATGAATAGAAGAAAAGAATGGTGGTTAATATTATCCTGGGCTGCCAGATAGTATCGTCAGCTGTTTGTATGCTGGCTTCTGAACTGTACAAGAGGACACCTTTACCCGTGACACAGCTTGAGGCTCCACCACCACGCCACAGGCAGCCACCCTCGGCTGTTACTTCAGGTTTGCAGGACTTCACACACCCAAAATTTGACGTCTAGTACCAGGTAAACTGAAAAAATGGTTTTTATGTTAGAACAACCATTTTTCTATTGTTTTTCCTGATTTCCGCGAAATCTCAACCCTTATCATGCCATCCAAAATACTGTAGAAATACATGATACATGGTCAGCCCGCACACTGTTGCATAAGGAGTAAAATGGTAAGGTGGTGGGCGTGTTAAAGTAGTGAAGCTCCATCCTGTGTTCACGTGACTGACGGCTGCTGTGGCTTATAGCATCCTAGTGCGCAGCGTCCAGGGACCTCTGGCAGCCCCGACTCCTCCTCTCTATATATACACCTCTCCCGTCGCCCTCCAGTTAAGTCACACGGTCGATACTATATTGCGAGGCGGTCTTTTACAAAACTGTCATGCGCTGTGAATGTTATAAGCTCTTACCTATCTGAAGAATATAACTTAACTGCCGGTTGTCTGTTAGCAAGATATTGAAGAGGAGCAACTTTACTACCTGGGTGAGTATTGTGTTGTGTATAACGCTAAGGGTAGTGTTCCATCTGTCTTTGTTGTTAGTGTACTGTTATTTGTGGCATATATCTTGGGGGCTACAGTGGATTTAATATATATATTGTGGTTCTGGTAGCAACACACGACCATAGACCAAATGATTTCCAAAAAGATGGATCCAACTACTAAAATTATCGTGTACTAAATATCATCGACTCAGTGTTTAAAATCAGGTTAGGTGTGATGAGATTCTGTCCAACTAATACAAAAAGTGCGAGTATATACCAAAGCTCGGCCCCCCCCCCCAAAAAAACATATATTCCAAATTCAGGATATTTACACCTTAACAATATTCACTTGTGTAATAACAGGATTTACTCTCTATTAATCGTCGCAGTAGATACCTTGACACCAAGTTGCGGAAGAGGAACACTGCAGCAAAAAACACATCTGTTGCGGCAGTGAGAGTGAATGAATGACAGTAAATAAAGGGAGAGAGACTGTAGTGATCTCTCTGGACGATTCTGACTGCTGCAGCGTAGAACATCCTGCAGGCGAGACTCGTAACACATACACACACACACACACACACACACACACAAATCGTCTATATGTGTATGTGGGAAAGAAGAGGTAGTGGATTATTTTTATTTTGTGAACTTTTATATATGGAACCCAGTCATTGTCTACGTTTTTATATGAACCTCGTCGTTGTTTACGCTTATATTTGAACCCCGCAACTGTGAACACTTACAGTACCTTGTCATAGTGAACGTTGACACACAGCTTACAAAAACTGTGAATTTTAACTATGACATGGCCAGAGATCACTAGGTTAGGTTAGGTTCTATAGGTCTAAAGTCTCTGGTGAGAGGCTGTACACTTGATAGCCTTCACTTGCCCCGCTGAGTGAACCTTTATGGGTGCCGACCAAGGACCCTTAACCCTTCCGGGGGAAATTAGATCGTTTAGATTAGCTTCAGGTTAGGTTAGTTTAGGGTAGTTTGGGGTTAGGCTAGGTTAGCTTTAGGATGTTAGATCATTACGTGACATAAGCAGGTAATCATAAATTAATATAATCCCATTGATATTATATTATTTTACGAGTCAATATTTTGTCTCCATGAAGATCGTTTTATATCTCTTTAATATGTGTGTGTGTGTGTGTGTGTGTGTGTGTGTGTACAACAGCGTTCGTCGCGTTTTATGGTGTTTAATCACCAGGTGAAATAAGCTGGGGTGCCTAATCTTCATGTGATTCAATCGTTCATATATATATATATATATATATATATATATATATATATATATATATATATATATATATATATATTATATATATATATATATATATATATATATATATATATATACAGAAAAAGGTAATTCATTATATATTGGTCTCTGAAGATATGAGAGAGAGACACGTAAAGCTAGAGTGTGTACCCATTATTATCTCTCTCTCTCTTTCTCACACCCTTATCATAGATTCAAGATGAGGTCTATGGTGGATACCGTTCTGTTATCCAATTCTAGAGAGAGAGAGAGAGAGAGAGAGAGAGAGAGAGAGAGAGAGAGAGAGAGAGAGAGAGAGAGAGTGTTGGGTGGCTTTAGTCTGAAGGAAATTTGCAAAAGATAATTTATATTAAATTCTAGGAAGAGTCAAATAAATTCCCAGGGAAGAGGTGGGACGGTGAAGAAGTTTGTAGAATTTATGGTCGATGCTGATAAAGGTCAAAGTTATGGTATTTATAAAGCAATGACTGCCTTAGTGTACGTCGTCGGTATGAATGGAGGGAAGAAGACCTGGAAGCTGGTGGATGGAGTGGGAATATTTTTAGAACAAATATTTAAAACAAACAAAAAGGGAAATAGGGAAGTTAAATAAAGAGTAAATACAAGAAAGAAAGAATAAGAGGGTGTTTAGAGTAAAAAAATAAATAGGTGTGTGTGTGTGTGTGTGTGTGTGTGTGTGTAAGAAGACCAACTACGTGATAAATGAGTGACTTAGTATTATCACTATATGGATGTATAACTCTTAAGTGTTTTACGGTGATTAGGACAGACAGCGGAATATTACGTAGTAGACAAACGAAGGATGAACGAATTGTGGAGAGATTCATTGGTGAGAGATGGTGGATGCATTAAGGGTGATTATGGTTAGGTGGAGTGGCTGACGGGTGAGAGGCTAATGATGAAGAGTTATAACAAGGGAGTTAGTGGTGGGAAGGGGAGGGAGACAGAGGAAGACTGCAAGAGAGATGGACGATCATTTTAGGTGAGGCTTGGATATGTCACCTTAGATGCAGCTGTATGTATTGTACTGTGGAGTCGTGGTAGTACAGTACATGAGACTCGACTCACCAGACACAGAGAACAGTTATGTTGTATTATAAACAATATAACAACCTGGAAACTAAGGCTTCGACTCGTGCACTTAGGGACTGTGTGTGTGTGGGGTATATAATGATATTGTATATAATGCGTGCGTGCGTGTCTGTCAGCGCGTGCGTGGATGTATCCATGTGTGTGTGTGTGTGTCTGTGTGTTGGCAGGATAGTTATCACGTGTAGGCTGCGTGACGCCACGGTGTATTGATCACTTAGAGGTTCCCGACGTAGAAAAAACCACGTTGTACATTTCAGCACGCCTGGCAACAACGTGTACACGCATCATTAACACCCACCTTAATACTTACACAGACGTACAGGATACACACATACACGGTAAAAGACGCTATTTATAGAGGCGTGCAGGATATACCTCAGGCAGAGATGTAAACAAAGGGCGACGCCTGCGTGATGATGGCGGCGGCGGTGCACCGAGTGACCTCACCATCTACATGACCTACTTTGAGGAGGATTGGTGGCGGCAACACACAGCCTTGGCTCTGTTTAGATGACCGTCCATTTAATGGTTCCTGGCTCAACTAACAGCGGCTTCACCTATTTTTCCTTCTTAAAACAAAGAAAAAATTGACTTAATTCGTAAAGAAAACGGTAGAAGGAAAAACGGTATTGCGCTTTTCGAGATATACGTAGTTAAAAGTCTTTTGGGTAATACTACAAAATAAAGTATATTCGTAAAATTGTCCGAGGTGTAGTTTTTCATTCTTTCGTTTTTTTATTTCCTGAAGTAATACAGTCATGATAGTGTGTAAGATACGTGAAGACAAAGTGAGAGAAGAAGAGAGAGAGCTTGTGTATGTGAGGGCGGCCAACTGAGGCTCACACACCTTATATATCCGGCACACTTATCAAACTAACACCACCTTGATGGGCCCCGTGCGTGTAGCCCCCCCTCCCCCTCAGGTAGCGCCTCACCAGTTACCTTCACTAAACCATAATGGAAACTTCTCTCCGTAAACTTGAAGTATTTTATCTCTTATCTCTTGTATCACCACAGCCACTACCCACTAATACTGAAAAGCTATTTATTCTACTTGTCGGTTTAATGTATGATCCTGATGTTTATATTAACGGTGTTTTAATTTAGTGTTCTCCATTGACGCGAAAAGTCTGGCGAGTCATAAATTTAACTGTGGGGAAATGTATATAATATTGTCTTAAATTATTACGTTATCTTTACAATACCTTTTACGTTGACCTCCATGACCTTGAAGAGTCTACCAAGGTCATCTCTCCATCAGCCAACACAACCTGACGGACGCTTACCGACCCTCAGGGGGCTTGTGCTTGAGTTATCCTATGAAAAAACACAGACGTACGCACAAACGGACACCAACTAGTATGTTTCTTTCTGATGAACTTGTGAGCTTCTGGTTCATTCCACGACCATTACGCTCAAAGCCCAGACCAGGATGAAGAGTTACCTGTGCAGTACTAAGTCTAGGGTCCCAATATCCACATTTACATACTTGGTGTTAACCTTGACTGGGGCGCTAGTGAAACCTGTAGTGTGGTATAAAGTTTTATTAACGGTTAAAGTATAGATTTTCTCACATAGCGCACACAGGTTGTTGGCGTGATATAGTGTAATAATGGAGACGAGGCAGAAGGTAGAGTGGAGAACAGTGGACGGGTGCAAGGCAAGATGGAAGTGGTGGTGATGAAACAAGGCATTGGGTCCGTCAGCCTCAGTCTATAGATCCACAGAGATTCTTAAATATTTTTTTCCAATAAACTGGTAAGGTGAAAATGTATCTTACTGACTCGCTTGGGTTACTACAGCCTACATATATATACACTTAAGATGGTGGGTGGCATATAGTGTCAGAAATACCCGGAGACTTAAAAAAAAATACTCTCACTGACGGGGGAGCTCAAGTTTAAAGTATTGAGCTCTTGGGAAAAAACTGAATCGAAGCTTAAACCAACAGTTGCCCCTTCAGCTCACCTCTCCTCATTACCCCATCATCAGGTGTTCTTTAAGTCTCAGGTACGAAAGGTTATACTGTACATAAGACGCCTATCATCAACATGGCCGCCATGCTAACCTGCCGGCGACGCCAGTAGATATAGGTAGATGACTGGGGGGCGTGTGTGAGGATGTGGGCGTGAATGTCGGGGTGTGGGAGTCTGAGGGTCACAGCAACAACATTAAGCCACACCCACATTGGTTAATATCCATCAAATTAACATGCAAGAGGCCAGCGGAGACTACATCTATATATTTACACACACACACACACACACACACACACACACACACACACACACACACACACACACACTATAGACAACAAACTTGACTGGAAGGCCCATGTAAATAACACAGTCAAGGCAGCCTCGTACCGTCTCTACATGCTACGAAGACTTAGGTCACTTGGGACACCCACGCCAGAGCTGAGGACCATCTACAACGCCTTTATTCTCCCCAAACTAATGTATGCGTCACCAGCCTGGTCGTCTTCTCTCAACTCCACCCAACAACGTCAGCTAGAGAAGGTACAGAAAAGGGCCTGCAGAATCATGCTCGGCGCAGAATACTCCGGCTACACCAACGCTCTCTCCACCCTGGAAATGCCATCCCTCAGTGACCTCCACCACCAAGCACTGGAAAGGTTTGGCAGGGGACTACTGCACCACCCTCGTCATCGCCACCTCCTGCCACCGGCAGCCCCCCACCCACCTCGCGCAGTCCGCCACTACAACAAAATACAGCCCATAAGAGCTCGCACCGATAGATATAAGAACAGCACCATCCAATCTATTGTTAAAATAATAAACAACTCCTGATTTATGTCCTGTACAGCCCTGTAAATGTATTCACTGCATATTATATCATTATGTCTAAATCAAATGTAAGTCTGTATATTTTCAGCCACCGGCTGCAACTCTATTATTAAACCGTTTATTATTATTATTATTATTATTAATATTATTATTATTATTATTATTACACACACACAAAATCTAATGATGGCTGAAATACTTTCCCATATGAATCCACAGGTGTAATTATAGGTTAGATTAGGTTAGGTTATGCTAGGTTAAGTTAGGTTAAGCTAGACAAGGTTTAATTAACTTAGACCAGTAAAGATCAAGGTGAAATAAATAAGGATGCCTAATTTTCACGTGATTCAACTTTAGTACTTGGAAGCAACATTAGGCCAGTGAACAGAACGCCGGGTGCAGCTGTTCACTCGGGTTTGTTATCTCCAGGTTACGAAAACAACGTGTGTGGGGTGGGGTGGGGTGGGGTGGAGTGGGGTGGGGAGGAGTGGGGTGGGGTGGGGATGAGTGTATGTCGAGGGGCGGGCGGGTGATAGTAAAGAGGCCCAGTGTAGTGTATGTTTTATCTTATCAGGTCAAGTGTTTACCACAACGTACAGTCCTTATACTTACACACACTTACACATATATAAAAAAACACACAACTATCAAGGAAATACACACACACACACACACACACACACACACACACACACATACAGGGACAGTGAAGGTGACAGGTGATGATAACTTTAAGAATAAAAGAGACAGAAATCAGAGAATAGAACGAGACAGCCAGAAACAATAATTAATACTGAAAACATTATAAAAGATATATATATATATATATATATATATATATATATATATATATATATATATATATATATATATATATATATATATATATATATATATATATATATATATATATATATATATATATATATATATATATATATATATATATATATAAATTAATACTGAAAACTATAAAATAAATATATGTAAAAAAAATAATGAAAATACTATAAAATAAATATATAAGGCCTGGTTCTTGTAGTGGTGATGTAGGTAATAATAATACTGTTTGTCACAGTAACGTGTTATCAGACCCACAACGACCAACACTATATGATAGCATGACCGATTGCAATATATCCCCCTGCCACACAGACAAACAAATTGATATATACACACACACACACAAACAAATTAACACATACACATGCGCACAGGCAAACACACTGAGACACACACACACACACAGATAAACAAAGTGACACACACACACATTATAATGAGCACAAACATACAAACACACACACACACACACACACAGCATACAAACAAACAAACAAACACACACACACACAGCATACAAACAAACACACACACACACACACACATTGATACCTGAGATAAAGTGATCTGATAACACCCAACAGGATATGGCCGGTTAAGTGCTCGTGAAATGGCGGCCATGGAGCACTGAGAGAGAGAGAGAGAGAGAGAGAGAGAGAGAGAGAGAGAGAGAGAGACAACAGTTTATGGTATAAAGATTATAAAATATATATATAAATGGCTAGGGTGCACTTTATAGGTACAGTACGTCGTTAAAGTGAAGTGCACATCATTATAGTGAAGTGTATATCATTAGTGAAGTGTACATTGCTAGTGAAATGCACGTATTTAGTGAAGTGTACCTCATTATAGTGAAGTGTACATCATTAGTGAAGTGTACATCATTAGTGAAGTGTACATCATTAGTGAAGTGTACATCATTAGTGAAGTGAGCATTTTATCGTTACGTCACAACATTGTTTACAGCATCAGCTGGTGAATAAACAGAGGGCATGAAACACCTCGACCGGCTGGTGTGTGTGTGTCAATAGTTGAACTCTCTTTCTTTCATTTTCTCATTTTAAGACTCTCTCTCTCTCTCTCGCTCTCTCTCTCTTTTCTGTCTTTTCTGTCTTTCTTTCTTTCTCTCATTTAAGGATTATCTCTCTCTCTCCCCCGGCCAGTGTGTCAGTTCTCACCTTCCCCTTTTCACCTATGCTAATGACGTGCTAATTAATTCTAACACCTCCAATTTTTTTTACACCTGCTTGACTTACTGGTGGTGGTGGTGGTGGTGGTGGTGGTGGTGGTAGAGGATAACGCAGGCAGAATGAGAGAGAGAGGTGAGGGCGTGAGGCCAAGTGAGGATACATTTTGAGGTAGTTGAGTCACCAACCTCCAGCACTCACACCTCCTCCACCCACCTGCCCAAGTACTCACTGTTGCCAGGTATAAGGGCTTTCTGCTTGTGCCAGGCATCTTCTTCAGTGACCACCACCTATAGTGACCACCTTAGTACAGTGACCACCTTAGTACAGTGACCACCTTACTACAGTGACCACCTTATTTCACCCCACATTGCCAGGTTAGGTTAGGTTAGGTATTCACAACACAAACGAATCAATATACTGGCATTTTATTTTTTTTTCATAACAAAGCTAAAAATAATACTGTTATATATTCACAATTGTTATTTATTTTGTATTATTTACTTATGGTGTAATTACGCACTAGAATACATTGTAATAGCCCCTTTAAAGATAGGGGGGGGGGGTACCTCCTTAATTTGTTGATATTTTTAAGGACCAAAGATATAAAACAAACAAATAAATAAATAAATAAAAAGTTAATTAATTTTTCCCAACCATGTCATCATGAAGATAGACCTGTAATGATTTAATTCACAAAGCAGTTAATTATACTAGAATATTTGTGACGTAATAAACTGAAGTACAGGACAAACACTTTCTATCTGAGCGACTTTAAACAACAAAGATTAATCACTTTATCAGCCATTATCGTCAATTTCAAGTAAAGTGTTATAATTATCTCCATTATTGTTGTCGTTGTTATTGATGTTGTTATTGATGTTGTTATTGATGTTGTTATTATTGATGTTGTTATTATTATTGTTGCTGTTGTTTTTTGTTATTGGCGTTGTTCTTGTTTTTGTTGTTACTGTTATTATTATTATTATTGTTGTGGTAAGTCAATATTTTTATCTTAATATGGAACCAAAATATTTACAAATGCATGAGAATAATAATACTTTCTTCTAATTTCCTAATCCTCGTGATGGTGTGTGTGTGTGTGTGTGTGTGTGTGTGTGTGTGTGTGTGTGTGTGACAATGACAACCATACAAAAAACTGTTGGCATTGACAAATTTTAACTCTTATCTAATTATATTCAGTTCACTTGGTCAAATAAGTTAGAATGCATAGACAATTTAATTCATTCTATTTATATGCAGTTTAATTTAGTATATAAAATAAGGCCATATTAACTTCAACGCCGCCTACAACAGATACACTAAATTTCCTTCATCAGTTAAGTCAATCAGTCAGTAAGTCAATCAGTCAGTGAGTCAATCAGTCAGTAAGTCAATCAGTCAATAGCTAATTGTCTCAACACATCCCTGGACGCACTAGACATTAAAAAATAAATAAAACAACGTAGAAACCTTTTGAGAACCCGAGGAGGTGGTGGTGGTGATGAAACAGAGGAGGTTGTGGGCTAAAGCACCGTTTTCTCTCACACACGGTTTTCTCTCACTTGGTGAATATTGGTGAGGGAGAGAGATATCTGTGCCCCCCCCCTCACCTCCGGCCAACCCCTAGTCCCTACCCCTGATATGTAAGAATAAATTTATATATACTGTCTTTTATGAAAATTTGTGGTTTGTTTTATATATATAAGCAATCTGCAATAATATTTTAAATGGAAATATGACTTCATAAAATCCATGAACAACTTACAAAATACATTTATGTTAATTTAGAGTTTACAAATAATTTAGTTATTGTGTAAATACAAACTTGCACGATTATGTCTTTGGAATTCCAATTAACTAAAGATTGTGAGGATCGTGTCGGTTATATTACAAGACAAGGCACAGCCGTCCACCGGATGGTAGTGAGTGGCGTCTACAGTATGTAAGGAAGACAAGTGACTCCCTGCAGTCTGTCCCGTGTTACCGCCCTGCTGCTCTGTCTGAGATAAATTGTTCACAGTAACTGAGACGTGTACAGTAGTGGCAGCGCCGCACGAGGTTCGCTCCCAAAACAAACAAACAAATTGTGTGTTCTGAGAAAAATGTACCTGTATATCAGAAGTCCCACACAAACAAATTTGGTTCTTCATAGTGTGACTCCTGTGTTTATCCTAAGTTGTAACTCATCAGACAATTCTTGGAGCAGGAAAGACGTAATTATACAGCCTCCGCTACACACCTGTCTGTAAGCCGCCACACCGTTACTGTACTGCGTGAATCACATCTGCATCTTTACAAAACCTGGGTGAGTGGCTCCATCAGTGGCTCTCAGGTAAGGAAGTACTGTTGACTTCTGTGTTTCGAGCACGTAAGAAGTGTGTGTCTCCATTAACAGGGCCTCTCAGTAGAGATTTATTCAAGGCTGAGAGAAAGCAGGACAGATAAACACGTGAGCAAGATAAAGCCCCGCGCGTCGCCATACAACATAGTGGACTGTCATCAACTCTCAAATAGCGTTACTCTTTTGTCTGCGAGTGTAAGTGTCTTTATGAGAATACTATAACTCGCTTAATCCGTAGTAACGTTATTCAACACTTGTGATAGTCTGCACTGGGAGCATGACAGGCTGGTTACTTGACTCACAGATGATGATAAAGTAGCCTGACCCAAATAGGACAATGGTCCCCACTTCAGACAGTGTCCCCGAAATCTTATTAACAAAGAACTAGAACTTTGTCACACTCTCGCCCTTCACACTTGCCCATATTCAGTATTGCTTTAAGTATATCCAAAAGCTGAGTGCCTCCACGCAGCCAAACTACAAGTTCAACAGTGCGTCAACTGTTTTATCGGAGTAATGTGTTTGTGAGGGTTGACACAACACTCCACCGACGATCTCCATCTGAGTGACCATCACCTTACGAGGCATGTTAACTTTCCTCCTTATGTTAAAAGCGACCACCACAGGATGACCTCATGTGTCTGATGTGCGGGAGAAGTTTCACCCATGAGAGACTAAAAGACTAGAAACAACAACAACACACATTCCACTGTTTATAGAGGACCTCAGTAATGGCCAACAGGTTATCATCACAAACTTGTGGTGTAAAACATTCACTCATTGACTAACCACCCGCCGAAAACTTTTCATAAAAAAAAATCTTAACATTCCAAGTTGTCTTATCAGCTTAACCTTACATTGTTTTTTATTATCTTTACGAAAATGAGTCTAAAATCATCATATTTTTCCCCTGGACTATGGCACGTGTACAAGATTTACCTACACACGTGGACGACTGTCAAGCCTCTCCAATTCTTTACCTCTCTTGAGTTGTGTCAATACCGGACGCAGTTTTATGGTGTAATCGGCAAGTGTCACTTACGATACAGAGGAGACAAACCCCAGTACAGTGCCTGCCTCTCACCTCGGCGACTGGGGTTAGGTACACAATACGACCTCAATGAACTTAACGCTTTCTCAGGGTACAGTACTCTGATATCCTCTTGTACTAACACTGGACCCTGGGGTGTAAATACAAGGGGGGGGGGGTTAAACCTGTCTCACCGGCTTCTTTCTTTCACCATCTACCATAAAGACGCAAAGAAACAACAACAAAATATCCACCGGATGTAGATGATGTGTAAGTGGCTGCAGGGACGCCGCTCTCAGATACCACCGCCTCCGTCATCTCCTCCTACAGTCTAATATTTCGTGACTCACTGTTGCGTGAGTCGTCATTTACTCCTTACAGTATAAAAATAGTATACTATCATCCATCTCACATATCGTCATCCACCTCCCTTACATATCGTCATCCACCTCCCTTACATATCGTCATCCACCTCCCTTACATATCGTCATCCACCTCCCTTACATATCGTCATCCACTTCCCTTACATATCGTCATCCATCTCACATAATAAACCTTACCATACACCACAGGCTGTTCACCACATAACACCTCCTCACGTTAGCAACAGAGTGAAATGAGTTGCTTTACTTAGAGGTGGACAGGGGTTGGAAGCACGAGTCACTTCTAACTATAGCACTGCTGATAGCTGAGTAGAGTAATATATTAAATACTTTCTAACCATCACACCAAAACGTGACAAGAATCAAACTACTGTGGCTTTATAATATTATTTTAGTAGGTTATTATTATCGTTAAATATACTTCAGTAGTTTCCTAATCTTAAAGCTCTTCCCATTTTTTGGTTAATCGTAGGATTTTTTTTTTTAGATACAAACGAAAATTGATTTATTTTTTCGTACGAGTTAGCACATTATATCTGAACCCTTTATATACTGACACTACAGGTATAAGGTGGTATTGTACGTTAATATACTGACACTACAGGTATAAGGTGGTATTGTACGTTAATATACTGACACTACAGGTATAAGGTGGTATTGTACGTTAATATACTGACACTACAGGTATAAGGTGGTATTGTACGTTAATATACTGACACTACAGGTATAAGGTGGTATTGTACGTTAATATACACACTACAGGTATAAGGTGGTATTGTACGTTAATATACTGACACTACAGTATAAGGTGGTATTGTACGTTAATATACTGACACTACAAGTATAAGGTGGTATTGTACGTTAATATACTGACACTACAGGTATAAGGTGGTATTGTACGTTAATATACTGACACTACAGGTATAAGGTGGTATTACGTTAATATACTGACACTACAGGTATAAGGTGGTATTGTACGTTAATATACTGACACTACAGGTATAAGGTGGTATTGTACGTTGTACTACAGGTATAAGGTGGTATTGTACGTTAATATACTGACACTACAAGTATAAGGTTATTGTACGTTAATATAATGACACTACAGGTATTGTACGTTAATATACTGACACTACAGGTATAAGGTGGTATTGTACGTTAATATACTGACACTACAGGTATAAGGTGGTATTGTACGTTAATATAATGACACTACAGGTATTGTACGTTAATATACTGACACTACAAGTATAAGGTGGTTTGTACGTTAATATACTGACACTACGGTATAAGGTGGTATTGTACGTTAATATACTGACACTACAGGTATAAGTGGTATTGTACGTTAATATACTGACACAACAGGTATTGTACGTTAATATACTGACACTACAGGTATTGTACGTTAATATACTGACACTACAGGTATAAGGTGGTATTGTACGTTAATATACTGACACTACAGGTATAGTGGTATTGTACGTTAATATACTGACACTACAGGTATAAGGTGGTATTGTACGTTAAATACGACACTACAGGTATAAGGTGGTATTGTACGTTAATATACTGACACTACAGGTATTGTACGTTAATATACTGACACTACAGGTATTGTACGTTAATATACTGACACTACAGGTATTGTACGTTAATATACTGACACTACAGGTATTGTACGTTAATATACTGACACTACAGGTATTGTACGTTAATATACTGACACTACAGGTATAAGGTGGTATTGTACGTTAATCACTACATTACGGTGAGGTTAAACACACAACACCTGAGACACCGATCAATCCCCACTACACTCCTCGCTGCTTTTGAAGTATAGCGGCCATGTTGGAGGCGGGAGGTTTAAAGTTTAATTGAGAAGGTTGTAAATGATCTAATATTGTAATGGGACTAATACGCGTTTGTTATTTATTTAGGTGGAAAGACAAGTACAGTAATTTCTCCTTGTATTAAGTATTGTGTTAATGAGACATGACACAAGGTTAATGGCACTTTTTTCTTTAATGGAGCAGTGATAATATGGATAAAGTAGGATATAAATTAAATATATTCGGATCAAATACTCAATACACCGTGGCATGAGAGAGCAACGCTGGCGCCAAACATCCTCTCTCTCGGCCAGTGATCGTTAAGGTCGTAAGGTCGTCAATGGGTGTTGGCCCGTGCGCCACACTTCACTCCCGACACCACCACAGGGTAGGTTGTAGTAGTGACTGTGTCCTGTCACTGAACACAACACACTCACCTGTCCTCACCTCCAACCTCACCTCAAGTTCTCCCACGCCCCCCTTCCCCTGCCCCTGGGTACTGGCATCTCCGTGAGTCACAAGTGAGGCAGTTGGCACGAAGCCATAATAATATCGAGGTAATAACACCAACAGTAAGGGGAGGGAGGGCGAAGGAAGGTACGCGCCCACCCCGTGAACACTCTCTCTCTCTCTCTCTCTCTCTCTCTCTCTCTCTCTCTCTCTCTCTCTCTCTCTCTCTCCTTCTCTCAGCCCTAATAAACTCCACCCACACCTCTTTCCTCTCTCTACCTCTCACTATTCCAGGTCTACTCTGCTCTCACTCCTAAAATACCAATAATTATACCTATTCTCAGAGACCAAATAGGGAAAAATTATACACCATATTTTCAGTGTCCATCGCGTTGTCTAAATCCTTAATGGCAATAAGATAGATAGATGAATAGATATATATACAGAATAGATAGACAAGGGGCAGAGACAGACAGATATATAAAGCGTGATTATGCCCCCCTCCCCCCCATGAATGAATACAGTGTAGGTCCACAGTATATTTAATATGATATAATTCACACACACACAAACACACACACACACAGTAAATCCAGTTGAACAAAATATTACATAAGAAGCCCATTAAACACCTTCTTTCCTTCAAGGTCTTTTAAAACTGTCAGATGTAGAATTTATTTACAGAGACGAAGACGATCATTGTTAAAGATGTTTTTTTTTCTTCTTCTTCTTCATCTTTTAATTTCTCGAAAAAATTCATTATTAGATTTTATTATTATTATTATTTTGTTTTAATTCTCAAAAAAAAAATTTGATGTGCATTGTATTCTGGGAGGTGGTGAGTGACAGGACAGGTTAACAACAAAGAAGAGGATATCACGTGAAGATTAGGCGCCTTAGCTTATTCTTCTTTACCTAAAATGATTAAACACCCTAATGCTATACTGTACCTCCGATAGTGAGGTTTGGTTAGGTTAGGTTATAGTTGGTTAGGTTAGGTTCAGATTTGGTTGGATTATAGTAGGTTTAGGTTAGGTTAACTTATATAAAAATACGTTAGATTAGACTATCTTAGGGTGGATTAGAATAGGTTAGCGCTGAAGGTGCTTAATCAAAAATTCAACATCGAGTATAGAGTTACAGTTACAAATAAATGTAAGATATACTTAAGAGAAACTATAGACGATCAGATCAATGCTTAACGTTGATCCTAACCTAACCTAACCTAACCTAACCTAAGCTAAGCTAACCTAACCTAACCTAAGCTAACCTAACCTAAGCTAACCTAACCTATTTGGAGCGAAGCAACATGTCATTGAGAAACATATGGCGTCTGTGTGATACAAAATAAGACTAGATGCCCTTATAGTGCTATTTGTTATGTGACCAATACAGGAAGCCATACACACACACACACACACACACACACACACACACACACACACACACACACACACACACACACACACACACACACACACACACTTCAGCTAGGCTCGGAAGTATTGGTAATCAAATTCCCCCAAAATAAAAATAATGATTACAATCTCTCGAGCCAAGGTAAGATTTTCGAGAATGTTATGTTTGTGGATAATAATATACGTAAATAACTTAATAAAATATGAAATGTAATGAACGTCAAGGATTACGAGGTATAAATACAAAGTCTGTTATCTTACTCACTTCCACCAGACACCTCCACCTGACACGTCCACTAGACACCTCCACCTGACACGTCCACTAGACACCTCCACCTGACACTTCCACTAGACACCTCCACCTGACACTTCCACCAGACACCTCCACCTGACCTCCCACTAGACACCTCCACCTGACACGTCACTAGACACCTCCACCTGACACTTCCACCAGACACCTCCACCTGACACTTCCACTAGACACCTCCACCTGACACTCCCACTAGACACCTCCACCTGACACGTCCACTAGACACCTCCACCTGACACTTCCACCAGACACCTCCACTGACACTTCCACTAGACACCTCCACCTGACACTTCCACCTGACACTTCCAACCTCCACCTGACACTTCCACTAGACACCTCCACCTGACACTTCCACCAGACACCTCCACCTGACACTCCCACTAGACACCTCCACCTGACGTCACTAGACACCTCCACCTGACACTTCCACCAACACCTCCACCTGACCTCCCACTAGACACCTCCACCTGACACGTCCACTAGACACCTCCACCGACACTTCCACCAGACACCTCCACCTGACACTTCCACTAGACACTCCACCTGACACTTCCACCTGACACTTCCACTGACACCTCACCACACTTCCACTAGACACCTCCACCTGACACTTCCACTAGACATCTCCACCTCGTCAGGCAGTTAACTCGTACATATTAGTGTTAGTGACCACAGGTTTAACGTGTCTTCAGAGATGAACCCTATTCAATGTTTATTTCTGCCGCGTGTGTTTGTGCGTGTATGTGTGTGTGTTAGTAATGTGTGTGTGTCTTTATACCAGTGCGCGCGTGTGTTTATGTGTGTGTGCGTGTTGTACAAGATTAAACAAATACAAGGGGGTGGGGAACACATGTAGATACAGTATTATTAAGACCACAGGATACTTTGCTGAGGTTTGAGGTGCGACTCGCAATAAAACACCACACCCCGCTTCAGTGAGGCTGTGGGATAACTTGCCAAACTTTGAGAATTTAGAATCATAAGTCTTACAGTAAATTAACCTGATGATAAGGGGAAAATTTTAAAGGCGGCTAAAGGCGACACCGGTGGCCTATCTTACGACACACACACACACACACCTATACGAGATGTGTGTTGAGTCGCTGTGTGTGTGTTGCGGGCACAGCTGGTCGGAGTCACAGAGGCTCCATTTCCCCACAAACTGATTAACTTAAGTAAAGCCACAAAGATGGCCGCCAATATGACACCAAAATTACAATGATGATCTACCATAACCTATTGGCTTTCCCTCATTATCAAGTGTGGGAAAAAAGTGACATACAAATCTTTGAGTACTACAGTTGTGCAAGAACCACCCACCCAGGTTATAGAGACATTATGTGAGGTACAGAGGTCATAACTGGTGTCGTTGATCGGTTTATGAAAATACTACACTTTTACTTCAGTATCCGTAAACTGTTAAAAAAATAGTAACCACTTGTGAAAAAATCTGATAACACGTGAGGGTGTAGAGGTGGGTGAGGTGACGGGGTACTACAGTATAATATCTGTGTTTAAGGTAAATCACTACATAAGACACAGGTGTACATTGTGTGCTACTACACATCTGGGGTCCACCTTAATACACTCCTGTACTACACCTGCCTCTCCTCAGCCGTCCTCGCCTCACTAAACCTGTACCTTTCTTTAACACCATTACCTAGACGTACTGTTGAGACTCCCCTCACTATATGTATTAAACACAATAATAACAATAAATGTGTTAAGTTTCATAATGTTTCGCGACTCCGGCGTCGACCTCTTCGTCCTTCGCAAATGATCAATACGAGTGAGCACGTGACCAGCGTGTGCGCGCGGTTGCCACATTTCCACCTCGTGTCATGTTCCCCGCCTTAACTGATAAGTGAGCTGAGGTGTGATGCCTTGTGAGTGCCGTCATCACTCTAGTAGTGCTATTTGTACAGGTAGGTGTAAGTGAGCGGCACAGGGACGGCGAGCAACGCTTTTTTAGATTCCAAGCAAGATCTTGCACACGGTATTCCTGTCTGGAACCAGCTGATTCTCACGTTTTCGGTGTGGGAGGCGACAGTGTATGACTCAGCTAGTGTCGGGAGAGACGTTCACTCAGGTCTGGTGAGAGACACGCGTCCCCAAGTGAACACTCAAGTGGAGATATTGTTGTGGGTGAGCCAAGGAACCAGCGGCAGGCAGTGACCACAACACCTCACAATGCCAGTCGTGTTCAAGAGTGAGAAGGATCAGCCTAACGAGTAAGTTCTGCCTCCTACCAACCACCACCGATTGCTTGTCTACCTGTCACTATGGCAACTGTCCCATCTCAACCTTCCTACCGGCAAAACCTCATATTCACCTCTTAATATTTCCCAGTGAGATGATAAAACCGTCACTCAAAATGTTTAAATTCTTGTCCAAAAGTTATCAAAGACATATAGGTACAATTTTCGGTACTTCCTGCAGTAATAATCCAGTGAACGCACTTGATGAGGTATATGGGTGTATCTACTTTTTCACGGTGTATTATAGGTAATAGAGAAGCTTCTTACGGAGCACCGAGCAAAGTAGCCAACACACAGGTAACCTAACCAGGCATCCAGCACCACAGCTCTGATATTTGTCGCCATAAATGACTTTAGCGTCCTTCAGCTGTCTAAAAATTACATGCATGTAACATTTAGTAAAAGAGAAGTTGATAAAATAATACAGATTCTAATAAGTCTCACACAAAGGTCCCTGCCAAGGTAGGGGCGTCAGGGGTGCTGCATGAGGTGGTGGTTCTCTTAATGAGGCTATTTTATTCAGCTTAGGGAAACCCCAGGAGCCAAAGGGTTAAGGCTCTTTCTGAGGCTTCAATTCTGCTAAGTTAGGCTCTCAATGAAGCCTTATTCACCAATGGGATTAATGAGCTTTTTGAGAGACGATTCTTTTCAGGTCATTATTAAAACCTCTCCAGGAGGCTTTCAAGAGAACCTCTCCAGGAGGCCTTCAAGAGAACCTCTTCAGGAGGCCTTCAAGAGAACCTCTTCAGGAGGCCTTCAAGAGAACCTCTTCAGGAGGCCTTCAAGAGAACCTCTTCAGGAGGCTTTCAAGAGAACCTCTTCAGGAGGCCTTCAAGAGAACCTCTTCAGCAGGCCTTCAAGAGAACCTCTCCAAGAAGCCTTCAAGAGAACCTCTTCAGGAGGCCTTCAAGAGAACCTCTTCAGGAGGCCTTCAAGAGAATCTCTTCAGGAGGCCTTCAAGAGAACCTCTCCAAGAAGCCTTCAAGAGAACCTCTTCAGGAGGCCTTCAAGAGAACCTCTTTAGGAGGCCTTCAAGAGAATCTCTTCAGGAGGCCTTCAAGAGAATCTCTCCAGGAGGCCTTCAAGAGAACCTCTCCAGAAAACCATTTGTATATATCAAGAATCTTTGTGACTCTCCATGAAGTCTTTGTGTCTCTCCATGGAATCTTTGTGAGTCTCCATGGAGTCTTTGACTCAAAATTTAATTTTCTTAGTTCTCCAGGACCTACATGACTCTCCTGGACTTATGTTATAATCTCAAGGAAGTTATCGTGAGGGTGTTTGAGGTTGTGTCTCCAGGAAGATAACGTGTTCTTCCCCTCCACGTGTCAGTTATCATGTGACATTATTTCACGAGATCGTTCACTATATTAATTGATTTGTGTTATCATTTATCCATATAGTGTGTGTGTGTGTGTGTGTTGTGCTCATGCTTAACTTCGTGAGACAATACAGTTTGGGCGACTCGGTAATCTCCCCAGTACACAAGTCGTGCCACCGATCATCTTACCCGGGGCATCAGCCAGACCTTGTCACTTCCAACGGGCCGGGGGAGGATGGGGTGGGATGGGTGGTGGTCTGGTGTGTAGGTAACATGACGACACAAACATTTTCACTAATATACCCCCGTTAAGGACATAATACTGAAATATAATTGCAGCACTCAGCGCCTCTTTATCTCTAATTTAAACGGGTCGAGCTAAAGGTGTAAACAGTATCAAGTCAGTGCTAACTTAGGAAGCCGAGGGCCATAAAACACTCAGATGCTAAGACCAGGAGTTACCTTCACCAAGATATCCCGAGCAAACACCACCACACAAATTATACGGTACAGTGCCTACGTAGGAGAAAGTTAAGACCTCGCTTATCTTTCGCTCTCTCTCTCTCTCACTCACACACACACACGATAAGGCAAAGCTTATAATCTGAGTCTTCATTAATTAACCCACATAGATTATCCTCTTCACCACTTATCAGATCACTAGCCAGTCGGGTGGTCGGTCGGTCACTTCTCTGTTAAGCACATACAGGTGATACACACGCGGAAGGCCCTTCACTGTACATCTCACCCTACGTTTTAAATTAGACAAATTTTGATTTAGGCGTGAGATAAGTAAATATTAGTTTGGAAATAGAGTAGTGGGTGAATGGAACAAGTTACCAAACATCATCATTAACTCGAATACGCTGGATAGCTTCGAACATAGGTTGGATGGATATATGAGCGATAGGGGTTGGGTGTAAATGGGACTGCCCAGAGTGGACCAATAGGCCCGCTGCAGTTTCCTTCATTCTTATGTTCTCAACTTAACCTAACCTGACGTACAGTCTCAGAATATGATCTTTATTGGAGCGACCGACAACTATATGAGATATAATTTTACAAGTCTTTTTGGCCACAGGTTTTCACGTACACGGACCGGAGTGGATGTGTGGTGGAGAATGATGGGGATGGTGTGTGTGTGTGTGTGTGTGGGGCGGGGGGGTAGTATTAGTCGGGCTACTGGAGGTGGTGGTGAGGATGATGGAGGAAGGGGAGGTGGTTGTAATGATAACTGAGGAAGTGGTGTTGGTGGTAAGGATGATGGAGATGGTGGTTGGGATAACTTGAGGAAGTGATGGAGATGGTGGTTGGGATAACTTGAGGAAGTGATGGAGAGAGAAGGCAGGGGGAGGTTGTAGAGATGGTAGAGGAGGAGGAGACAGGCAGGTATATAAAGTAGGTAGGTAGAGTCACGGCAGTACAATAGAAGAGAGGGAAGCAGGACCAACACAAACTAGCTATGAGCCTCACAAGCAACCTCAACAAGACCAGAGGTACTATCGTGCACAAAAGTGTCGGCCCATCAAGACACTTACTTCACCTGTTTCACTGATTCAACCTCAGGTGATTTGAACTCACAATGCGGCTGGTTACTGGAAGGGACTTTTGTACACGATAGGACAGTACTAGTCACTAACCCTCGATGGTCGCTGGCTCGTGTTTGCTTCTCTCACAACTTACACACTCACCGTTGGTTTACAATTTGTCACGTCTCTGTGTACCTGCATAATTATCTCTCGAGCCATACACAGATATTATGTGTACAAGAGAGTTTATAGATCTATTGTGTTAGTAATAATAATAGCATTATGTTTGCCAGGATGGTGAGGCTGACGATACAACAGGGAGGTGTTGTAAGGTTGTGTGGCAAGAGCCAAGAGGTGCACGTATGGCGGATGCCGGTTGTTAAAATTGGGGTGCAATCGGGCATGTGTACATCTGGCCTGGGTGGTGAGGAGTCGCCACTCCCCGCCGGAAAAAAACACCTTCACTAGAATTATACAGCACAAAATCGCACATCTCCAGCCTTTTTTTTTAACTAATAGTCATATTGTCGTGTTGGGTGAGTAAGGTTAAGTGAAGTGGGTTGTTGTGTTCAAGGGGGAGGGGGGGATGGGAAAACGTGTTTTTTTTTTAAACACGCCGGGGGTCGCCACACACCCTGACCCGCTTATAAGGAATGATAAGATAAAGCACTGCATTACCTTGAGACTCGGTACAAGTGATACCACCAGTAAACAAACCAATGTCATAGGTCAGTGAACATGAACGCCGCTGACCTATCACCTTACACTACTACGCAGCACTGGTGTCTTGAGGTCGTCGTTCTCGGATTGTGATTCATCTTGGTACTTGTGTGTATGGCAGTGGTGGTGCACGTGCCATAGTACACGATGCACGCGATGAACCACCTGCTCGTGTATTTCTCATTGTTCACTCCGTGACCATTGTAACAGGCCAACTCTGACGTCATATCCATCTTCTTTAAAACACATGGCGACCGTCACAATTCTGTTCTACTATTACCATCTCATTACTTAATCCCTTCACTACGAGGACGACATTTAAAGCTTCAAGTAATAATAATGAGAGGGGGGAAGAGGGGACGGGCAGCGGAAGTATCACTAGACGTAGACAGGAGTGGGTGTGTTGTGACGTAGTGTTGACGACAGTTGTTCCCTCTCATAACTCTTATTATCTGGTGTTTACACCTTGTTGTGCTCGTCTGATAACATGCTCGAGGTCACCCATATTATACCCCGGCGTGTGAGCATCCAGCTACTCATTCGCTGCACCACGCTCTACAGTATATGCAGTCTGCTAACACAGTACTGTACATGTGTAGTATTACCGTGACGGTCAAAGCCAGTTTTACTCTCCAAGTTCTTGTGTTGAGTCAGAGATTGGGGACGATCACCCCTGTGAAAATAGTCTAGTATTATTTACTCCACAGTTGAGGTTGTCACTAGAACCATTGAAGTAAGTAACCGAGTATAGTATGTACAGTATTTCCATGGTCCAATTTCCTAAAACTTGAGGTACTGTACACAGGTCAGCCATAGCCAGGAGAGCTGCGTGGCTGTACCTCACATCACATGTGTCTTACATACAGTAACTTGTCATCACTAGATTTCAAGTAAATTATTTTGGTTTAATAATAAAAATCGAGTTTTATGGCCCCCAAATTTGATGTTCCTCTCGCTTAGTTTCCAATGAAGCGAGGATTTTTTTTTATATAAAGTTATGGGTTATAAACTGTGGTTGTATCAGTAGATCGCTGCGTTTAAATGGAAAGGTAAACATTGCGAATCACGGGTCATTCTAAAAGAGTATTTGAGTCATATACTTACACAGCTGTACTAACGCTGGCAGTGTTCTCGATGACCATATCAACACACATGTTCGTAATAATTTAATGGGCCATGATGAAATGTACACCGTTAACCCCCCCCCCCTCCCCTCCACTCCCAAAACCCACACAGTGAATTTGTTGTTACAATGTAGGCCATCGTTAAGCTAAAGACACACACACACACACACACACACACACACACACACACACACACACACAGATTTAACTCTCCTCCTTCATTCCTCTTGAGATTCGCCTAAGTTGCAGCTCCTCAGGGACAGAGTACAGAAACACCTAACCTAACATTCACAACCTTGACAATGAGGATAACAATCTCTCCTTGACCACTGAGCGTACACGCAGTCTGGGTTGCTTCACTATGATTCACACACACACACACACACACACACACACACACACACACACACACACACACACCACCACCGTCTCTCTCAGTGAAGTATGTACAGCATTACACCTCTGACGCCTCATAGTCACCGCGTCACCACATAGACCACTACGTACGTGACATGTAGCCTCGTATGTGCACATGTGAGGCGCCTCGTGTGCACCGTATATATGACATTTGTAGTAACATAATATTTTATATGTGTATTATTTGGCGCTTGGTGTGTGTGTGTTTGTATGTGTGTGTGTGTGTGTGTGTGTGTGACGGAAGGAGGCGTGCTATCAACAGAATCGAGGCACACCTTCCCTGATAATGTACCGACTCGTCATCTGTATCACGTGCCCCTCACATGGTGTATCACGTGTCATACTCTGCCAGTGTCACGTCGTTGTAGAAAACCTGCCATACACCGCGGACATCAGTAACGCACTACAGATGTCACACTAATGCGAATGTCACACACACACACTACAGTTGTTACAATAGAAACCTCCCTTACTATTACACGCGCGCACACACACACACACACACCTCCCCCTCTTGACTGGCCTTCGTGACCTCTTCGCTAAGATTGTGAACACGTGCCAGCTGACACTGCATCACAAACCTGCACACAACCACGTACACACATACATACACATACATATACACTGTCTCATACATGCACAAACTTTTTCATAACACACATACACGTAAACTTAATAAACACTAATAAATTTAATAAGTATCTTTCAGTAAAACACTTAATAGGATACTTGCAGCAGCCATGAAGCAGATCAATACGTAATCAATACCAATGGAGACAGACAGACAGACAGACAGACAGACAGACAGACAGACAGACAGGCAAGCCACTGCATACACGGTGTTTTGACCATGACTTTCAGTGTTGTACATTATGTAGTACAATTATCCATTATGTAGTTCAATTGTTCATTATGTAGTTCAATATATAGTACAATTATCCATTATGTAGTTCAATTGTTCATTATGTAGTTCAATATATAGTACAATTATCCATTATGTAGTTCAATTGTTCATTATGTAGTTCAATTGTTCATCATTTACACGTACAGTAATTTTCCTTCACTCACGTTCAGTCTGACTCACGGACAGCAGCAAAGGTGAATGACGTGTTACGGACGACTGCGGTGATTCATTCTTGGGAAGGCAGTGAGTTCTCTTGGAGACGTGATGTGTTCCTGGTGACGCAGTGAGTTCTTTTGGTGACGTGATGTGTTCCTGGTGACGCAGTGAGTTCTTTTGATGACGTGATGTGTTCCTGGTGACGCAGTGAGTTCTTTTGGTGACGGGATGTGTTCCTAGTGACGCAGTGAGTTCTTTTGGTGACGGGATGTGTTCCTAGTGACGCAGAGTTCTTTTGGTGACGGGATGTGTTCTTGGTGACGCAGTGAGGTCTTTAGGAGACGTGATGTCTTCTTGGTGACGTGAGTTCTTTTGGAGACGTGATGTGTTCCTGGTGACGAGTGAGTTCTTTTGGTGACGTGATGTGTTCCTGGTGACGCAGTGAGTTCTTTTGGTGACGGATGTGTTCCTGGTGACGCAGTGAGTTCTTTTGGTGACGGGATGTGTTCCTGGTGACGCAGTGAGTTTCTTTTGGTGACGTGATGTGTTCCTGGTGACGCAGTGAGTTCTTTTGGTGACGTGATGTGTTCCTGGTGACGCAGTGAGTTCTTTTGGTGACGTGATGTGTTCCTGGTGACGCAGTGAGTTCTTTTGGTGACGGGATGTGTTCCTAGTGACGCAGTGAGTTCTTTTGGTGACGGGATGTGTTCCTAGTGACGCAGTGAGTTCTTTTGGTGACGGGACGTGTTCCTAGTGACGCAGTGAGTTCTTTTGGTGACGGGATGTGTTCTATGGCGACTTAATCCGTTCCCGGTGACGTCATGTACTCCTGGTGGCCTGCCGCTTGTACCTGGTAACACGTTATTGAGCAATGGGCCACGCCTCTTGCCAGTACAGGAAAGAGGGGTTAGGTTAGGTTAGGTTAGATTGGTTTAGGTTAGGTTGGGTTTAGATTGGTTTAGGTTAGGCTAGGTTAGATTAGTTTAGGTTAGGTTAGGTTTGATTGGGTTAGGTTACGTTAGGTTAGGGGGGTGGTTCATGGGGTGATGACTCAACCTACCCCCGATTTTCTCTTCAAGGGACGTGTTGTTTACAGTAACTGATGTCCTGTTGATTTATCTTATACACATAAACACGTGTTCTAAAGCCAACTCGAGATGTGTGAAGCGTGTTGTTGTTTTTGTTATTGTTGCTCTTGTTTTTGTTGTTGTTGTTGGTGTTGTTGGTGTTGTTGTTGCTGCTGTTGTTGTTGTGCTGTTGTTGTTGTTGTTGCTGCTGTTGTTGTTGTTGCTGTTGTTGTTGCTGTTGTTGTTGTTGTTGGTGTTGTTGTTGCTACTGCTGCTGCTGTTGTTGTTGTTGTTGGGGTAAACATGTTGTTGCTCAGGCGTGAAGTGAGGTATATTACCATAAGTATATCAAACACCCAGAAATTACTTAGGTTTTGTTAATGGTCATAGTGTAGACTTTTTGCGTTAGTGGTGGTGTTGTGTGATGGTGGTGTTGTATGGCGGTGATGGTGGTGTTGCATGGTGGTGATGGTGTAGTATGGTGGTGTTGTGTGGTGGTGATAGTGGTGTTACGGCGTGGTGATGGTGGTCTTGTTTGGTGGTGATGGTGGTGTTGTGGGGTGGTGATGGTGGTGGTGTATGGTGGTGATGGTGGTGTTGTGGGGTGGGGATGGTGGTGGTGTATGGTGGTGATGGTGATAGTGGTGTTACGGTGTGGTGATGGTGTTGTATGGTGGTGATAGTGGTGTTGTGGTGATGTAGTAATGGTGTGGTGGTGGCGTGAAAGTGCCGTGGTGTTTTGGTGGTGTGGCAATGCAGTGCGACGGTGGTGTGGAAGTGTGGTGGAGTTGGTGTGTGATGTTGATGTAAGTTTATGGTGTTGGTGTGTGTGTGATGATGGTGTAGGTGAGTGGTGTTGGTGTGAGTGTGTGGTGTTGGTGTGAGTGTTGATGAGGGTGTAAGTGTGTGGTGTTGGTGTGAGAGTGTCTGTGTGGTGATGATGTTAACGTGTAGTACTGGTGTGGGTGTACGGAGGTGCTGGGTGAGGAGTGAATGAAACAAGCACCAGGACTATCGCCGCGCCACGCAATTGTACTTAAATTATATACTTTGAGACTTCTATTCCTCGGCTTCACGTATATCCCCCCCCCCACCCCATACTGCCTATACCTCACGACGCACGTAACCTGCCCCTCTCATTCCCACTCTTCTTACCACAAGACCTCTGCCCCCTTTCACTCCCACTCTCCCTACCTCACAACTTCTGCCCCTCTTACTCCCACTCTCCCTACTACGCCGCAACCTGCCCCCTCCACGCCTCCCCCCCCACCCCCCATCCTCGCCCCCCACCACCCTTACGACTCTGAGCTCAGGCTTTTAATCCGCATTAATCTGAACATCTTGAGGCTCTTCCCCATGTCGAGGGCCTCGTGTTGGAGTTGTGTTTGTGATTGTTTTGTGTCCGAACTTGTGGATTTTTCGGGTGTTTACAACAGTGTGTTTGTTTCATATTGTCATGGACGATATACTCAAACATAAAACAGGAATCAACATCTTAACTTTACTGTAATTTTACCACACACACACACACACACACAGACGAGTGAAATTTCATCCTTGAAATAGCAGTCAAGGTCCCTCTTGACGGACCCCAGAATATAATGGAAAGAGAATTCGTAACCAGTGACAGAGTACACTGAGGTCAAGTGTGTATATTAACTACACTATAGTTTGTTTTCGTATCAAGTATTTACGTATGGAGGTGTTTAAGCATCAGCAGGGGCCGGATACTCAAAAACATTTATGGGACTGTATGTCTTTGTGTACCCCGTAACTGGACTTACAGTCTCAGATCTGTATACTCAAAACACCGTTGGTATACTCAAAACAAATATTTGACATCGAACTCCGTAAGTTAAAGCGCATAACTTACACCAGCCCCTGAAGCTCTGTAATACTTTCAACCCGGATGTAGTAGTCACTAATTCCCGATTGTATAAAAAATAATAATAATATATGTTGTAATAATGCTTGTTAGAATTGTTTTATCATAAAATAATGAAGAAAATGTTTTGTACATCAACTTACTGAAATTAGTATTTCAGTTTGTCTTTTTCGTAAAATTTTTGTTGCAATAATACGAGGCTTGAGTGTTTGTATTTGTCGCAGTTTGGAAGAGACACATCTTTTGTCTTCTTACAAATTATAAAGTATTTTTTACCAAAACAGAAGGTTTGTATTGTTCACACTTAGGGTAAAAATATGTTTTATGACTGAGTAAACTTATAGATAGACCTTATTAATGTTGTATAGCCGTAAATATCCCTCAGTAATGAAAGCCAAATATGAGGTGAAGTGAACATTCCTGCCTAGACTTCGCCTTGTTTTTCTAATATGCAAACAATAACCTAGCCCTATTTTCTTATGTATATGGCTTATGATAACATGAAAGGCTCTAAAGGTTAGCCAAAATTAAATGATATGCGTAAAATATGGATTGCAATTAACTTGATTAATAGGGGCATACAAACCTCCATTTTCATTCTTAGGCCAATAAATGATTAAACGTGGGGCCTACTCAATGTAGTTATAACATGAGGAATATTTAAATAAGAAATTATACCAATAGGTTATAGGTTAGGTTTGGTCATGTTATTTTATGTTAGGTTAGAGAATGTGTACATGGTTTTTTTGGTGAGTGTCAGGCTGTCAGTGAGACACTTTGTCTCGCAGCTACCTTAGGTCTAGTTCCAGACTTTTCATGAACAGTATCATAGGGTAGAGTATTAATTTAAGAAAATTTACGGATAATCAGATATATTTTCAGGTTTTAAATTGTTGTTTTTTGTATGAACTTGAAGACAATTCAGACCAAATGACCCAAACATTGAAAGGAAAACACCATGTTCTAGGCTAAATTTCCCTAAAATTATTTTCTTTCTTTTGGCGACTTCACACACCATGGCGCATACTTCAGTCTCACTGAAATTTGGTCGTTTCTTCAGGTGGTTGTCCTTCCATCTATTGTTTACAAACTAATATCACGTGCATCCCTCTCAGCTGATTTCTCCTTCTCTTGTGATTGGTTGATGATTTTGTTAACTGAGCGCTGATTGGCCAACAACCTCCTGCACTGTCATCTACCTTCCGACAAGAGAACTGAATTTACAGGGTAAACACTAGAGTTATGATAACTTACGGACTGCTTAAGGAACTGTAATTAAATTTTGAGTATGCTAAATTTACGGGACTGTGAGGAGTCTGCAATGTATGGTACTGTATCTCGCTACAGGTAGGACCACGATGGAGCCTCCCTTGTACTTAAACACTTAGACTCATCACTAACTCATACTTCCAAACTATTTTATTTTACTCACCATCAACTTTTTTATTTGGTCATATCACTCATGTATTGGGTTTATAAAATATATATATGTCATTCCCGGGAGTTGGAGGCTGGGATACGGCCATGAGGGGAAGGTATTAATATCAGGTTCCACGTCTGGGCCAAGGTGACCCAACCCCTCTGTGATCTCTCCTGGACCATATTTCAACCCTCAGTCACCTCTGACGTGTGTGTGTGTGTGTGTGTGTGTGTGTGTGTGTGTGTGTGCGCGCGCGTGCGTGCGTGCATGCTGTTCAATAATGCATTTTATTAAACAGTGCTCCAGTTGTGTGACGTGTGGAGACCACCAGGGTCCAATGACCTAAAACTGACAACTAATATGTCAACATTACACAGTTATCAGTGATATCACCCAAAAGAATTATTGGGATAGTACTGTATAGAATAACACTCGTCGCTCACTCCACGGAACTCGCAACTCTAAAACATGTCCGCGCATTATCTTCAATCCTGGCTGGTTCTTCTCCACTCAAAAGAGCTCAGCCTGATTTTTTAACGAAGGAACTGAGGAACTTCGGGGTTATATTGTGTGTTCGGCTATTTGTAAACGCATACATTCCCTATATTAAAGCTTACCTACTCCATTAATGAAAATATTCCCTATGTCAATGTTAGTTTAATACATTTGCTTGTTGTTATACTGACGAGCGTCTTTGTGTGCACAGGGCGAGCGGCAGTACTGAAGAAGACATGGCGCGGTTGGTGAAACAAGTGAGCATCGAGAGCCCGACCCACAAGCTCAAGGAATGCATCTTCAACTTTGAGACTCCCATGCCCGATACCCCACCAGCGGGCGCCAGGGTCAAGGTGCGTCACTCACCTACTTATACCACTTCACAGTTCTGAATTTAGCCCACATGCAAACACTAGGAAGCACGACAATTCTACACTACTTATACCACACACACTACTACTTGTATACTCCTATGTTTACCATACACTTTCTTGAAAAACACACACCCTTATCCATCAACATCTTACAACCTAATTTAACATTTTAAAAGCTTCCTAACATTAAGGAACTATGTAACTTAAAATAACATAACCTAAATACTGTATAAACAAAGATAAGTTAATCTAAATTGACACTGCCAACTAGTCTTATTTAGGTTAAACCCTATCCAGTCTCAAATAACCAAAGCTAGTCAATGTTAACCTACTGCAACATCTTTTAATAATTATTTTTATTATTATTTGGTTTATATTAGTGTTTTAGTTAACTGCAGTATTCCTAACATTTGTAGCCAACTGTTCTTGAGATAAGATGGCACCTACAAGATTAATGAGAACTATACTATAGGTGCACCCTTTCCCCACCTGTGTGTATAAAAGTGATAATGACTGAAAACTTCCTTTCTACAAAAAAATAACTGTTCTTCCTTGGCGAACAACACCTATCCCACCAGCCATACTTTCATCAGTATTTAATGCACAAGTTATCCAGATATATTATCCACTGACAGTCAATCACTGAGGCGCTCCATGTGAAAAAAGGGCGAGCCTGCCATGGGTAAAAAAAAATCGTTTTCTGTCCAGATAATTCAGTTCATCCTCTAATACTAGACTGACATCATGTGGTGGGCTCGCCCCTAATAATTCGAAAATCCGCTTTTGCATACAAGGCTTTTGAGACCACGGAAACTTTTGAACCCAGTATCTAAAAATGTTATACAAGTTCGCCAGTAAGAACGTGAGTCAACATTAGCAGTAAAAGTCGAGTAAACTGTCAGGATGAATTTCAGGACCTGGGTCAACATGAGGTCAACATAGACAAGTAACAAGGAAAGTCATCGCATAAAGATGACGCAACACACAAAGAAGATAACTTAGTCCGCATGTTGATGACACAACACACAAAGAAGATAACTTAGTCTTTTTTCTTTTATGTCGTTCATTTAAACTATGAACTATCAGTGTGACAGACTGATGGACGGACACATGACTGGACACAATCAGAAACAGCATGTCCCGCTACAACACTTCGTATATTAAAAAAAAAAAAGCCAAGTTTGCTGAAGGTGGGAGACATCACTGACCCATATAGGAACACATGCACTGGTAGGCCCTTTTTAACATTTGACTACAGTAGCTCCAGAAACTTACAAACATACTGTACTGTAATATGAAATTGTAAGCTGAACAGTCAGTTGGTGGATTTGAACGAACACAGTGATTGACCTGATGATGCGACTTGCACCAAATGACTGGACTGTAGTGAGACAGCCAGGCCAGGAATCACGCAGGTCATACTTCAATCACAGTACAGTACCTGTGAATTATGTGAGAATGCACCTAATTGGCTCCCTTATGGCTTACACTATAACATACTGTAATGTCAAAGTGTCATAGAAATTAGCTGTACTGTAACTTGAGTGCAGGATGTCATTCCCAGTGAAGGAAGAAAAATAAAGACATGATAGAGAATCGGGCAGAACCCAGGTGAGGATGATGCATATACACATCCAGATTGTCACGTGAGACACTCGTGCTCACCGACTGGTCCTTCATGTACCCGGGGTATCGGAGAGATTTTTACCTAGTTATCTCATGACACCGTGAACTTTTTACATTGGACCAGTACATATATCACTCACCATGACACCTTTAACACTTTCAGTTTTTTTTTAACTTCTTTACACAAATGCTGTACAGTAAAACCATCATCTCGTGAGCGGACGTGCATCATGCGTTTGACACGAATTATAGCAATATTCCCAGTACTGTACAGTATGAGGCAGTTTGGATTAGTGAGTTGACACCTACTGTCCACATGATCCTCTTGATAAATAATACTGTACAATATACTGGTAATGTAATCGATGAGCAAAGGAGGAAAAACTACAGAGAGCAATGATGTCCTGGTCTGACATTGACCTTAACTCACAGCAATTGTATCAGAGAAGTCAATTGCCAGGCAATAGTGTTTGGAAACACTGTAAAGTACTATATACTGTACGTGAATCTGTACTTGTTATAATTCTGAATAAAATTTTTTTTAATTCTATTCTGCTACTGGGTGGGGAGGATGGGGACCAAGCTGATGTTAACTACCCATACGATATTATTATTATTATTATTATCTGAGAAGAACTAGACTTTGCCAAGCCCTCTAGTGCATTTGGACCTTAACTGGATAGCAGCTCTCTTCTGACACATCAAATACAGTAGACTATAAGTACAGTACTCCATTATACTTGCAGTGGCTTAACAGGTTCTCTTGATAATGTTACTAAGTGATAACGAGTCCAATAAGGGATTGTACTCTAACCCTGCTAGAGTAACTTATTTTGCCTGGTTGCATGTATGATGAACATGTTAATACGGTGAAAGATTACATGGCAGGTGCTTATTTGTAATTGTTTGAACCATTTTCGAATCTAATATGTTGCAATAGATGCTGAAGGATAATTCTAATGTTTTATCCCTGTTTACTTAATAGCTAGTCATTTCGCAATTACCAGCATCTTGCGTTATATCACATTAACCACTTTCACTTATATTAGAGATGGAAGGAATTAATCCACAGCCTTTCCTACCTCATTTTTTTTTAGTTTAGACGCCCCATTCAAAACTGTTGACAAAATGGCCTACATGCAATTTCCATTTACAGGTGCGCAATGCTGGTGTCTGTTACCGCTTGAGGTCAGCATCATCATCATCAAGCATCAAGTCAGTTGAGGCACTGCACTGTGGATCTCCCCTTCACCACTCTGTCAGGGATACATCACTCTTCCCTGGCTATGAGGTTGGTCTTAGTTCACTACTAAATCCCACTATTTCACAGCATATGCCATAATTTCTGTATTAATATTTATGAACTGTAATTTGTTCCTTGTGGTCTAATATTGTTTGTTACAGGTGGCTGGTACGGTGGACGCGCTGGGGGAGGAGGTCGGGGAGACAGATCTTCAGCTGGAGGACAGAGTCATTGTTTACCCCTATGAGGGGCATCCTCCTGGGTATGCTCCCACCTGTTCATTATCCTCCATGTTGTACCCAAATCCCTTTATCTTTATAAGTTTCAGGCCGAATACAGTATAATATTTAATAACTGTCACCTAACAAACACAACAGTATTAATCAGGTTACCCTAGTTTACATTACCTTTAAGGTCAGTATGATAGCTTTAGCAAGAGTACCAAATAATAAATGACGTTAAACTGATGAAGTGTCTCAGATCTAACCTGATGCTCTTGTTCATATGTTTCACTTTTGTCTTCAGCATCTGAAAACTTTAACATTTTCAGTATGAATGTACAGTACTGCCCATGTCACAGAGTCCATTTAAAGTGTAAAAATTATTCCACCTTGACATTGTAATTATCATATTTTTTATTATGCTTTGTGTAAATTCTTTCTTCACCTTGCAGGTATGCTGAGTATATTGCAGTGCCTGAAGTTCAGTACTTAATCAAGGTTCCTGATAACATGAGTCTCAGCACAGCTGCCATGTTGCCCTCTGGTGCATTATGGGCTATGAATACAGTATTTCATGCTCACCAGCATGTAGAAAAGGTGTTGGCAGAGAAAGGGGAGACAGGTGAGTTGTACAGTGCTGTACTGTTTTAAGTATCACATTTGCCAATTGAATATTAACTGTTCAGGTACTGTCTGCCCATACATACTCAGCACTTGCCAGCACTGCATAACAGGGAACTGATCGACCTCCTGACTGGCCAGTAAGCTGGTAAGAAGCAAAGAGGATTTAGGAAAATTAAAGCAAGAATATTTACCGTATTTACCTAATGGCAACTCAAACTAGAGGTGGCCATGCCAAGGGAAGAAGGCCAGTGGCTTGTTCTTGATAGCCTTATCAAGAGCTATATTGAAGCCCAGTACTGTGCTGTTTTTTATTCTACAGCTTTAGCTGATGAACTCTTCTATAGCTCAACTACCTTGTGTGTATTTTGGCAAGCATGAAGTTGTATTCCCTTGTGTTAGTGATGTGTGACATCATAGAAAAATGCCAAATACTGTACAGTGCTGTATGTACAGATTTAATATGCAAGTTACATCTCTGCTTTAAAGCATCTGATTGGTAGCATGATGGTTCCCATCCTAAGTGATTAAATTACTAGACTTGGTAAGAACCAGTGGAGTATAGAGAAGATACAGTATTTGATACTTTACCTTATCCTCATTAGTCACTGATCGGCTTGTTAGCGACATGAGCATTCAGCCACGTCTCTGTTACGCACTGATGACAAGTACTGGGCATGTACTGTCTCCAGAATGTATCTGTACCTGTGCCAGTGTTGATCAAGTCTCATCTTATATGAGTTCACACTTGCTGTTGTCACAACACTCTCTGGCAGGATATCCTAAGTTCATAACTCTCACTCCAAAAAGGTTTGCCCTGACCACTTTCTGAAGTTGTAGCTTCTTTAACCTGAGGCTGTAACTCTAGTGGGAAAGGCATCAGCTAGCTCCAGGTATGAACACTTGACTGAGTACCATAATGTTCTCTGAAGCACTTAAACTTCTATTAAATTACCCCTTACCCATCTATAGTAGAAACTAGGTACTGTATACAGTATAACTGTGTAAATGAAGTCAATGTATGGTAGGGACATAAAGAACCTATACATTTGTAATATTTTCCCATTAGAAATCTATACAATACTTTATCTTTTAAGTAAATCATGAACTTAATCATGACTTTAACAAGTACAGGACTGAAATTCCATGAAGAAAATGTTACTGTATGTCATTCTGATATTGTTGTAAATTCATGAAAGTTGTTGTTTCCACAGGACAGTGTAAGCTGTTATTGGTGGGCACAGGTGGCCTTGCTCTTTGGGCAATGAGGATTGCCCGCTTCTACTGGCCAGAGAAAAGAGAGCGTATCAACATTAATGTGGCTTGTCTCAGAGATGAAGGGATATCCATTGCACAAGAATATTTAAAGTAAGAGACATCGGAAAAAAAAATTCCATCACCTTTCAATTACAGTACTGTAATTTTTTCTTACTTTTTTACTTTACATTTTCCAATTATTATTTTTTTCTGGTGGAAAAAATATATGACAAGTGATTCTATTATAGGACAATACATAATTATGGTGATTTTAATTTGTTTTTAAATTAAAAGTTTAACTTGTGTCATTTTCACTTCAGGGTAAATGTTGTCCAATGGAATGAAGACCTTTATGAGGAGCAGCTGGTTGAGCGCACCAAGGATGCCTGTGGAGGCCCAGTTGATATTGTCATTGACTTTAGTGCAACTTCACGATCCATTCGAAGGGCCCTCAAGTGCCTGGCTCCTGTGAGTAATACTGTATTATTAAATACTTCTAATTAGTGTTTTATTGAATTTATCTGCTTTATAGACTTACTGAAGCAGTAATTGTATAAAGTATAATAATAGTACTGTAATCTATACCATGTGCAGACAATTTTCTGCTTGTTAGTAATTTGGTGATAACCAGATCTTCCAATGAATACGGACATATTTACTGTTCTGTACTGAGAAAAGGAGACAACAGTTGGTCCCTGTAAGAACTCCATCAAGTCTAATGCAATAAGTCCAACTGAACATTTACAGTGCCATATAATTCTGATGTGTGTGAAAGTAGCTAGCACAGTACCTGTAATAGTATTGATTAATGTGCAGTCACATATACAGGTAGTCTGAACTTGTGCTCCACTATTACAACTCACACTGTATACTGTATTGGCATCTTTACTGGTTAAAAATGAGTCCATGATCTCTTGGTAGATGAGGCACAGGACAGTGCCAATTCTACATATACAACTGTAACAGAATAAAGTAACTGTTGCTCTGAGATGAATAGGAGTCCACAAACAGTAAGGTATTTTTAAGCAATACCTTATCATCTGGGGTGCAGCAGTCAAGTGGCTACTACGGTCAACTCGTCGTATGGGTTGCTCATTTCATCCCAGAGCATCCCTAGCTTTACAATTAGGGAAGTTAAGGCATAGGATATTGTACAGTACAGTGTGCTGTATCCACAGTCCCATACAGGTGTCAGATCTATGGAATCCAGTTTCACTTGTTCACGTAATGTTTGACTCTTCTGTAATAATTTAACAGGTCAGAAAAAATATTATAACTAGGAGCTTTATAATAAAATGTTATTTATTCTTACAGGGTGGTGTAATGTTGATGAGCTCAGAGCACGCTGAGGGACTTATTAACCGCTTTGGACCTGTTGCTGAAAAAGAGAATCACCAACTCATCCCCATTGAGTTTGGTACTCTAAATCAACTACGGAATCTCGTACACCTTGTTTCTAATGGAGAGGTAAGAGAGAGGGGAATTAAGTCTCACTGGCTAAAATATCTTAAGCTAAGAAAAAATGAATTGAACCAAGCCACATAACTACTGCTAGAAAAACACCTTTCACATTGATCTTAGTTTGGAAGCCATGTCATCTCTCCAGTTATAGCAAACCATGCTACTATGTGAGCCTGAACACCACATTAATAAAAAGTCGGTTTAGCAACCGAGAGAGCATAAGGATCATACATTACACACAAAGGCATTATGAAACCCACACAGAAAATATTTATTTTGATGAAATTGCCTTTTTTATTCTTAATCATTTTGGTGTTGAAATTTTTGAAAATTAATTTCATATCTGTGAATGTGAATTTTCATTTCATACCCAAATTTAGTGGTTATAATTCACAAATTCCCTAGGGGCAAATTTCTGTGACCCAAATGTTCATAACATGGGATGACTGTAATCCCTTGATCCTTTTGGTGGATGTTAATTATATTTGTTTTCTTTTTTCTAATTGACAGATTGAACCTCCACCACACACCATATTCTCAGCTGACAGAGCCAACGAAGCCTTAGCTAAAATTGGACGAGGCCTCATCCCAGGACGGGCAATCCTAGAGTTCCCTGAAGATGATGAGGAGTCTGAGGAGTAAACTCATTAACAAGGATTTTATACGATACTGAAAGATGCGTAGAGGATGGATGATAGAAGCTTAACAGTGACCTTCTGAGACATTCCCTCATGGGGGCACCCTTGATGTGAGGGTTGTTGAGCCTCATGATGCAGGCTTAGTTTCTCTTCCTAGCACCTCTGCTTCAAAGTCAGGAGGTACTCAATAAATAGTTAGACTTCATGTGGTACAGAATGCTCTTTTTACTTTAATACTGTATTGTAATATGGTTTGAATTTATCAGCAGAAGAAGTCAAAATTTGAAACATTACTGAGAGAGCTTCCTGAACCAATTTTGGTGTCTTACAGTGCTGAATGATTTACAGAGAGGTTACCCAGTATGTACAGTACTTGTCTGAAAAAAGACAATTGACTAATTGCTCTGGCAGGGATATAGTGGCACTAAAAGTAAATACCGGTGAAATATTAACAGTTCTCAGAAACTTCATATTGTAGACAACATCAAGACCTCTTAAGGTACTGTACATTGTTTTCAATACTTTTTCATCACTGCAAGAAAGGCTTATCTCAGTCAAAATGATTTCATTAAGGCTCAGGTCTTCTTAATGTTTGTTCTTCCTTTGGCCATTGCTGCATCAATTATATTACTGTTCTCATTACTTTATATATATATATATATATATATACAAAAATTGAAAAAAAAAACTTAAGTGTAATTATAGGTACAGTACATAAAAAAATATATATATAGCTTTTCTTTCTGAATGTGGCATATATAAAGACTTTTCAGCTTTGTTATTTGGTAAAGAATAAGCAGTCATTGAAATACAGTACAGGTACTGTACTGTACCGTACTGAGGTTAAGGTGGTTAGAACAATCATTTACTGTACTCATTTATGGTTTTTCTTTAATGAAGGATTGACCATGAATATATTATCTGACAAGGCTGTGATAAAGAGGCACTTGTATCACTTTAAGAATGCCCATAAGATCACTTGCATTTCTGTTATCCCTACCTATCTGTACTATTGTGTGGAAGTGGCATTTGCTGAATTATGAAATTCAAAACATGAAGGGTTTAGCAGCACACACATGCACACACAAAAGTTAGGTTTAGGATGTACTGTACTGTAACAAGTTTTCACATCCCACATTCTGGTACTGTACAGTACAGTACGTACTTTAACAACAATAGTGGACTGGTTGTGCCAATATCCTCAATAAAATTTTATTATACAGTGATGCCTCAGGTACAAGGCACTTGTATAGTTACTTATTTTAAATGTGACATTTTTATTATGTGAAAATACGAATATGTTATATATTTACAAATATAAAAAATTATACAATCCAACAACTCATTCACCAAGTGGATATATATCCAAGGTCTGTGTGTTGACTATAAGTAAGCAGTTAACTAGTAAAGTTTAAGAAGTGTGTGTTAAAATATATCTATTCATTGTTTTTACTGTACTGTACTGTATAACAATTGATGTTGGCATTACTCAACAGTGAGAGCATTGCTTATGACACAGCCGCCTTATAGAAGCTCCACAGTGCTGGTCATTATTTGACCCGCTTACTTCTTGCAGCACAAGAGCCTTGTGTGTTATATAGACTGTGGCTAAGTTCCTCGTGGCATAAGTTACACAAGTCTGCAGAATTGAGCCCATGGTGGATGAGGCTCATAAATGTTTTTGTCAGAGAAACAATACTTGATGTTTGAACAGTTCTTAAGTTTTATCTTAGGAACCAATGATGGAAATGCTCATTCAGCATCTCACCTCATTATCCCTTGACAAGGTATATTTTTCTTGACATTCCTTAGCGTGATCTCTTTAATATACAAGAACTGTTGCAAATACTCCAAGTTTTCCTGTCACAAAAGCATAAGCATCAACTTTACTATGTGTGTAGCAGAGTACAGTGACTGTTGTGGCAGTGGTGACTTATGTGGTGTGCTGATTTGGCCTCATAATACTTGGTTAGTATATTAGGTGTAATGAAACTCATCACTGGTAAAGGAGACTTCCTCGTAACCGGAGAAACTCATTTATGGTAGTTCTCACTTGAGTGAAGTAGGAGTGCTTCTTGCACTGTACAGCTAAACCTCTTAAAGTCAAACCTCTTCAGGGGAAGAAACATATTTTTTTACTTGGTTTTAATGTAAGTGCCATGAGCAGTTAACCAATAATCCTAGCACAAGATGTCATATAAATCACAACTGCCGGATATAAAAATGCAAGGTAAGTTATTAACAAAAGTATTTAAGTCATTGGAATAATATATCAGAGGTTTTATTACTGAGGCCATTGTGAGTGTCTATGGTTATGGCTATAAATTAAGGCCATATACTGTAATTGTCTTTTCTCCCCATAGAATATTGTACACTGTCTGTATATAAATGCATTGTCATAGATTTTTGGAGTAAAATTATTTCAGTTTATATAGGGCCTATATACATATACAGTATACTGTATAAGATTACTAAAGTTTATCAGAATATTATGTATTATACATGTATTAAAAATAATTGAATGCTGTATAGTCTTAATAAAAATGCTGCCCAAATGAATGTGTTCTTGATGATCAACACCATTAATCTAATAGTGTACTGTACTTAGGTATGGGTTATTATGCACAAGTGCAGCATGCACACACACTCTCTCTATATATCTCTCTCCCTAAAGACAAAACTGCTGAACAGTGTTATTTTTAAAAAAAGTTTAAGTTTTCATGTAAATTACATTTAATCTTCATCACTACAACAAACACAAAATAATCTAATGCAACCTTTAGTAAGATAGGTCACATTAAGCTACAGTAGAAATGGACAGCATTAAGTCAGCTTGGTTACTTCATCAGCATTAACCACATTTTGTTTTCTCCAAAAAGAAAAAAAATGCATTCAACAAAGAATTGCATCACCCATTTCAGTTTCATCAACAAGCACAGCCCAGTACAGTACTATACAGTATATCATCCAATTCACATAACACAATACTGTACTGTACCATCTTTCATATTTTGTTTCTTCCCTTACAGTGACCTCTGGTTCTCCCAAAATACTTTATACAGTATTTACTTTATCCTCTTTGCCACTGATTGGCTTGTTGCCACTTGGACAGTCAATTACGTCTGTTACGCATTGTTGGCAAGTACTGTATACTGGACATGTACTGGCTCCAGGATGTATCTGTACCTGGGCCAGTGTTGGTCAAGTCTGGTTTTGAATGAGCTCACACTCAGTGTCGTCATAATGCTGTCTGGTAGATTGTTCCAAGGGTTCACAATCTCACTCCGAAAAAGTTTGCCTTGACAATTTTTTGAACGTGTGATCTCTATCGGGGCAAGCATACCACCAACTTCAGAAATGGAAACTCAAATGAGAAATATCCTCTGAGGTGTTTATAATTTCTACAGTACAGTATATTAATTCACCCCTAGCCCACCTTTAAGACAAGCTAGGCAGTTGCAAATGTTCTAATCTCTCTGGGTAACTGAAGTGCCATAGTGCAGACACCAGTCTGATGGCCTTCTTATGGATGTTTTCAATTATCTGACAGTCTCTAGCATAACTCGGGGACTAGACAGGGTGACAGTACTCCAAACGGGGAAGCACCCCACTTTTGATTGACTTTCTTTTAAGACCATTAGTTTACTCACTTAATTCACCTTCTTGTTACAATGGCCTGTAAACTTTAGTTTGTTGTCAATACAATCCCAGGGTCTTTTCACATTCGGTTTCTGTTAATGCTGTTTCTTCATTCCGTTAGGACATGTGATATGCCTCCTTACTTACTGTTGGTACGACCTACGGTAGGTGCATCCTCTTGCATTTTGTGACGTTAAGTCTTTACAGCTATTCCTTTGACCACTCCGGAAGCTGACAGAGATCATTCTGTACTCTTCACAGTCCTCTTCACAGTCCATTTGATTCTTAATTTTCTTGACTAACTTGGCATCACCCACAAACAATTATATGGATGAGTGTATAGCTTCTGGCATATCATTTATGAAACAAACAACAATGGGCCCAGTACACTGCCCTGTGGTACCCCCACTTGTCACAGGTATACAGGACGATTTCGTGCTATTAATCAACATACACTGATTGGGGTCATTAAGAAAGTCTCTGACCTACTCTAGGACACTCCCCCAAAAACTCCATACACTTCCAGTTTAATTTTCAACTACTGTAGTATTATAGAGTACTGTACATAGTGATAAGTCCATCAGTCATCTAGTAGTAGAGGTAAGACCATCGGTCATCAGAATTGTACAGAGATACGTTGGCCATCAGTCAACCCCCTTCCCCCCGTGTGTATAAGGGAGGTACAGTACATTGGCCAGTCATGTCAAGAGGGAGAATGAGATAAGATAACTGAACAAAGGAATCGTTTGCCTGAAAATAAAAACTACCTATACGCTGAGAGAATCTTCAATGCCCCACAACAGACTACAATACAGTATAATACAATACTGTATAGGAAACACTGTCAACTGTCAATAAAGTTACAAGATAAACTAAAAAAAATTATATTCTACATTACATACCAAGGGTTATAAGAGGAACATTTGTGTCATTTTATAACCTCGGCCATACAAGGAGGCAGATACCCTTAATAAGCAAATAGGGAGCGTACTGTTATAAACCTCAGTAAGTAAGGTAAGTTCGATTACCTCCAAAAACCCAGGAAAAAGATATTCCCACACTTCCATAACCAAAGGAAAGGCCTTGACCCCTCCATAACCATTACAGGAAAGAAGACCTTGACCCCTCCATAACCATTACAGGAAAGAAAAGCCTTGACCCCTCCATAACCATTAGAGGAAAGATGACCTTGACCTCTCCATAACCATTACCCCTCCTCAACCATTAGAGGAAAGGCCTTGACCCTCTATAACCATTAAAGGAAAGGCATTGAAGCCTCAAAGGCATAGGGACTATAAAAGGGAGGGAGGGAGGGAAGGCTTACTCTCATATGACCTCTAGAGTGGGAAGTGGGTTCTGATGCCTTCTATTGCAGGAAAAGCGAGACTTCGAAGCCCTTACAGCTAGGTGAAACATTCAGGTGTTTTTGTATAGTAAAAAGTATTTACTATTGACCTCAGAATACCTCCTAATATCAAATGCACATGGCCTCAAAATGCCCATGATATTGGTCAGATTTCAAAAAAAATTCTGGGGGGCTTACAGCGCCTCCCCCAAACCCCCAGCTGGGTTCCTCTACCCACAACTTTTTGGATCCCCCGCCTTTTGATATTCCTGGATCCGCCCCTGATATTTGATCATGTTTAAATTTAAGCGTCAATAAAAATGCATTATTAAAAAGAAATTACAGTATAAACGTACCTGGCATGTGGTGTGTTACGGTCCTTCGATGAGCTGTAAAATCACTTACCTGAAATGTAGAGATGCATATTAGTACGGTACAGTATATGACAATATCGATGACAACTTTCCCTCCTTAAGCTCCTCCATTTACACTCCACATTCAGTAACATGTTATTACCTACACTGATTATATATAAATCCATGGATACGGGTTTGAGTGAGAGAATGGTAAACCAGATGGATAATTTAGGCCTTGTGAAAGACGACCAAAATAACATATCTATTACTGTGGTAAGAATGAAGAGCTTGTGACCGAGTGTACTAACACTTTTGCTCATAAATCAGGTCACCCACCATAGAGAGGCATTATATTTCTCACCTTTTCATGAAGGTTGTTCCTGACTCGGTGTAGTCTTGGAGTAGACAACAAAGCAGCACTACAAACAATTTTCCATAATAATGTACTCCCAGCACTATTTTTCTAAAGTACGAACTTACACACTGTATTTTCTTCCTACCCAAAGCTTCATGAAATTATCTAGCACACACATAACGAACACTTCCATTTTCTTTCGGCTGCATTAGAATTATGTATAATGGTTTAATCCTTTCACAGCGGGAGGTTACCCAAAGCTGAATAAAATCGTCTAGCGGTAGCCAGAATAAAATGGCAAGTGCATGACACGCGGTGAAAGGTTAAGCTTTAAGGGTCGTCAGTTCTTTGGGATAATTTCGCACAAGCCTCAAGGGTAATTCCCACTTATCTAATGGAGTCCCATTTTGGGTAAGCTTCCGGTTTTGGGTCAATTTGTAGTTTCGACCAACCACGGAATTTTTATTATAAAATGTGTTTTCCGATAGTTAAGACAATTCTAAGACACTTTTCTATGACATTTCCCTTGCCCTTCTGGATTCCCCGGCATACATGTAAATTGCGAGGGAAACGTTATTGAAGAATTGTCTTAGAATTGTCTGAACAATCAGAAAACACGTTTTCTTATAAAACTTCCTGTAATATTGCAGTAAACAGCAACCACAGAAGTCTGGAGATTCACTACACCGTGGTTGGTCGACACTGCAAATTGACCCGATTTTGCTATACTGGAAGAAATACTTGACGAATAGTCCAGTTTCAGCACCAACTTGAGGAAGTTTCTCCATAGAAGTTAAACAGCTTTCTTATTTTGATAATCTGACAAAAAATCCAGGACAATACGTTTGCCTATTTTCACGTTTACGATTTTTTCCGTTTACCGTCTTCGAAACACCTGCCACTGCCGCTACTACTCCCTGTCATCGAGCGTTGGTTCGTTTCTATATTTATTATTTTTTTAGATACAGCTGCACATTAGTTATTTTTTATAATTTCTCCAAATTGAAATATAAATCCCTTCTTTTTCATACTTCTACATTATTTAACTTGTCGTTCATAAAATGTAAACTACGGTCTTCCTCTGCTGATTTCAGATGTAAAAGACACCTAGGGTACCACCAAACACATTCCTTGTGCACTCTTGTCATTTTCTCGAGGTAAGAAAGCTTTCATCTTTTACGGAAACATTTCTTCAAGCTGGTGAACTTAATGCTAGGACCTGACTACTTTCAAGTACTTGTATTACCGAAACAAGTCCATGTTATTATTATTATTATTATTATTATTATTATTATTATTATTATTATTATTATTATTATCTGCATAAATGAATACCGGATCAACTAGGCTATAGTCATCAGACTTTTCCAGTGTTACAATTCCATTTGGTTTAAAAATGAAACGTGTTCCCTTTAAGTAATTCATTTAGATCAACCGTACTGTATGTATTAATAGGTATTTGTGTGGCATAATCTATATTGCCAATGACAAAAACTTTTTACTTTAACTGAATATACAAGATTTATCACTTCATCTCCATTCTGAGATGCAACGAAGGAACGTATTTTTGACAACTCGTATACAGGGGTACCTAGTGACAGCACTAGGATCCCGCTTCCCCTATCAAGGAATAAACAATTGAAATTGAAATTGACAACTCGTGCATAATTTCATAATACATCAAGCTAACGTAACGAGAATTCTGATGTTAGAGGGGTCGTCATGGTGGAAGCAGGCAAACGTTTTAATTCTGAACCCACAGATCAATTAAATCTGTTTATTATTAAAACTTCACCCCCCTTGAAACTAAATCGACTTATGAGTTTTTTGTTTTTAATCATTCATTAAATAAATTATATTAAATACAATTTCTTAATTTGGCTGATACCCGAAATTCAAGTTCTACATTTCGGGTTTTCCCAACAGCCTTTGCACCCACTCACCCAGTTTGTCTAGTCAATAATACTAGTTATACCGTACATCTTTGCGACTTCTAGTTTTTAATTATTTTGGGTTTTAAACTGTGATCAAGTCCCAGGTTGCTGATCTGACTTTTTGCCTCATTTACACACAATTGCTGGGTCTCAATTGTTTCGCTTACTTTTATAACACAACATACATATATTATTTCTCACTCTTGTTTTTTTTGTATTTCTTTATAGTTCTTTATTATTATTATTATTATTATTATTATTATTATTATTATTATTATTATTATTATTATTATTATTATTATTATTATTACATTTTCGCCCCCAAGGCCCCGATGTGGGTCAGTGACCTGTGCCCAGGTGGGTTAATTCCCGTAAAAAAAAAGTATATATATCCATTTAATGTCAATGTAAACAGGAAAGTGGAAACGAAAATGCAAATTTTTTATGATTTATTTTTTACCACTTATGAGACCGTATCCTTACCCATCCCTAGAGACGTGGTTACTGTGGGTGTACGGCTAAATAATGACTCAGGCTCAGAAAAAGCTGCCCTCAATAAACTGCGCTGTCACTGGGGGAAATATGTATTTTACTCTAACTTACTGTATATTCTTTTGAAGTAAAAATAAATCGGGTGCTTTACTTTATTATAGCATTACTAAAATAACCGTTTTTAATCTATTCAACGGAACTACTAATTGTTATTGTAATTTGAAGATTGTTTGTGGCCATAATACAGCCACTTTCTCCCTGATTCGTAAGAGCAAGTTTTCATTTAATCAATCAATAGTTTTTTTTTCATCCTCAGTGTTTGTTTTTCACCTCCCTCTAGTGCTAAGTAACTGTACACATTTTTGTGACTTGTTCACTTCCTAATGCACTCTGCAGTGAATTACGATTTTGATCACTCCACATGCGTGCGGTAACGAGTCATATTGGTTCATCTTGTGACTGAATGTCAAAGTAAAATTTCGTATCTGTGTTTGAGGAGATGAGGAATGTCAAATCTGTAGTCTGTGCCACATCTCGACCTTGGCCATCCGTCTGAGTGCCTGACCCCAGTGTGTGAGGCGAGCGTCGAGGGGGTCTCCTGGCACACTTAAAATACCACCACCACCCACCTCCTCACCACCCACTCCCTCACTATGCACGGGGCTCTGGAGAGTCATCCTGCCGCCCGGAGTCGCCTGCTCGCCACCAAACAGTTCCTCGGGGCCTAATGTTATCTTGCCGAGCAGCGCCTCCTTAGATGTGACAGAGTGACGCGCTCGTCCGTGGATCTGTCGGAGAGAAAGACCTCAGCTTATGACTTAACAGTAATAATTTTCCAAACATAGACACAAATTACTTTGCATTCACCTTAAATACGTTGTACATGAACAAAGAATACATGAAATTTATATAAGACACACCTCCAGGAGGATGGCGGAGAGGTGGATCTTGTCCTTTGGAACAGAGAAGGAGACGGTGCAGCCGTGTTTAAAGGTCGCCTCCCAGCCCTGCTCTTCGTAGCCCTTAGGTCGCTCCAGAGGCGTTGGGCTCATCTCGTGCTTCTTCTGCTTCCCCTCTGAGAGAAGCGCCGCCCTCACCCACACCTCTGTGCGAACTGTACCAGAGAGTTACTGAACCACACCTTTGTATGGATGATATAAGGTCCAGTTTTATTACAGTATTTTGTTTTGGGGGAGTAAAGGACAATGCACCTGACAACACCGACCAACATAACGACGTGGATCTTGTCTTACAGAGGTACTTTAGAGAAGATAAGAATATTAACTCGCTAATATTAAGATATGTTTTATGCCTTGCATCTTAAGAGCTGTACAATAGATTAGAAAACACAAAGATCTGTAATAAGAATTCCTCACGAGATGTGAAAAATAAAACGTACAAGGAAGTTGGTAATTCGCATATGTGACGTTTCAACAGTATGTGAATGACAGATAATGGAATAGTGAAAGAAGTATCTATGGGTCGACGGTGACAAAGGTTTTCATTTAATTATTACATTCACCATTAAAATAACAGTATACTTGTAACTAGAAAATAGAGAATAATGGACGATAAATGCGGTGGTGAAAGAAGGGAGCTAAGCCCTTGGTAAGACAACAATCTTTGGACAAGATTTAGTCGATATACTGTACTGTACCTTACCCTCTCACCTTCCCTCCCTCTCTACACCAACACCGTTTTGAGAATGTTATATCCCTCACCTGTATTGACTACCGCTGTCCCTCACTACCAAAAAAAGACCTCGCCACTCACTCTTGAACGATTTGGCAACATCGTCCCCGAGAAGTTGGATCTTGACATTCCTGACGTGCATGAGGTCGACGGTGAAGGTATAGTAGCCGTAGGAGCGTTCACAGCAGGAGAGAGCCACCAGAGCCATCCCTAAGTGGTCCTGCACCTGTACCAAACACCGAAACATTATGAAACGTAGGTATTACTAACGCTGTTATGTGACAGACACCCATAAGCATATACGTCATAATAATACAGGAACGTGACCCCCCCCCCTCCCCACACACACACACACACCTGGCTACCCTGACGCATATGAAGAGGAAAGGTGCACCACTCTCCAGCAGTCAGGTGTTGGGCCTCCAGATTGGGGACGAGAGCGTGACCGAGGGCCAGGTAAGGCTGACGGCGCCTACCAGCCACGAACCCCGACAACACCAACGACCGATCACGAATATTACTAATCTATAAAGAGCACTACAGATTACCCTCAACAATACGAGATGATGAGAGTGTTTGGTTATAAGTGATGACTGAGTAAGGGGCGGTAAGACAAGGGTGAGTGTCGACTGAGGATGAAGGGAGACGGGGAATGGAGGTGGTGAAGAGGAGGATCAACTGGGGAAGAAATCAGTGGTAAACAGATATGGTACTAACCTTGAGGCAGCACTTTGGGGTATAGCAGTAGGAGGGGAGACTAGGGCCAGGCTTCACACATTTGATCACCTTGTTCCTCCTACCTGGCCGCACCTGAACCTGTAATACCACAACACACACGTCTGTCACGGTACTGTCTATATATTCCTGGTAAATGTTTACGCCAAGTAGGAACATTGTTACGCATTCTGTTCTTCACTTCTGCTGCGAACACATACAAGGTTGTGACACATACACAACAAGGGGTATAAAACATAAAGGCTGCGACACTAAAGGTTGTGACACATAGATGACACGTAAGGGTTATAATCTATACCTGGAAATCAAGAGTGGAGTTTTCTTTGCCTGGTGGAAGCTGTGTCACCTGTACCACGTCCACCTGTAGTCTGTAGGAACCAAGACAATGCTGATACGGTGGTGCAGCAGTACAGGAATACAGTGTTACAGACAGTATTAGTGATGTATCTCAGTTAATGTTACTAATTATCTAAATATTCAGCACCTTTGATGGTTTATAACATTTACCCTATATACGAGTACTCTTACACAACTTATAATACACCTCAGGTCATCGGCTTTGTACAGTTAAGATAATAGAAGAAATCTCTCTCTCTCTCTCTCTCTCTCTCTCTCTCTCTCTCTCTCTCTCTCTCTCTCTCTCTCTCTCTCTCTCTCTCTCTTTCCGACAAGGGAAGATGTGTAACTCACTCACTCTTTTCTATCCACCAGGTACTTGAGGGCTAACACCACCATGCCGAAGGAGTACCACACGGGGTTGTTCTTGGTGTCGACGCGGCTCTCGTAGGAGGCGATGGCGCGGAGAGTGTTTGCACTCCGTAGTTTGACAGGGGTGACGTTGCCCTTGGTGGTGTACTCCCCATGATAGTGGATGTTCTCGCTTCCTAACACTGAAGATAGCAGACCCTTCCCCGGCCACCGTATACCATGTTTAGTAGGCGGGTACTCTGAGGACACCATCATCATCATCATCATCATTAGAATGGGTGTGTGAATGTGTGTTATAACATGTGAAATAGTACACACACACACACACACACACACACACACACACACACACACACACACACACACACATATCTGTATTTCATCGAAGTATGTAAAGTAGACCTAAATATAGAAACTGAAAGCCTCCAAGTTGTGGGGTAGTGAGTGTGTTACTGACCAGTGAGGCGGCCGGGGGTAAGGGAGAGGGGCGGTGGGCCTTGCTGTGGTGGCCGAGCAGCTTCCTCCGGCGTCAGGAACCTCGGATGACTGCATCGAACACCAGTCTTTTCCTGTACACACACATGGTAACCAGTCATTAGCGCGCACGGAAACACACATGTACACATATGTTAACTGTTAGTGATATAGTGACTTAGTTTTGTTCCAAGATGTTTACATCAATTCAAATAAAGAGTACTGTACTGTACATTATAATTCAACAAGTATTGTAATTAGACATGAAATAGCAGGGATTGACACGAGGAAGGTCATCAACAACTACTGAAAAATATAACTCAACTATCACAATAACATTAAATGTCAGAAGAAAACCTTGAGTAAAAGTGAGAGGCAGCCCTCCGGAGCCTCGGAAGTAGTCATGAATTACACATATATTTAACTCCATGACTGGGCGTGTACAAGCAAGGGTAGCAGCTAATAGTGGCCTGGTGGGCGTCTGTGACAACAACACGTTGTTGTTGTGAGGGGCTAGCACACTGCCCTCGCTGTAGTGGAGCGATAAACTGGCCCCTGTTGTCATATACAAACACAACAGATATCCAATGGCTAAACTATAGCGTCTAATTGGGTGATATGCTAACCAGCAATGACAGATAAGTATGAGTCAAAACAAACGTGACGCACATAAGAAGCGTGTATATCAAGTTTAGGCAGATACTACCGTCTGTATATGTACGGTATAATGAGGGTGTGCTTAAATTCCTATTAGAAACTTAAATATAGTTTGAAGAAAATTAAATTGTAATGTTACGTGCTACCCGTCAGTATTTCATATATTCCCCTTCAAGTTGTACCGTATCCTTTGAACTTTTTACCTCAGTGTTTCATGGTTTAATGTGGCAGATGATACTGACCGAAAGCGTGGACATCCTGCCAACACTGCTCGTGACATCGGTGACGCTACCACTGACGTTGCCGTTGAAATCCTCATTAACGTTGCAATAGACGTCCGCCAGACCATCAGGAGACCCGACGGCCACCAGGCTACGGGTGTACTCCAGGGAGGCGAGGCTTTGGGCGCTCTGGAGGCTATACACCCCTTGAAGACTCTGAAGGCTCCTAATACTACCGTGGAGACTACTGGAGGCGATGCTAGGACTGGTGCTTCTGAGGGCGATGCTGGGACTGGTACTGTTGGGGGCGATGCTTGTGACGCTGGAAGTACCGGAGGAGGTGAGACTGTGACGTTGATTGAGATCTAGAGACTTACACGCTACGTCAGGACGGTGCAGAGGAGGACACTCTGAGGAGGAAACATCCACTCACTACACTATCAACGTAATATAATAACTGTGAAATGAATGTATACAAAAAACACATTGAAAATAAAAAAATAAAATAAATCGATTTCTTACTAGACTCAAGTTGACATTTTGGCTGATAAATTCACAAGTAGGTGAGTCTGATTTATTGATTCGTGTAACACTGAGGATGGTAAGACATGATCTGTGATACGAATGAAGGACCTGAATGCAAATGATCTTATCGATTTTTTCTATAATGACAAGAAAAAAGAGCGTACGTGTGTGTGTCAGTCAGCACCATAGCTGCTCCAAGACCATGACATTTTACATGTACTGTATACAAAGGGGACTCTGGGGTTTGCACCTCATGATTATTTATTTAGATTTGGTTAGAAATGAATAAAAAATGAATAAATAAATTAGAGGAAAAGAATGTGAGGAAACATACACAAAATTGATAGTGTAGTTGATGTTGCAGTAGATGATAGTGTAGTTTACAGTATAATCACGGACATACTGACCCCCCCCCCGCTCATAAACGAACCTGGCAACGTCGGGTTAAGAACATAAGAATGGAGGAAACTGCAGCGGGCCTATTGGCCCATACTGGGCAATCCCGTTTACACCCAACCCCTATTGCTCATATAAGCATCCAACCTATGTTTGAAGCTATTCAGCGTATTCGAGTTAATGATGATATTTGGTAACTTGTTCCATTCATCCACTACTCTGTTTCCAAACCAGTGTTTACCTATTTCACGCCTAAATTTGGATAGTTTGAGTACCTTTGTAATGTCCCCTTTGTTTAGTCCTGTCTTCCACTTATACACCTCCATCAGGTCGCCCCTTGCTCTACGTCTCTCGAGGGAGTGCAAATTAAGATGCTTTAATCTGTCTCTATACTCAAGGTTCCTAATGCCCGGGATTAGTCTTGTCATTCTCCTCTGAATTCTTTCCAAGGATTCTATATCCATTCTGTAATACGGTGACCAGAACTGAACTGCGTAATCCAGGTGTGGTCTCACAAGAGCAAGATACAGTTTGAGGATGACCTCGCTAGTCTTGTAATTAACACTCCTTTGTTTGAACCCAAGTACTTTATTAGCCTTGTTACGAGCAAAAACACATTGTTTACTTGGCTTAAGGTTCCTACTTATCATTACTCCTAAATCTCTCTCGCAGTCGGATTTCTCTATGGCATCGTTGTTCATCTGGTATCTGGTTTCCCTGTTTACATCTCCTATACTGAGTACTTTACATTTGTCCACGTTGAATTTCATCTGTCATTTTTCAGACCATTCGAAAAATTTTTTAGATCTTCCTGTAGTTTTGCTGAGTCCTCGTCAGATTTAATAACACGTCCTATTTTAGTGTCATCAGCAAATTTACTTATGTTGCTGTCTATGCCGATATCTATGTCGTTTATGTATATAATAAATAATAATGGTCCAAGTACTGAGCCTTGGGGAACTCCACTTGTGACGTTGCTCCAATGGGACTTAGTGCCGTTAATGCTCACTCGCTGTTTCATGTCCTGTAACCACGCCCTAATCCATTTAAGGATGTTACCTTTGATGCCATGAGCTTCAACCTTTCTAATTAGTCTTTCGTGGGGGACTCTGTCGAAGGCTTTGCTATAGTCGAGATATACCACATCATAATTGTGCCCCTCGTCCACCGATTCGAAAACTGATGAAAATAATGTTAATAGATTAGTTAGACAAGAACGTCCGCTTGTGAAGCCATGCTTCCTCAGCAGCAGAGGATACACATATACACAACTTATCACAACTTATAGGAAGTAACGCTGATGTCTGTGTATCGTTGCTTAAATTAATTAGTTAAATGTATATATATATGTTATTATATTACCACAAAAGGGAGAAGCCTTTGAGTATCGTGAGGTAAATTACACGTGCGGGCTGACTCACGAGGCTGGACGCGCACTATTACGGTGGAGGGGATTGCGCTGGGGTGGACGAGGTGGATCTCAGTTGCCCCTCTCTGGATATACTCGTCCTCCTCCTGCTCTCCCTCTTCCTCATCGTCGTCTTCCTCCTGTGAGTCGTCTGTCTCTTCCCTTCTGCAAGGGTGACAAGTACCAGGAGTGTCAACTCAGGCAATTATGTGACGTCTTAGAGATAATGCTAAAATTAAAAACTTTATTTTGATTATTTCCAGTCACAGAACTTCGCCTTACGTACTTCCATGTCACCTCGAGCACATTATTGTGAATTTAAAGTTAAAACCTACTGAAACTCTTCACAGACACACACCTGGACGTACCTGAGTGACCTGACTGAGCGTCTGAGTCTGAGGTTGTTATGAGCTGAGGAGAGTGGGTGGTGGGTAGGTGTGACCGACTCCTGCCTCCCACCACCCACACCAAAGCATTTCCGGCACCACACCCACATCCTTGCCTCCACCTGCATTGTAATAATAATTATGATAATAATAATAATGATAATAACGATAATAACAATAAAACTAATAATAATAATAATAATAATAATAATAATAATAATAATAATAATAATAATAATAATAATAATAATAATAATAATAATAACAATAACACTAATAATAATAATAATAATAATAGTAATAATAATAATATTAACAATAATAACACTAAGACTAATAATAATAATAATAATAATAATGTAGGACACTTCTTAAGTCATTGGTCATAGCTTTAAATTGTTCGATCATTAACTACAACCATCGTGTGTATAATACACAGTGTATTACAAATATGATAAAAAAATATATATGTTCTTGTTATCTTGTAGGGTTACCGGAGTGATCATTTGTAGGGTTACGTGATATTATGTGGTCTAGCACTCAGGATGGGATTGATGGAAACTCTAAGGTGGTGGTTTTCTTATATAAAATATATTTTATATAAGAAAACCACCACCTTAGAGTTTCCATCAATCCCATCCTGAGTGCTAGACTACATAACATCATAGAAACCCTACAATCTGAGCTGTTTGTTCCTTGTCATGTCTCACTGGTCCATGATCTAATAAATCGGGTATATTGATACGAGAATGTGCGCCATCTTGAACTGTCTACAGTGCCTTTTATATATTATTTTGATTTATTTTATGTTCAACTTCTCTTGTTTTCATTACGCTGTTGTTATTAATAATGTATTTTCGATCAGCATTTTGGAACTGTGTTATTAAATCAGGACACATTTTATTTCATGGTAAAAATTGTGGCTATTGTCTTTTTTTGTTAATTAACCAGTGAGTTTCATTTATGCAGAAATAAATGTACTATACGTTAGCTTCCAACAAGAAATGCAGTGAAGGGATTGTCTTGTACTAGTAGCCGCACCAGATGACACTTGGCAACTGAAAGGTATAATGGATTGTGAACCTGTTGGTGGTGATGTTGATATTAATAAGATCTGAGATGAGTGTAACCTAGCAACAGAAATATGAAAAGGACATAATTTTTCTCCCCGAAGATTTACGTCACATTACTTCAGGCTATTCACGTGTAGTTTGACATGTGAACAAACTGAACACAGAGCAAAGTGCATGATACATACAGTACTTGGTAGCTGAGACACATGACTTACGGTGACATGACCATTAGTACCATTACACTTAATTTAACACCTACCTCATGACACATACACTGGGAAGTGAGAGGTAATACATACCTGAACTCGAATAGATAAATGTTACAACAGAAATGTATGAGTTGTTGTCTGAAGGCGTGAAAAGTTAAATTCCTCGACACAAATTTCTGAGACTTCCTACGGGAAGTGTAAACACGTGACCACAAAAAGGCAATTTGGGAGATTGACTCGAAGCACACACACACACACCGGGGGTGTTGCGTACATTGATCCCCTGTTTAACATAGAGGTCTTGGGATATATGGTTTGGTGACGATAATATATCTCGTTATCACTGCTATCAGGGAAGGTGCTAAGTTCTCATTGTGACTATCTCAAGACGCTGGCATTTCACAACACCTTGGTGCTTTTAATTAGAGTATGGACTGCCAGGTCTTTTATATGGATGTTGAGCTTCATTCCACATAATGGTAAACTATGTAACTAAATGTACACCCACTAAAAAAATTATTCGGCACACGTGTCATATTGTATCACGCCGTAAGGGTGCCGAATAATTTTTAGTGGGTGTACATGTATGTATCGTGCATGTATGTATGTGTGTGTGTGTGTGTGTACAAGTATCATGTACACCCACTAAAAATTATTCGGCACCCTTACGGCGTGATACAATATGACACGGGTGCCGAATAATTTTTTTAGTGGGTGTACATTACAGCTTCCAGTGTGGGGCAATAGTCACCGACTGTTTGTGGTATTCTTATAACCAATGATTAGTCACATTGGATCATCTGAAGAACCCTCCCCCAAAAGCGTTACCTAGGGAGGAAATTCTTCGGTTGATCCCATCCTAATTTAACCTAACCGAACCCAACGTAAAGTAATCTAAACTCACCGAACTTAACCCAACCTAACGTAACCTAAACTAACCTAACCGAACACAACCTAACGTAGCCTAAACTAACCGAACTTAACCCAACCCATGACTAAAAATCTCCCCAGAGTGTTCACCTGAAGAATCTTGACCCAGCGTTACCTGGGGGAGGAGATTCTTAAGATCCGTCACATTTTGTATACCTCATCTACTATTTCGTATACTGTAATCGTCTTCTCTCATGAGGAAATACATAAATAGTTTCCTTCCATTCTTTCTCATTTCCTACGTTAACATTATATATCCTCAGCAAAGACCAATCCCCCTTTTCATCAAAAAATTCCAATACTTTTTCTTTAATGCAGTATTGTACTTAGGCATTTTTGTATAGTAAAAAGTATTTACTATTGACTTCAGAATATCTCCTAATATCAAGTGCGCTTGGCTTCAAAATGGTGTCAAAATGCGCATGATATGGGTCAGATTTCCCCACGTGGCTAGCGTGTGAGTTTAGCATCCCTTCAGCGTAATTAAAAAATTACTGAATGAAGATGCGGATAATAACAAAAGCGATGTAGAATGTTAACCAGTTGTGTACGGGGTCTTCTTTCTGCTGAATAAATTCACCTGATGTTGACCAAATAAAATATTAAAAGTGGCATCCCCGTAGGGTTGTTAATGGTTATGTAACGTGTATGTTATGTATCAAGTATGTCTGTGTCCCAATTCACCATAAATGCAATAATCTTTTTGGATAGGATTCGTCCTAATTATTTAAATAATATTAATTGATATTTTAAGTTATATATATTTTTAAATATAACCATTATTTTTTGCGTATGGGAAGGTACCGGCTGGGCTCTGGTAGCGGTATGTTTTTGTTGGACTTGGCTTTTTCCACGCTAGTGTTATGACCACCGTCAGGGTGGGGTTATGTAGACATTTCAAGCCTTGTGCCAAGCAAACAGGAACTTAGAGATATACTTGAGTCAGAATTTCTTATTTGCAAAGCTCTAGATTTGCGGCGAATATCTGGACCAATACGGTCTTGCGTAATAACGCATTTTAAAAGACCATGTAGAGTACTTTGGCGTTGGTGATAAATATGTTCCAATAATTTAATCAGACAAAGTTTAGGACAATATTCCCCTATTTTACTAAGAAAGCGGACCATTTTAATGTGGAAAATAAAAACTAAAATATTGTATTTAAATAGAACATTAAAATGATTTATTTATACCAATTATCGAATAAAATATAATTCATAAATCAGAGTAGCTTGTAGTAGTAGTTGTTGGTTTTGCCGCCAGAGGTTAGCACGTGGACAATTGTTTGGTGCACGGATGCCGATGCTGTTATTGCTGCCTTTCTCCCGTAAATGATATGTAAGTGAACTTTTATTTGTCGATGATAACATTTTTTACAAGTGGAGGTCTGGAGCGTAAGTGAATTGAAAAAGTGAAGTAAGTGATTGTGATGTTTGTGTAGGCGGTGGGTGGATGTGGCAGGGTGGCGGCGCGCCATGTTGGTATGCCGCACCACTTAGCGGCATGTTGAATTAAATATTTGATATGCATGAAGGGCGCATCTCGGCATATAGTTTTCGAGATCAATATTATTAATTTTGATAGCTTATTATGTTAAGCCATGTCTAAGAAATATTTAAGAGCAAGAAAGTCTTATTTATTGTTTTATGGACCTGGTGTTTCTGGCTGGTGACGGTCTCTAATGCTTCTTAACCTATTGTTGACTTACAGGTATTCCTCCTTTAGTCATTTATGTCCTGCCTGCACACACCTGTACATATTTGTTTTAATAATTGAGTATTTCTTGAAGGAGAGTTAAGATTGATGTTCGAGAAGAGTTGACTAGGAAATTTGTGATCTGTTCTCAGCCATATTTGCTGACACACCATGATTTATAGAAATATTGTTTTATGGTACCCTACTTTCTTCATAGTTGGTATTCCTTTTTTTTTATTTTAAGGTGATTATGATTAACAGTATCGTGGTTTACATTCATAGAGGCGATATGTGCTTCCTGTAAAATGAATGATAAAACTCGACCTAACTTAGATGGTATTATTTTAGTTTCGGTTATTTGGGGAATTTAACCCTCACCTGAAAGGAGGAGTTTCGCCCCCACAGTTAGGTTAGATATAGTTCTTGGGTTTCGTGGCTAGGTTAGGTTAGGTTGGGTGTCTAAATACAGGGATGACTGAAACAAAGTTTTACTGCTTAGATTTGGTATGCTGGATTCACTGTAGCCATTTTTAAAGTAAAGCCCTACAAACTTTACTAAAACTGAATTTGGAATTTTATCTTTGCAATCGATAATTTGGACAATTCTAAGACACTTCTTCTATGATGTTTACCTCACAAACAACCTATGATGTCAGGAGGTCCAGCCAGATATGAGGTTAGGTTAGGTCATTTGCAAGAGAAATGCCATAGAAGAAAGGTGTTTCAGAATTGTCATCTTTGGATTGCAAAGTTGAAATTCTCAAGAATCGGTTGGTGGCAACAAATGCTGTTTTACCGTTCTTTGTTATTTTAACTTTTGTTTGTTTAGGCAGAATAAACATCTGGTACACACTATGAATACTCATTGACTTCTGACAAATACTGTATTGTATTGAGACTTCTCTTCGGTAGAGTACAACAGTGCGTGTATTTGTGAGCCGCTTTAGGAAAAAAACTTAATATTCCAAAGTGACCATACATGGAACTTAATACTGATTCTTATAGTGGGAGAGAGTAAAAAATAAATTCCCCAGTAAGAATACTTTATAGCATTTCCATCGGAAATTTATAGTTTTCCTGTTATTTTCCCTTTGATTTCACTTGAGAGTACAAATTTGCAGGCATGTACTACATTGTTTACTTCTTACTCAGCCAATCAGCATCAGTGTTGATGTCAGGTGATACTCGTGAAGATATGCTTACGTTTTCGGTGGAATTATTATTGTTTATTTTTTCCTTTTTCATGTTTGGTGCCTTATGGGTCTTTATTTTCTTCGTTTTTTCTTGTTAGGTTTTTACAGCAAGGGCTCTACTCCTCCCTGGATAGGTTAGGTCAGGTCCTTCTGGATTCTATGGTTAGGTTAAGTTAGATCAGACGTATCGTATGTCTGTACTGATATTGGATTTTTTTCCTGTGTTTTTAAACGCACACTTCTCCTCTGCTTCAAATCCCTGCCCAGTATGTGTAATCAAAATTGTGTTTCTTTTAGTGAAATAAAAAAGTAAATATATTGTACAGTACAGTATATAAATTTCTAATGGAAAATCAACAACGTTAAAGACTAAAGTATTCGTATTTTCTTTTTGCTCTTTCTCCCTTTATAAGAAGCGATATAATATTCTGTGAATAGTCACTATGGAGTGTCTAGAAGAAAACTTTTTGTCTTTAAAGTATCATTAAAAAATACTGGGTTTTTGTCATGGACACTTACCTTCATAGTCCTGCCACCATTATAAGGTGTGTACATAAGTGCTGAAAAACAAAATGCTCATAGAAATTACAGTACTCTAATGCTTTTCTGTACATATGAAAAACTGACAGCTGCAGCTTTTGAACATTTTTGTAGTGATTATAAATTGTTTCTTGAACTGATAAATACTGTACCAAAAATAAGTTGGTTTTATGGCAATTTTTTTTTTTTATTAGTTAAGCAATTTTGTGCAGGATGACATTTCAAAGCATCTCTTTCCTGCAAATATTCATTAGTGTCCACCAACCACCGATGATTTATCGTAAATCAGACAAAGAAACCAACCAAATCTAACCTTCCAAAAGCTAACTTACCTAACCTAGGATGGAAGCTTATTACTCTGCATAATGGTTGGTTAGGGGGTTATTAACAGTTGGTATGGAAGGTTGCTTAGTGTTAGGATCCCTTTGCTGGTAAGCTCATCAATAATTTAACCAAAAACATGAGAGCAATGACATCCGTGTCAAATTTCCTGGTAATAAATACTATAGATAAACAAAAGTAGGAAAGTTTCAATTCCTTCAAACTTTAATCTATTTTGAAAGATATGTCCTTTTGCTAGAAATTGATTGGATTTCAGGTCACACCCATTAGAAATGCATATGGTATTTACAAAATGGGTGACATGAGACACCCGTCATAAATAACCCAATAATTAGTGACTTAGCACTCGGCCAACCTACTCAGAGAAATTTATTCTTTGCGTATAAACCTGTTCTTGTAAAGTGGTGTGCCTAATATTACAGATGTTCTTATAGCTTGTATGACTAACATTATTTCCCAGTGTCTACCACAGTAACATCACCGAGGCATATTGCTTAATAGCAAAAGAAACAAGATTTCAAGTTGGCAATACAGTGGAGATTTTAAGGTGTGGTCCATAAGTAGCTACAGTATGCAGTATTGTAGCCAGCAATCAGCTTCATCCTGATGTCCAGGATGCCATGTACATAAGAACATAAGTTGTTTGCTTATGTACATATTTCTGTTACACAAGTTTATAAACAGGATTCAGAAAATAATATCCAGTATAGAGGAATAATACAAAAAAATCTTTACACATCCTTAGACCAACTGAATGGGTTTTCAGGCGGTTTGATGGCATTTAGCACCAGTGGGACTGCAGTGGTATCCAATTGACAAGCTTTTTTCTGATGGTACACTATATCAACCACAATGGGTTTGTCCTTAGATTTAAAACTCACATACCTAGTACAATGAATAAGGATGATGTCCCCCCCCCCCCCATTTTTTAAGCTCTCAAGTTTTGTTGCATCATGGTATCATCCTCCAGTGTTTTATTCCCCTTTTATACTTTTATTTTAAGCTGTACGAGATTCATGTAGATACTGTACACAAACTGGGAAAAGTGATTAGCAAATGATCTGATACAGTATATATTAATTAAAGTTGGTTCAAAATTACTATACTAGGTCCCCAACTTAGTAAATTTTCATGTCCAACACCCATTACATCATGTGCAACCTGTTTCCAATATTTTTAAACAAGTAGTCTATCTGGTATCTCCTTCAGTTTTATTAACATCCAGTGATTTCTCTGATTTGGATGCTTCCTCATCAGATTGTCAGAGCCAGAACTCTCAACAGATGACAGGTGAATTAGGGGTACTTATCTTGATGAGAGGGTCATCACCTTGGCACACCTTTACCCCACCTTGATGAATCTTGTGGTTTACCAGAAAGGAATACAAAGTAAGTCTAATCTTTAAAGATGTAACAAAGATGGCTTAAATCTCAAGTAATTGCTATACAGTTCGTTGATGTATTGCAAAACCAGAATGTGAGATTTTACTTTTTAGTTCAGTTCATTGGAAATATCTTATGATAAAGGTAAAAAAAATCATCCTAGTATATCATTCTTTATCCATTGTTGTCACAGGATGGTTGATGCAAATTAGTCACAAAGGCGTGACTTGCTCATCAACTTGTGCATTACTCCAGTGAACATAATCCATCCAACCCTGTCTCATTTCTATTTACCCATTCATCACTTCCCTCTCAACTGAAGTACACTTAATGTTTGTAGATATTTTACTTACATGTCCTTCCCTGTTCAAATTCTCTTAGGAGAAAGGAAGAATTGATCCTGAAATTCCAGTATGGTTGAGTGCAAAAATTGATAACTTAGAAATGTGTACTGTACTGTATTCATAAATTGTAAAACTGCATTTAACCCCTTGACATCATAGTCTGACTGATTCATGAATCAATGACTTAAGTATACTGTACTTCTGTGAAACTGACTTTTAACATCCTGTAACATTTTATGAATACTTTAGGTAGGAACAAGTATCTCACTCCAAATTAAAATAAAATATGTTGACCTCTAACTGAGACTTCTTAAGGAATAGAAAACATAATGGTCCTGTTGATTAACTGTTTTCACCAAAATATTATTGGATGACTCGATATCAGGGAAAGCATCCATTTAAAGTACCTTATTCATAAGACAACATTTATGTTGACATTCATTCGCCCAGAAATGTGTGTGGCTGTTACAAAGCAGGAACAGTTTTTGGAAACTTTCATGGGAATGCAATCTTGGTTCCTTATAGTACAGGCTGTGACTGAGATGGTGATGCTCCTGCCCTACAGTTGATCATCACTCTCTTAGGAAGATCACGGTAGCTACATTTTCTTTAGATTAAGTGAAATTCTCCAGACTTTTATGCATCCCTCCAAACTCTTTAATATTCAGGTCTTGATAAAAGGGAAACACGCAGTATGGTACTTACTAGGCAAGAATCTCTTAGCCCTAAAAACCACTAACTTCAAATACAGTACTGTAGAGTAAATGGTTACCCAACAGCATGATTGGAGCTGTGGACACTTAATTTCTCCAGCCATCCTTTCAAATTGCTGCAAGACACCTACTTCAGACTGGGAAGGATCCAGTGCACTTGGAAATGTTTGAACCTTCCCTGTTGAGAAACTGCCAGACAAGTATATTTTTTTTCTGTTGAGGCCCTACCCGGTAATCACTAAAAATCCTGATTAAGTTTAAACTTAGAAATTTTCCCTTTAATCAATAAATCGGCCTAAGAATGAACTTGAACAACTCCTACTGACTTCCATCTGACGGTAACCCTGAAACAGCATCATCCTGATTGACTACATCAGATGTGCCTTTCTCTAAAGAAATTCTGAGGTATGGTAACTCCTGAGATCTTAGTGAAATTTTTGGGGTGCCACCTTCAGCCTGATGAGGGGAATCCTAAACTAGAAATACTTCCCCTAATCTGAATGCGAGAAATATCTTGAATCTCTTGTGAAGGGGGAATATACCAACTGGCATCTTTCAATTTGAAATGGCATTTTAGTGCAAGTGAATTAATAACGCATTTTTTTTTTTTTTTTGTCCAGAATGTCAATTCTTCATCAGAAACAATCTTAATTGAATGGTTTGGGATTTTCATCAATGAAATGAGATTCCTCCATGAATTGGTGTGTGTATGTCTTACCACACTAAGAATCTAACTGGATGCTGGTTTGGTAGTTGGCAAATTTATAAAGCACATATATTACAAAATAGGCAAAAACTGTTTGATACCTGACCATTTTTAATTTGGCTGAGCAGGATGGAAGTAGAATTCTATGCTGGTGTAGCATTTCAGACAGCTTCATTCTTTAAACGATGAAGTTGCATATATAGATCCCATTCAGAACTTTGGTTTGATTAGTATATACAGTACAACTATTTTGTAGTCAATCTTGGTCTGTGATATCCGAGGGTTAAACACAGATTTACAGTCAAGGACTTTACTAAAAGTCTCCCCTCTTGGCTGCCTTCCGTAAATATTACATTTAGCCTTTTCATTTCCCTCTTACGTTCTTATCCAGTTTTTCATTCCAGAAGGCTGGATACAGTTCACCATTTAATTATATCTTAAAACTTTAACAATGCTATCACCATCTCCCCATGTCTAATAACCATAGAGTATTTCTTCTGACCCATTGTGTTAACCTTTATCCATGCCAATTTTTCTTTCTTAGCCATTCTACTGTGTGTCTCACTATTGGCTATCTCCTCTCAATTGATAACTATCCTGTACAAACACTCCCTTGACATTTGATTATAATGATTTGAATTTTACAGTGAATTAAATGCCACTGAACTTTTATTCTCCCTTGGAACCTCTGTGATAACTGCCTCATCTGGAAATCCATTTATGATTTTATTAAATTTCTGATTTTATATGTGTATAATTTCAGTTATTGACAGTTTTAATTTCAGTATGGAAGGAATTTCAAAACAAACCAGTGGAACTTTTTTTTTAACAATATAGTCATTAAACTTACAAGATATTATCTGGAAAGAGGGACCATCATGCTAATGGTGCAAATTTAAGTAACAGGTATCTTATGATGTTGCAGTCACATGGGTATTCCTTCTCATGATCAGCCTGAATAGCACTACATCTGCCATGAACCTGTTTCCCTTGCTTGAATTTTAATGACTTCCTCAGACACCAAGGTACTAGTATAGGTTGCTAACCATCCTGACCTTGAATGAATGAGACATCACCACTCGCGTTTAAAATATTCTGTTCTACCTGTCAAGAACATGACATAGTATAGTTAACCCTTGATCATGACTTACATTTTGTTAGCTGTTACTTCTGTGTCCCCTGCTAATGTTTTCTGTTCAGCCAAAGCACAAGGTGTGTGCCATGGGTGCACAATATGTAACTAGCATTTGTATTCAAAGATTGGATACATATCAAGGGATTGTAACTTTACACAATCGGCTTTTTATCTTTACAGAGTAGGTAAAGCTAATGTGCATGTACTTTCATTAGCATCATCCACACCCGAGTTGAATTTAACATTTGTGCCACCTCTAATGGTCACAGTAAAATTCAAGGTAATTTTGTCAGTTTGTTGCCTCTGGTGGAGGAATTATAGAATAATGACTATCAGGGTGTCAGAGTATCATGTGGGAATTGTCATGATCAAATAGAAATGGATTTGATGAGACTAGTTGGGTAGATATATTCTAAGATCTTAAGTTAAGATTTGGTAGTTTTTATTGCTTTTGTCTATCCTAGGTGAGTAATGCTAGGTCAAGCCTGTGGTATTGTTCCCCCAGGAAACACCAAAGCAAGGTCACCTCAAACTAAGGCATTGATTAACTTAGTAAAAAAATTATTATATTTTAACTCGCCAAGGAGAACTAGAAGAAAGTTACCATTCAAGATAGAATGTTGATGAGGTTGGATTCCACATCAGATGTTCACTATTTGCAAACTTCTTGTCCAGTGTTTGTCAGCTATACAGTATTGTAATTTCAGAGTGGCAGTTTTTTCTACTATAGGGGTTACTGGGTATGCTTTTGACATACCTACTGTATATGCCAGAAACTGGTGTTTATGTCGGTTAGTGCATCAGTACTGGATTTTTCTTCTTTTTTAAGCTGCCTTGGGGGAAGGGCTTACAAAACATTTGCTGTGTAGTACAGCCTGGGTGGCATTTGGAAGTTGTTGGCCTCTCTCTTTCTTTTTTTAATACAGTGGTCCCTCGGTTAACGAGCACAATCCGTTCCAGCAGGTTGCTCTTTAACCGAAAAACTCGTTAACCGAAACCATTGTTTCAATGGGTTTTTGGGTAATTGGTTCCAGCTCACCGAAAATTGCCTAAATTCAACAATGATGATGATGATGGAAATTAGAATGGGGGTGGAGGAGAAGGGAGAAGAGAAGGCATTGGGGTGGAAGAGAAGTCACCCCATGGTGCTATTTCACCCATAAAATTTTAGTTCTCTTGGTGTAATTGAAGATTATTTTCTTTAAATCAACACTGCATTGCATTATATATTGTCAATATGTAAAATAAATTTCAAAATGACCAATAATTTGCTTGTGTGTTAACAGGCTGGATGGCATGCCAGAAACTAGTTTCTTTACCTACAATTATGTTCAATAATTGTTAAAATGACTAAAAAAAATTAATATTAAACTTTTACAATTATTGAATAGTATAAACTTCTTGATATTTATTAAAATAGTAAGGAATTTAAGCCCTAAAACCGATTACTGTATTGGCGGACTAATACTACAGCTGGTGGACCGCCAAATGCAAGCGAAAACATGTTGAGGTCAGCTTGTAAAAAACTCGTTAATCGAGGGATTGCTCGTTAACCGAAGTTAAGAATCTTATGGAAGGTAAATCGTTAACCGAGGCGCTCGTTAACCGAGGGATCACTGTAGTCTTTTTGTGGACTTGAAATAGATATTTGTGTTGTCTGTGCTATTGTCACATAGCATGGAGCTTCATTGAAAATGTATCATAGGTCTCCATGTTTGTTAGGTGTTGAGTTGAAGTGAGATAGTTCAGGATACAAGTCATTCTTGCCTTTTAAGGTTTCGTAGGACCAACACTGCAGGCACTGCATGGGGCAAACCTGAATCTGGGCTATCCTGGATCTATCCACCATTTCTCCCAATTTTAAGGAATTGCAGCCTGTTTCTGTGTTTTTGCACAAGGGGGGGGCTATGGACCTATTCACTTAACTTGTTAATATTTATACCCCCTCCACCCATGGCCAGGGGCATTAAGTTTATGCCTTTTTCATCCATCCATCTGACTGATTTAAGTTTTTGCATATTGTATGTATTTCAATGTCTTCTGATGGTTTTAAGTTTTAATTTTATTTTTAGTGCCACAAAGGCAAGGCTCACTTGAACTTTAAGAATACCAGTACTTTCCATATGATGTTGATTAAAAATGTGACTATAAGTGTGTTGATTACTGTTTTCAAGTTTTATACTACTGTATTCGAGTTCTTGCCTTGTTCAGCTCAGGATGTTGGCGTTCACCACTGTGCATGCAACTGTGATCCGAGCACTAAGGGGGGCTATGTCTGGTGATGGTGGCCTGAATGAAAAATTTCTAGGTCACTGAATTGGCCAACCATGGTCACCAGACATAACCCCTCTTGATTTTTTTCCTGTGGGGGGTTTGTCGAAGATGTGGTCTGTAGGATCTTAGTCCTCGGATCACAGCTGCATGCACACTGGTGGATGCCAACATGTGGAGCTGAACACGGAGAAAACTTGAGTACCACCTTAATGTCCTGCATGTGGCAAACGGAGTGCACATTGGGTTGTATTGATGGTGTTCACAAAACTTTACGCGTTTTTGTATCTTATAAAACAAACGGTATCATTTTATCATTAGTGGGTACCTAAATTTATAAAGAAACAAAGTTGTCCAGGTCTTTTTGGATCACCCTGTATTATAATGTAGTTACATGTCCAGATGCTTGTATCGTAATAATATATATACTGTATAATTATAGTACCTAGATGATAATGTATAACTTATTCATTTAATTACCAAATGTGGCTCATTCTTGAATGGGGAGTCATTAACATGCCCTGTATGTACTGTAAGTTGAACAAAAGTTAAAGTAGAAGCCTATTTTACTTCTCTTTGAGCTGATCCAATTTTCTTATCCATTTCTAGAGTGAAGATAGAGAAAGATGGCGCGGGTGTATGTTGGAGGACTGCATTATAATTGTAGGGAGAGAGATTTGGAAAGGTTCTTCAAGAGATATGGCAGACTTCGTGACTGTTTGATAAAGAATGGTTATGGATTTGTGGTAAGTGACTTTAATCTTTAGTTATAAAATTCCTTCATTTACTTTAACCATAGTGTTGTTAGCTCACATACAGTATACAGTACATATACACACAGGCATCCCCCGTGTTACAAAAATTTGCTTGTGTGGATTTCGTAATGCCTTTGTTTACCAGCAAGCATGCCAGTCTTGTTTTTATATGTAACTTTTATAATGTGTCTTTCTGCCAAAACATTTTCCCTGGTAATGTGTCTCCAATTCCATGAGGTTTCAATGGAAAAATTGATTTCATATTAAGGACAATTTTTCAAGAAAGTTTTCTTTATTTAACTCAGAATGACTGACAGGTATGAAAATACTGCAGGTGTGGGTGGGTGTGGACGTGGAACTGCAGATGTGGGATGAATTTGGGTACCTGTGAAGCCGTCTGGTGCTTATCTAATATACTATAGGACTAGCCGTGTGTCTGTCTGTCTGTCTATTCTGGGCAGCCGAAACGGCACAATCGTTTTTCATCAAACTTGGTGGAAATATCGCAAAAAATTCGTAGAGTGGAACAAACCTGGTCCCATGTCGATGGTTTCTTTAGGAAGGCATTAATTAACCATTTTATTTACGATGGAAAACGATGCAAGTCTACGGACTTGTTGCACCCTCATTCGCTGCGCTAGCCAAGCACGAGCGTTCAAACTTTCACTGGGCACGAAGGTGCCCGCGATCACTTGTACTGTACTATATACTGTTGTCCTGTGACACTTACTTTCAACAAGATGCCAAATCTGGTTTTGCCCTTGTTGTTTCACAAAAGTCAGTGTCACATCCTCCATCAGAAATCTACCTAATAGGTGTGCACCACTGAAGTGAATGTTTGTTGGTCCCAAAACATATCTGACTAAGTTCCTGCTTTGACTATTCAGCCACAGATTTGCTAGAACAGTTCAGTTTATCTATGATGTATGGTGTTACTTAAATTATTTGATTCTCATTATTTTTCAGTTCATCTATAAACAGAACTTAGATTCTTATATGATTTCAATTTCCAGCTCATGAATTTCAGATGACAGACAAGTGGCACTTTTACAGCTTTGAAGGATGGATGAGTTGGTTCACAGAGCTGTATTTTATAAAATGTGCCTGTACTAAATTTTGTGCGAGCGACATTAGTGAAATGAAATGGTGTGGGGAAATTCGGGTTACTTATATAAATTGAAAATATTATGTTTTGAGATTTACAATAAAGCCTATGGTATTTTGAGGTCCACTACAGTCCTGGAGTCCTTTCTGTAAGGTCTGGAACTCATCACTGTACCCCCTTGTTGAGATAACTTAGCTTCCCACTCTCAAGTGTGATTTTTTTCACTTTGAATTTTGGGATTCTACTAATGGGTATAATATGTATGATTTAATTTTTTAGCTGTTCTTACTGTAAGGTTATTTTCATTTCCAGGAGTTTGAGGATGAACGAGATGCCGATGATGCAGTATATGAAATGAATGGCCGCGAACTTCTTGGTGAGAGGTATTATGCAATGACTTTCATGTTTGGAGACTTAAGCAGGGTGGTCTTCTTATTGATGTTGCAGTCTTAGGTTTATATTAGTTGTAAAATATTCTGTTTTAACATGTTTTTTTTTTTATGATGTGTCACTGGATTCAGAACTTGATTACTGTCCTAAGGGTCACTTGTTTGCTCAGGGGTCTTTTTCAGTCCACCCAAATGTTAATGAGTACCATACGTAACAGCTGGTGGAAGTGGGCACAGTATCTAACTTTACAATTGGCTGAAGTGGGGGTGGTCAGGTGTAGTATTGTCTACACAGCCGCCTTTTGTACTGAAGGCTGAATATAGTTTGTGTTGTATCTACACAGTCCCCAACAGGTTGTCAGGCATATGGGACCCACTTTTACTATTCATTGAAATAAGGTACAGAACACACAATACGTCTTGATTTTGAATTTTGTCCATATAAGTTTATCACTTGAGTAGCTAGTACAGTATGTCGATAGTTGCAAGCATTTTCTATTTATTTTATCATATAAGTGCAGGAAACATCTGATTTTTTACCTTAATATTAGTGCTGTAGTAGTAGGTAATGCTTTCTTTTTTTTTATCCCATCTGCTGCACAGAGTTACAGTAGAACATGCCCGAGGATTGCCAAGAAGAGGAGGATATTCGGGGTTTGGTGGTCGGGACCGTGATCGAGAGCGGCGGCCTGCTTGGCTCGACAGGTAAGATAAAATTTTGTTACAGTTGGGTGAAGAATATATGGTAGTGATAAACCTCTTAGGCTAGATGTACCCTGAATGTGAATATGTGGTTTACATGTAAGAAGAAGAGTCAATTTGGAAGCTTTGGAAATGATGTGGTTGAGAACAGTGCTTGGTGTGATTAGGATGAAAAATTAGAAAACACTGAATTTTGTAAGAGGGTGTGGAAGTGAAAATTGTCAGTCTTAGCTGACTGGCATTACCAAGATGGTGTGGACATTGAGGGAATTGGAAGGAAAACATACATGATATAGATGTGGATGATCTAAAAGGGAGAGCAGGTGGTGATGGAAGGATGTGATCTGGGGGGGTAGCCCTCTAGAAGGGAGGGATAGATATCTAGAAGGCAGTGATCTAGATCTACATGCATGTGTGTGGGAAGAAGAGAGAAAGAGTGCTGAGTAAATTCGATTTTTATGGTGATGGTTGTCCTGGGTTGTATGGATTGATACACACACCAGTTTGATATTTTGGGACCTTGTTATAGGGGAACATTATTGCAGAATGCATACTGTAGTGAGAGGAACAGTTGAAGGGAGAGTCAGTGTTGCTTCTGGTTCCTGCCACCCTGCACATTATTGTAGCAGGAAGGATTTGCAAGGATGAAAAACAAAAATTGCATTTAAATAACGATGTTTCTTATGGTGTTGACCCAGAATTGATGGATAGTCACTGTTAACCACAAAACTATTAATTATAGAATTTATATACAAGGCTTCTTCTTTGCTTGCATTTTTAAATTATCAGCCCCCCCTCTCTCTCTCTCTCTTCATTCATCTCCACAACTTCATATCTTCTTACCAAATTAAATGAAACTTTTCCTTTCCAAACATAGTTTTTTCTTTCTTTGCCCAGTCTAGTGATCTGTTTCTCACTGTTTCTGTTTTTATGGTCTTGGTCAGTAATTTTTTATATAATTAATATATGTTTAAAATAAGCATATTGTTTTATAATAGTCCTGCAATTCAGACACCTGTGGCAATTGGAGAACTGAATGTTGTATGGTAGAAGGTGCTAACAGTGTGGAGTTGGGGGGAGGATGAAAGTGTGAATGATGTAATTATTGTATGGGTGGTAGATGTGCATGGGTGTTGGTATATGGAGTGGTTAGTATGCTAATGCTTGGGTATTATGCTTTGAATTTGGGAAACCATTTATTGACTTTGGGTATGCAAATTAATTTATTTGTAGAATTGTTTTAATTTCATGAAATTTTGGCTGGGCATTTTTTGAGTATCTGATTTAGCTTCTCTATAAGTTATAATACAACATAGCCATCTACTGGGGTCCATAGGGTTCCATTTTTTGAGACATAAAGCTTTCTTTCTCTTATAGATGTATTTTATTTCAGAAAAGACAAAAGGTAAGATTGGAAAACTGTGTGTGAGGGATGTGCGTTGAATGTGTGGAGATATGCAGTGACAGTGATGTTTGGCAAATGTTTGACAGGAATCTCCCATATAGCTACATAAAAGGTAAATAGATTAACGAAATAAAAATGCTTTTTTATTGTGTTATAAAGCCATACTATTTACGATTTTTCGGGCTGAGCTTTTAAACTAACTGACTTTCACCGCAGGTATGGCCCCCCAACTAGGACACCTTACAGGGTCATTGTGGAAAACCTGTCATCACGCATCAGTTGGCAGGTGGGTCTATATAATAGAGTGTTATCCCCAGCTGCCAAACACCAGCCTTGGGTCTCACACTATCTCCTGCCCTGCCCATTTGGGGATGAAGTTGGGGTTGATGGTATTAGCTGATAGATGTAAGTGAAGACGATATTATTTGTGTGTCGAGTTGCAGATCAAGCACATGAAGAAAGTATTGAAGAGTGATTTGAAGGGAGCAAAAGTAAATGTGGAGCAGATAAAGAAGTGTAGCTGCCATCCTCTTCCATTGTGAACTTCCTCTGGTGGGACCTGTATTAGGACTCTGCCTTGATGTTTATACTGTATTTATATAGGTCGATATATTTTGGGTGCATTCATATCTCGTTGGTAAATTTGTGTTATTACTTATCAATAAAATCCATTCAAATCTGTTATCAAGAAGATCTCAGTAATGGAACTTTTACAGTACAGTAGTTATGTTTTTCCCCAAGGAGCTTTTTAAAATTCTTGAAAAGTAAAGGACAAGACTAAAGCTAATTTACGTAAAGATATCCAGGTATTACATTTTTTATTTTGAATAGACAATACTGTACATTGTACTGCGGCAAGCTCTATCCTGCTGTGCTACAGCAGGCAGGTAACGAGCTGCACACTCCCTTATTTTGTTGTCAGTCAGTTTTTCTAACCACTGTAACAGGTGTATTCTGCTATGGTGTTCCCTTTCCACAATGCAGCCCCAAGATTTCCATCTTGTTAACTTTTGTCAGTCATTACTCAACATCATATATCATTAGCTCCTCCCTAAATCACTAAACCATGCTCTTTGAATATGTATACACACCTCTTTTTCCTCGATATCCTTCTCCACCAATTCCTCTGTCTTGTTTGTATCCTCGTACTATCCATTTTTTAAAGTAATAATTTGCTTGTTCCTTCGGTATCCAAGACACTCGAGGAAACCCTAGTTTACTCTGTCTGACACTATTTTGATTTCCAGAAAAAATATTATGGTTAATTTTCTTTGCAGCCTAAGCACCCCATATATTCTCAAACATTATTTCCTTGCATATACTGTACAGTGTACAATTTTTCTTCCCTTTGCACCCAGCTATATGTAAAAATATTTTCTGCCCAACTGTTCCCCAATACATCCCCATCTATGCCTCCCTTAATTTAATACTTTATGCATGCTATTACTTTCTTTTCTTCAGCTACTGTGTATATCTTACTGGACAAAGTTTAAAAAATAAAGTCATCTTTCAGCAACTATACAGTACAGTATAAGGTGAATGTGGAGGCAGAGAAAATGTGCTTATGGTACATTGTAAGAAGAAAAAATGCTAATGAAGCATTCTTGACTCATTTCTCTTTGTAACTGTTTTATAGAAGTTAATAGTGTCATGTGGGAAACCTTTTCATGGCAGACTTTTTCAATGATAATTTTTTCCATCTTCACCTACATATAGTCATTGTTTGATGAACATTTACACAGACCACTAGGATACACTCGATAAGTTCACACTAATCCTTGAACTAAATATATATATATATATATATATATATATATATATATATATATATATATATATATATATATTATATATATATATATATATATATATATATATATATATATATATATATATATATATATATATATATATATATATATATATAATATATATATTATATTTGTTCCCCTTTATGTGTTTATTTCAAATGTTTCTACAGTACAGTACTTAATGCATGGTGACTGGAAATGAGCAAACACAATCACAATTTCTCCTTTCATTGTTATCTATTTATTTTTCCTGCCTTAGGGGATTGCTTAATTTTTGTACTCTCCTTTCACAACATGGCCCTAAATTTGGATTACCTCAGTCTTCATACAAGTCCGCATTACCCTCTTACATTTAGTGCATCCCTTAGGTGATCTTTTCATCTCCTTCCTAGCATCCATCTCTGTATTACACACTTCACCAATCTCACTTTCCGTTCTTGCTAAATGTTCATCCCACCTCTGAACTGACCTTTATCCACTCAGCCCTCAGCCCAACAGTTTTTTTATTTGGACTTTCCCATATGTCTTCTTTTTTGATTCTCTGCATTACAGTACATTGTATATTCACCAAATCTTCACCTCTGCTTTCACTCCTATTGTGACCCTAATTATGAAAATATTAAACAATCATGATATCATTACACCTTAATATATCCCTGCTTTCACGTGGAACCACTTTTACCCTTCCTGAAAATTTTATCCCTTTTAAAGTTAGGCAGCCAGAAAGAAAATATACCTATACATATATTCCCTTCATTCATATATCTTCTATAGTACAGGTATTGTAGTTGTCTTCCTCAATACAATTCAAAATCTTAGTTTCCCATTCTCACTCCACAGATGCTGGTAAACCCACCAGATTCTCTATATATCAGTTTCTCTGGTAATTCACATACAGTGCACCCCCGAAGATCCGGACTAAAAGGGGGGCCCACCTGTCCGAAAAAGCCAATTGTCCTTATCTTCCAGTGAAGGTACTAAATGTATAAAAATGATAAATAATATAAAAACTCCAAAAATACAGTACCCATTTTAGCAGGAAGTATTTAAGCAGAATCTTTTGTACATATTTTCCTTCTGCACCCTGGTACAGTACTGTACCAGGAAATGTCAGGAATAAATAAAAATAATACCAATAAATATGTTACAAAAAAAAATACTGTATTGTCAAATCAGTAAGTAAAAGCCAATTGAAAGTTTAACACAGTTGCCATTTGCATACACTCCCTGTTTCATCATAACAATGGAGACCAGCTGGGAGGCCAATTCCCTAGCAAATCTCCACACCCCCTAAACTGTGCTCTCCTGCTCCCACACTTAGCCAGCTAACTCATGGGCAAAGAAATGTATACCCTGTATTCCCTTACGTGGTTGCCCTTAGGACAATTATTTCTGACTTTTTTCACAATATTTATGCAGGATGGTGTGTGCATGTAACTGAGTAAAAATAAATGAAGAAAATTACGTAGATCTACCCAAAAATTGAGTTGGAAAAACAACCATAACACCTCACAGCTTGGCCCAGTAGCCTGGTGGCTACAGTGACGAGTCTAACCTGGCTACATTGCCATGGTTAACTACTATTATATATTGGTAAGCACTAATAGTAACCGTAAATCCAGTGAATTATAGCAGGAAGCGAGGAGAGCTACAACTGCAGAGGACGCTCTTAACTAGTGGTCACACACTCCCGTTGCCAGGTGTACCATCGAAATACAGTACATATCTTGTAGCCTAATTTGAAAACGGTAACGGGAACTGATAAACAAATTATACAAACCATGTATATACTTGCGATAACGTAATAAGAAACATTGTATCATTACTAGAGTTAATGAAATAATATGAGCACAAACAACAGTTGACAACTCTGTTTTTTAGGTTTCCCGCCACAGGCACCTGTGTCCTGCGCGTTGACATCTTAGTTACACGGGCCTAAGATGATCTTTGCTCTGTTTTGGGAATGTTTCTTGGGGAGGTTTCTTATCCCCCGGGACCCCCAAATTTTTCCAAATCTTCCAAAATCCGGATTTACCATGTCTGAATCTTCGAGGGTTCACTGTAGTTTCGGGGTTGTTCATCTCTTGAAGTTTTTAATGCATCTATCACCCCATCCTTCCATCTCTTTGGTATTTCTCTCCCCTACATCTTAATTAAACACACTACCATTCCTTCATTTGCCTTTCCTTCAACATGTCCATTCCACCTGAATACTGTATACAGGTATCTTGATCTTCTTGAGCCCAACATTTCTTTCACTTCTGTATCACTTCATTGTTGATGCATTTCTTATTATCTACATCCTCTTTACCCAGCTTAGTGAGTTCTCCCTTTACTAGATTACTTATTGTATGGCCTCTGGTTAACAGAGAATTGTGATTACCTGTTAAAGTTCCTTTAATTGGAAAAAATTCTCAGTAAACGGGATGTTTTCTGGTTGAGTTTTTTTTTTTTTTTTTTTTATATGAATAACACAACTGTCAGAAAATAAAACCCAACACAAGAAAATTATGATTTTGAAATAAGATAAATTCAGTAAAACTTTTTACTCAACACTAAAACTGTACTACCACTAAAATGAACAATTGGGCAGCTTCTTCTACCTACACAAGACACTTGATGAATTACAATATTGGTTTACTGTTGTGTGTCAGTCTTAAGCTGTAGTAATCTCCCTGTTAGCCGGAAGCTTCGATCCATTACCCGAAAATTATATTTATTTTTTGAGTTTTTAGAGAAGAATCTCGGGTTCAGGCATTTGAACGAATTTGAGAGATTGCTTCATGCATTGATATGTGCCGGGCGTGTGGGTGGGTTAGTTGCATGGGGAACTTAGGCTGAAGGCTTGTGTGCTACAATTGGCTACTAATGTCATGTGACTGCATCGGATGTCTATGATTGACTGATCCATCTCCCAGCCTATCTCCTCAAACTTTAGCATCTTGATGCACTTAGTTCAGAGTCTGCTGCCATTGTACAAGCTTGCTCGTTCACTCACTGCTGTTATTGCGTACGATCTGTTGTGCAGAACTGTACCAGGATATAATCAGCCAAGAATACAGTTAAAGAAATGTTAAGATGTAAAAAGTGATTACATCTATGTTAGTGTAAAGATGTGTACAAGGTTAATACAGTTGTGTACTGTATTGTGCAATTTGTGAACTGTACATAGCAGAGTGAACAGTGTATGCCTACTGTACGTGCATCACAAGCTCAAGACAACAGCATATGCTGGGGAGTACAGTATAGTTTGTACAGTAGTACAAGGATGTACTGTAAAAAAAAATTGTCACGTTATGTGCGTACAGTAGTATTTGCATAAATAATTACAGCTCTACAAGACGCATAGGTAGTTTAGACGTGGAAATATTCATGTGTCCAGAAAAATTTCCCAAGGTGCAATTTTTTCCGGGAGAAGGTAATTTGTCTCGATACCCAGAAATATTCTTAACCAGTTGTTCCAGCTAACAGGGAGATTACTGTACAGGTGATCATCTACTTAAGAACTTTCAGTGATACGAACAAGCTGGTCCATGTGTACTATCCATGGGACATTGAGCAACAACTACCCAGTACAGGTTTGCAAGCATGTACTGCATAGTTGCTGTTCAACTCCTTCATCCTGGGCTTGCTACCATACCCCATAGATTCCTTCTTTATGTTGCTACATGAAGAGCAGAACCTCGTTCACTATATATGCCACATTAAATCTACAAATACCTGATGCTAATGAAGATTTACAGGAAATTTACTTTTCATTTCCATCTTTAACCTTCCTAGTGGCATTGTTGCTAACTTAGACTCATCACTCTAGCCACATCCCCTGAGCCCTTTCCCAACCAGATTGACTGTGAGCTATTTTATGGTTATTTTGAATTTGTAATCTCAGATATGTATACCTTTTTAGCCACTTAAACACACACAAAATCCTTCATATATAATGTGCAAAAAAGGTAAAAAAAAATGGGAGTAAATATTTGTGCACAAGAGTTAGCAAGCTTAATGGGGAAGTCCCATTGTTAAGGGTTGGCAGAGGTAGCTTCTAAGCTGAGCTTCATTGCTATCGAGTGTGCTAAGGCCACGCAGCCAGCCAGTCTCTGTTACCTTTTGTTTACCTGTTGTAATCACCGATGAAGATCCTGTATTCAGAATTCAAGGTACCATGGAAATAACATAAATAAATAGTTTATAGGCTAAGTTTCAAACTCGAATGGTCATTTCTCCATTAATTAAGAAAATGAACTAGAGCACAAATAGTTATGATATCACCGTAAATAATGCTATGAGCTGTGAGCGTTAATAAAGGACGAAGCTTTTATGTAGCAAGCTTCGTAGAGACACGTATGACGTGGTTGAGAAATTAAGTGGGACCTTCCATGGGAGCAGGGTGCTGGCCAGGGGCTGGGTCATTACTGCTGACCTAGCCAGGGCACAGGGGCTAGAGGTCAGGTGTCATTTGATAGGCAAGGAGATTGCATGACATATATCACTTGCTTCAATATTAGGGAGAATGTGCTAGACACTTGCTCAGTTCAATTACCATGGGTGTAGTAATTATATAAACATAATGAATGTAGCCAACATTTATACAAGTACAGTATTACTGTCTGTTAGATGGGCTGATACATGTCTATACAAATGGTGGTGGTGTTAAACATTCATTTAGCTTTTCATTAATGGTTTTAGCTTTTTTTTCATTTAGATAGCATACAAATGTTTTTTGAAGTAGCACATTTGTTAAATGACAAAGGTAGGTGGTATGGTTTATGAATGCTGGGGAAGGAGGTACAGGGTCGTGCATTTGCATCAGCCTTTATGCTTACCATGTAGGGTTAGTTTACATTATATAGTGTGTGTTCATATCTACGAGAGTAAAGTTGGACTTATGAACAAGCCTCAGGAATATAACTTTTTGTAAGTAGAGGAGCACCTGTAGTTCAAATTTTGAAGAGGGTCCCTCCACTTTCATACTCATGGATCTCTAGACCCCATTAGTCTCCTTTGTTCTCTACATGTGTGAACGATCTCGGGCTACTTCTACACAGAATACTATCAGTATCCAACCACCTTCTTAGGTCTGAACATGTTTTCTTTTACTACCAATTAAAACAAAAGGATTTCTTGGGTATGCAATGTCAATAAAGTAAAATTGGAAATGTTGTAATACTCATCCCTGCATCAGTCTTAAGGAATGGTCCTGACAGTACAGAAACATATGAAGGTGTCAGCCATTATACTAATGTGCAGCAGCAGTTCAAGATTGTGTGTATAAAAAGCAGATGTTGTGGTGATACAACTTATTGAGTACTGTACAGTAAACATCCTCCTAATGTGCATATATATTAGACAGCATCCATTTGGACCAGTCACTGATAATTATTGGTGAAAATATGCTTTATAACTAATCTTAAGTGATGGCGGTAATGTGTCCTCCGATATTGCAGTGTAAGGTGAATCATCGTATCGTGAATCATTAATTACCATTAAAATAAAGCAATAATAATGAGATGCATTCCCTAGTGTGACCTTTTTCATAAGTTTTGTGTGGCCTTTTATCCTCTTTTCCCCCAAAACAATACAATTAATGAAAAATGCAAACTATTCTTTAAATATTGTTTGTGAATGCACCTTATATAAGATAATTCAATAATAATAAGGTCACACGAGGAGATGGGACGCATTATGTCAGTTATCCATCTAAAACTAGAAAATAAGACCCTGGTTGTTGCTGTAGTAAAATTAATGTAAAAAAATATGTACGTTTTAATAATGTTATTTACTGTACAGTAAAAGTAACCACTGATGTTAAAGAAAAAAAGAGAGTGATAGTGGAATGGCAATGTATACTTGTGCCCTCAGGAAAACCCAAGTCATTTATCTTCAGAATATGTAAAAAAAAAATTCATTATTGTTTATTACTGAATATGTATATGATAGAATTAATGTTTATATATGCGAAATGAACTGCAATTCATTAATAATACGTAGAATATTAAAACGCACAAGAGGAGACGAGACAACATTTTTTCATGAATGTTTACACCCGTGGGTCCACGACGATGGTTTTACATAAGAAACTGATGAAAATAAGACCCTGGTTGTAGCTGTAGTAAAATTTATGTAAAAAAAATATGAATATGTATGTTTTAAGAATGTAATGTTATTTAATGTTAATAAATGGAACAATAGAAAGTAGCTAACCATTAATGGTAAAGAAAACACGAAATGGAATGGGAACACCATCGTATGTAAGTGCGTACATGTGTAAACATCGTCATTTCTCTACATTATATGAAAGCAACACTTATTACTGTTCATATATGTTTTAAATAATACTTATTAATGTAAAACATAAATTCTACTCACCATTGGTGGTAAAGTATAAAATATTAGGACAGCCAATGAATATTGTGCGAGTTTTTACTCAGATGACGAAGTCTTCAGGCTCAACTCTGGCTGAAGCTGAAGCTTTCCATAAAGATGTCATAGCTGTTGCTGAAACTGTTAATGAACTTGAAGTTGCTTTTGATGGTGAAGTTGATGGTTTAGGCCTTTGAACAATAAAGCTGTCGAAAGAACGTTCACAGCCGCTTTCTTTTCTCATTATACATCTTTTATGTGGAGGTCATATGCGTTTTTCATGTCCCTGTTAATTTTAATGCATTGTTCTGTTAGTGGATCCACTTCAGATAATATGTTCATTGCTTGCTCCATATAATATCCACAGACCTCTTAGCTAAGCTTATACACTTTTTTTTAGCCTTTGAACCATCACTTGCTCATGATGAACAGGGATGCAAAAATTTCGTAAGAAACCTGAGAATGTTTTTCTCCTTTTCCTGTTCAGATGCGTGAAAACAAAAGGTCCGCCAAGCTGCGACTGACTTTATACTAGTGATGCTAGTCGGCTGGCGTCACCACTCACAAGCCCAGCAGCCTCCGTGTGCAAGGCGTGTTTTTTTTTTAATACATATCAGGATTTAGTTATTATTTATATGAAAAGGTTATTTTAGTTAATTTTTTTTTTCTATTTTCATCTTAAATACGAAGAAAATAACGGTGTAAATTGAATTGGGTCCTAAATTAACCAGGGTCTAAAATATGAATCGTCTTTAGTAGAACCGTCGTTATCGGAGGCTTTCTTGTACAGTACCTAAAGCGTCAGAGCTTACTGGTAAAACCATTTCATTATTCCAATTCTCTTGCCAATCTTAAATTTTAAAACTAGAAAAATCGAGGGGTGGGGGGACTAGTGTTAAACCATTAACATTCTCAGCCTTGGAGCTTGAGACATACAGTATACGTGCATGAAAACATACGCTAAGCCTGGGAGGTTTTTGTCAAAAAATCTTTGAAAAAATTCTATATTAATATTTTAGGGCTTATATCACTGCCCCTAACCCGGGGCTTAAGGGTTAAATGAATTACTCAAGACCCAATTCACTTAATTGTTTATCACAAATAGTTGAATAAGATATATACAGCACTATGTTATCACACGTTTTGTGTATTTCTAAAATGCAAATAAATTAGTATATTACCTGTAATTAGAAAGGCAAATATTTTATTTTTGGGGGGTTAAAAACATAAAAAAATGTCTTCGTGTGTAATATCCCTTGGTTAAAATGCAGTAGGAATGGAAGATGTTTAGAGACTTAATGAATACCTTAACCCACAAAGTGCGGCGGTTTTGCTGCCTAAGTGCGACAGCCGCAATGCGTATCTTGGCACGTATTTATAATAAATTTATTTCAATTATTCCACAATAAGAAAACCAATATGAAATAGGAGCCCGAGTAAATTTTTTTGCGCAAAACACTTTCTTCTTTGGCGCTGCTCAGCTGTAGGAACTAAATAATAATCTTGTTAAATAATAGTGCAATATGATTGAGAATGCTCTCACAAATTTTTTTTATTCTATTTTCAAATAAATTGTGACGTTGGTGTGCTGAATGAGAGTACGACAAGACTGCATGCATGCATAGTGTTATACTCACCCCCTTGCATCCATCCATGCAAGCGTGATTCACATTCTACCCCTAAAATTTTTGCTAAATTTGGCTGTTTTTTATTCCCCCATCTGCTCATTTATTGGTTGGTTTAAGTAATGACATAATAAAAACCACCACAAAGTGTAACGTTTGCAGGTGAACCGTTTGAAATAAGAGTAAATAATATCGACGTTCGTCCTTCAGCAATTTGAAAAGTCTTAGGGATTTCCCCCAAGATAACCTTCTGACACTTCTGCTTCCCAGGCAATGGAGGATGACAGTCTTTTCTACAACAAATATCCACTGTTCTTTTAACCCATGAAGTGTGATGTGCACTTCATGGGTTAAAAGAATATAATAATAATAAACACTTTCAGTCCTCCACAATCTCCCTTTCTTTAAGTTCTTTCATTTATTTTTAATGATAAAAAGAAAACCATTACTGTATATCTGCTGCATCATCTGCAATCATCCTACCTTGTTATTGTGATGTTCCGTCTCCCATTTACTCGCACGGCAGCATTCACTTTTGTTTTATCCTTGCTATAGAAACTGGAGCAAGAACAACTCGTGTGACCACATTTTGAAGAAATTGATCGCATTTTCTTCCTTCAAATTAATTGCTCATAAAAGTGCTCGTTGGACCCCGGCTTTAGTGCCTTAGATCTGTGCTGTGCTGTAATATCTGTACAGTACTACTTAGAGAAATATTTTGTTGGCAAAGAAATATCCCATTATTGGAATGGTATTGATATAGATTAGTGTTTGTTATCAAATGTAGAAATGGATAGTGAAGATTTTATGTAAATATATCCCTGTTAGAGACAGGAGAGGAGATTAATGAAGATAAGTCACCTTAAACATTTCTTTTAGGAAGTTAAATGTACAGTAAAATTTGCACTGAGCCTCGGACCAATATCGCTATGCAATTGGGCATACGTCTTGTTGCATATTGGTCAATTGTCCATAATACCTGGACTAAAGTTACCAAGTGTTAACAAAGTAAAGTAAATACCCCCGGAGAACTATATAGCTACCTCAGTTGCCGTAACTTGTTGCATCCTTACCACCCACATTCATCGCATGACCTTCACGCTCCTCAGTTAAAGGTACTGATGCTTTTTATAATTTTTTCACTACTGTGTATCTTAGTTTGAGTGTTTGCAAAGATGTAATAGGTAAAATGGTATTTCTTAAATTGAAATGGGATGGGTCAAACTCATTCTTCATGTAGTTAACACTTTAATAGCCCATACAGTGTAAGCTATGAATGTGAATTTAGAAATATTGTTTATAAAGTCCTGAGAAGTGAGAATAGTTTGGGAGGAAAGTGGATATTAGGAATATTAGTTTTGTTAAAGCATGTGAAGAGACTGGTTATGGAGAGAACTGCTTAAAGATAAATATTTTTAATGGTCGAGATACTGTATTTAGGAGGTGGAAGTAATAATGCAGGGTAGTATAAGGATTATGCCGAGTAGAAAAGTGCATTGATGTTGGAATGTATGGAACTTTTGAAATTTTATATTGAAGGCCAACATATACATACTGTAGGAGTCATTGCGGTGTAAGGAGTGGGCCTTGTTCTGCAGGGTGGTGGTTTCACTGCCTGGTATTAGACAATAGGCAATAAATTGCCATTATCATTCTGGAGGAAGTTAATTTACCGAGATTTTTTAGTATTCAGGTTTCAGTTATGTCTAATATTCGTAAGGTAGAAATCTGTACTATCCCTTAGGCATATAATTTTATAAACATTTGAGGGAGCACCCATTTCAAGTCTTTTTGCCCATAACATACTGGTTTCCTCTTGTTAATTATTGGCATTTCCTGTCATACAGCAGGATCCACAAAAATGTGTACCTGTGACAAATTGCTTAGGATGTGTTGCATTTCATAATGCACATGTTTTCCATCGGTATGTATTATCATATTAAACTGTAAACTGGTGGAAACACCATTCAGATAAAAGTTGAGTAAGCAAGCTGTTGATAGTAACTTAATTATTATTATTGGAGCTTTAATGAAGAAATACATTTATAGTGTTTCCTTTTTATAGAAAATCCTCCTTGCATTTAATGTTAAATTTAAAATATTGTGGAAACTAAGATTTTACCCTCTTTCAGTTGTAATAAATTTGCTTGTTTTGCATATAGAATTCTCCAATTTGCATACATAGTTTCATCAAGGTAGGCATATGTAACATTAAAACTTTTTGGTTAATATTAATACCCTGCACCAAGTGAAAACTATAAAACATGATTAGTATATTGTTGAGTTGTAAGCTGGGAGTAGTGAGGATGCTTAGCATACTCACATATACCTCCACCCAAAAGGTTAATTGGAAAGTTGTGTTGTACTGGTTAATGCTTTGCTCATTTAATTTGTGCAGAACTTAGAGTATTAGGCTCCTGTAATGGTTGATGATGAGTACTGCACATTATTTTTTACCATTGAAATATTCACTCAAGATAAATTTCAAAGAAATAAAATAGTGACAATTCATGAACTGTCTTCAAAGTTCTCCACATCTCAATACTTCACATAAGCTTCATCATTTGCTGGTTTGTATTTCTTTTTCTGAGCATCCCATATATTGTGGTCTGCTTTCACCCAGCTTGCAGTTTATCACTCCTGCAGGGTGTTCTGTGCATTCACACCTCCCAGTGCTTCCATATCTATTCTTCTTTGGCATTTCCTTAATGCTGGTGTGTCACTTGCACACTCTTCTCCTTATTATTCGGCATCTTTCTGCTGCTTCCAATGTTTCTCTTAGGATATTAATGTTATCTCATCTTATAATATTCATTGTTAAAATATTTGTTTTTCCACATTTTTGTTATTTCTTTTTGATCTCTAGTCCACATTCACATCCTAACAGATCCATTTATGCTGCTTCTAGTCTCAGGTATTATGATATAATGCCAACTTAGTTTTCCTCTGTATACATAAGAAAAGTGTGGATAATATCTTTATATAGACCCTGACCCTTGAAAGCTAGCTCTTCCTCTCTCTTTGCTTGTGGCTGTTTCTTTACATTTTTCACTCAACTACTTTCCTCCTCAGCTTTTTCCTGCTTCACCTCAGTCTAAATTATCAATCATAACCTTCAATATTTTCTTTGTAGGGAAAAATGTGTAGCCATTCTAGTTGCACCATAGAGACATTTTTTTTCCATTTGTTATGAAACTCCTTGATGGAAGCTTTTAACATGCGTAACAACTTTTGTTTTTAATCTGTAACACCCTGAATTCTTTTATTGCTTGCGTTCTAATTCTTTTCTAATGAGGAATGAAAGAACTTGGTGTACAATGAAAGACAAAAGTTGTGTTGTTAAATTTGGTGGAAACATTTGCCAACGGGCTAAACTTTTGGTGCGCACTGCCTTGTGGTAGGGGGCTCTCATAATGTTTCAAGAAATATATTTAATCTTCGGACAAAACCGCGACACGACTTTTGTCTTTGATTGTGCAAGAGTCCCTCCTGAAAGACCTGCATTTGTTACATAGATAACAAGGATCCGGTTTATTTTTTACTTGCTGCATACGTTTAGTTGTCGTTGACCATCCCGTTCGTTCTCTTCAGACACTGCATGAGAGCCTGTGTTGTCTTCACTTCTTAATCATCTCCATTTTTGTTGTCATTTACAGAAGAATCTTTTTATTTACCTTTTCTTGGCCACCTGTATTTGTCCATTTTGCTCCTCCTCTGAAGTTATGACCTTTCACATCCCCCCCTCTCTCCTCCTCACTCATCTAATATATATGCTCAGTTTCTCTGGCTTAGCTTTAAATTGTATGTCTTCAAACAATTTTTTCTCCATATCTTAAAGTATTCATCTTGTTTTAATTTGTTTATTGTATATCTCTTTTAACCACTTGTGTGTGGGGACCCTCTTCTGCTGAATAAAATGATCTACCATTTGCCAAATAAAATTAAAAGTGACATCCCTGTAGTGAAAGTGTTATGCTCTTTATCCATAAAGCTAAGTGCCCTGTTTTATTCCCAGGCCCTTGTTTGCCATTCTCTCACCTTGTTTAGAACTCTATCATTAATGCATAAAAGGTTTCATTATATCCCCTCTGAACTTTCATTCCTCCTTCCCAAATAGTTTCCCCAACCATTCTTTTGAATTGGATGCAGATCTTATAATTATTTCTACTCGTGTAACTTAGATTCTTTGTTCCAAAAATTGACTGTCACTCAGGTTTGTAACCTACCAGTCTGCTGAGCTCACCCTTCACATCTGATCTTTACAAGATACTTGCCCAGTGCTAGTCCTTTGTTGTGTATAAGTTTGCTCCTATCATTCCTTTGCTTCTATCATTCCTTTGCTTCATTCTATAAAATTTATATATCATGTATCGGATAAATGGTCAGTACAGTAAACCCCCTTTAACATGGACTTTTGCCTATTTGGTCTTGACTGTACAGTTTTTTGAGAGAAATCCTGAAACTATAAATATGAAAATTCTTAAATTTCCAATATGTAGCAAAATTTAGACCATACCCACATAATGTGGAAAGTGTTGGTATTATAAATTAGATCAAATATTAATCTAATGTTTACTGGGGTCACTATATGTGATGGTCACATGTTCATGTGGGATGAGGTTCTATTTGCGGGTTGCTGCATGCTTGAGCCAGTCCTTTATTACCTATAACATGCTGTAGAGCTTGTGTACTATGGTACTCTTCTTTTTTATTCCTCGTCTTTTCTCTTCTTGCCCAATACAGTATTTCATCGTCTTGACAATTTTAAGTTGTAGTAATGGTAGTGCAAGGCCAAAACCAATGCATAACCATAAAAACAATGCTGATAAACTGAAGTAGCTTTCACTTGTTATGCCTTGGCGATGTGGCTGTAGACAAGCTTGCTCATAAGATTTTAGCTTTTGCACCATATGGTTAATGTTAAGTCAGTGTATTTGTTTTTCATGTGTATTAGAACATGGAAGCAGTGAGGTATTATAAATGTTGGTAAAATGAATGTAGATTTGTAATTAAAGTTTTGGTTAATAGTTTTATTTTGTGCCCTGGAAAATTCAGACACCACCACTCCACCCCCTGAGTTGGACCTGGATTAACAGGGAATCACTGTACAGGAATTGCACTTTAGAACATGTGTCTTTGCGTGGGATAGTCTTACACATAGTTTTAGCAGTTGGGGTTCATCTTGCCTCCATTTAACCATATTTCTTGCATACTTATCCACTGCCCTTCATTCCTCCCCCTTTATATGACAACTCTACTTTTTTTCTGGGTCCTATCACTTGCTGGCTTTCTCATCTTCCTGTTTAGTCTTGTGGCTTCACTATCTTAAATGCTTTAATATATACAGGGGTGTACTGTATATTTCATTTCCTCTACTCCTTCCACTACCTTTCTTACAGCATCTGTAAAGCATATCATCCTCACCTAAAACATAACATTGTATTAAAAAGTCCTCTTATCCCTGTTTAGCAGAATAAGCATGGCTACATCAAAAATATTGCATCAGAACATGGCAATACATGTAAACATGGCATCTCTTGCACAGGTTTCTTAGGAAAAGTTAAAATTATGTACATTTGTACATGTATGTTTATATATTTATATTAATAATGTTAGGTAGTTAGATTCATGGAAGGGCAGAAGATTCAGTTGTGTGTACAATAGGAGTGGTAATGGTTAAAAAGTAAAACTGGGGATGAGTTTCGAGCTTATATGAGTTATTTGCAATATTGACTCCTGCTGCGCTGTATGTTAAAGTGTCCGCCTATGTTTTAAGATGGCCCCCCCACACCCGGTGAGTGAGAAGTAGAGGTGGACGGGAGAGGCCGGGAGGTTACCAAGAACACCCGGACGTACCCCTGCCGTCCCACACTGTCCCAGGGGGCCGGCCCGTCCCACCCAGCTGGACCGAGGGCCTGACCAATATTCTGCGTAGCATGAGTTACGCCCACATTAGGGTATAACTACTTGCTGTTGCCTTCATACATGATTATATCATCAGTGGTTTGAGAAAGTCCCTTTCTTTGCTTTCCTTATTTCCTCCTTGGTTATTGTTTGTATGAATGCTTGCTCTAGTTCCGTGTTGTAGCTGAAGCATCATCTCCTTAACACTTAGCCTTCCCATTAAGCCAGGCACACAAGTCAGTTGTCATTCTAGAGCAAGGGGGCAGCATGTTGGTGATTGGTCAGTCAGAAGCTCCTGCCGGGGGACAAGCCCACCCAGCAGTATGGAAGGCTCTTTACAGGAAGGCAGGGAAGCTGACACAGTGCATGATTGTAAATGCCAGATACCTCTTCATCTCTCTCAGGATATTATTCACTGAGAAAGCTACAGTGAATCTATAACTTAGGTAGGAGTCATGAGAGAGGAGTCCCTAACTGAGACAGTGACCTTCTCCTGTTGTGATTTATATACACTGTTGATTCATTAGTTTAGCCCCTTCATTTAGGTTTTCATTTCAATTTCTGGTAGCAAGCTAGAAATGGAAATTTTTAATATGTGAATTACAGGGGTACGGTGTTAATTATTTTGATTTCTCTCAATTTACTTCAGGATCTCAAGGATTACATGCGTAAAGCAGGAGAAATTACATTTGCTGATGCACACAAACATCGTCGTTATGAAGGGTAAGACTTTTCCCTCCCATTATTACCTTACAGTACACAAAATGCATTTTTAAACGTTGTATGTGACACTATTTTCTGAAGAGTAAGATGTGTTTGTGTGTACAGTATATATATATATATATATATATATATATATATATATATTATATATATTATATATATATATATATATATATATATATATATATATATATATATATATATATATATATATATATATATATATATATATATATATATATATATATATATATATATATATATATGGTATATAAATTATTTTTTGTGAATCTTTTTAGTGTTGTGGAGTTTGCAACTCGTTCAGATATGAAGAGGGCCATTGAGAAATTAGATGACACTGAACTTAATGGTCGACGTATTCGCCTGATTGAGGACCGGCAGCAGCATTCTCGTTCAAGATCACGGTCTCGTCGTCGAACAAGGACAAGGTCACGGTCACGGTCCAGGAGGTCCCGATCGCGCTCCAGGTAAAGTTGAAGCTGTGTGCAGTACTTTGTCATATTACTGTAGTTTTAAGTTAGTGAAACAGTTTTTCAGCAGCAACATTTTCTCAGTGCCTTTTGCAGTTGTATACAGTACTTGGCAAAATATCTTCCAAACTCCACTCATTGCACTTACTACTGTCCACTGTAAATAATCCTGCAAAAATTTACTCCACTTTACTCTCTTATTTACATTTTTAATCTTGCTTTTGGCTTTTTTCTCCTTTGTATAGTACAGTAGGGTTGTGTTGTATGAGATAGGGATGGAGAAAACCATACAATATCAGATTACCTTATAACTTGACATTTTTCAGTGTTAAAAGGGGGTTAGGGTCCAGAGGCGCAAAAATACATCACTTAAATAAAGGTATTCCTCATTTAACATGAGAGATGCATTCTTAAAAAGCTTTGTACTGGACAAATTCATGCTAGACGAATCCAGAAAACCATTGAAAGCAATGGAGAAGATAAGAAATGTGTGTTGGAAGGAAAGAAAAAGCATACAAGGTCAGGTTATAGGATTGCAGTCCCAAAACATATCTTAAAAAGTTCCATCAGACACCACGTTTTCTCACTTCATCACTTAATTCCATTATTTCAAATGCATCCTAGACTGCACTTGTTCAACCTCAAGGTGTCTGATAGAGCAATGGAACTCTTGAATGTCAGAATGAATGTCATGAACCATACATTTGTGCTGTTGGTAGTCTTATTACGGAAACAACATTATTGTATCGTTGATCTACAATATGTCGTGTCTCGACCAGTCAAATTGGCAAGACCACGCCAGAGAAATACGCGGGATAATGACAGGCAAATGTACCAGAAGCAGTGGCTTTGCATTACCACTGCAGTTTCATGCAATTGTCACTGCTGGATTTCAACAAACTATATTCCTATGAGTTTTATATTGTTTGACCATATCATGTCTTGCCCTAATGTACAATAATCCTGTGTTTTTCGCGGGAATTACGTTCCTGAAACCTCTGCGAAAAGCCAAAACCGTGAATACTCTTTATGGAATCACTGTACCTGTGGCCACCAAACAGCTCAGGTAGGTCATGCACCTAACCACGCCATGCTTTCCACTCATGGCCCAGTGGTCATACTGATCACTGATGCAATGTACCGGCATTTATTAACATCATTATTTGAAACTAATCATATTGTAGTATAATTATGGAAAAACGTAAACACAGTTATATCCAAAAAAAAATTTATGTACAAGTAAATAAAAAAATATATATTTCACTGAGGTTGGCAACACCCGCATTGCCAGCCTCTACCTGCTGTCCCGGCGTCTGCCTGCCCTCACACAGTCACGCCAGCCAGCCAGTCCTCTTCCACCCACATTCCTCCACTTGAAGACTTGTATTCTGACAAAATACACAAATGAATTGTCAGTCTTCACCACATCTCGAGCCATAGCTCACACCACCTCTGAGCTTGTCCAATAAAACTGTTTTTTCCGTTAAGGTCATAACTATTCTTGATTGCTTGGTCACTTTAGAGTCATTGTTAGTAATATTTGCCTTTGATGAGGCTGGCTTCCGTCCCGGAGCCATGTGGAATGCATCTGGGAGGACAAACAGAAGAGGTAATCACAGTAGAGTTCATAGTACGGTAGGCACGTGCTTTTCGGAGCAGCTGGTGTCTGAGGCGGGAAAGGGTGGCGTCTGTTTGCCGCACCGCACGGGAATATCGAAAATGGCGTGGAATTAAGTAATTTTGGGGGGATATTTTATATATACCTGTATATAATTTTTTTATTTTTTTTTTTTAGTAAAAAAAAAACGCGAATGGTCAAAACCGCGGAAAAATACCAGCGAAAAACACGGGATTACTGTAACTACTTTAGTGTCTACTGTAGTTAATTTGTCAGCTCATCAGCCTGGTTGGGATCATTGATGATGCTGGCATTAAGAAATTTAAACCTCTTAAATCAAGTTTTGGTTCATTATTTGCTCCCCTAATCTGTTTTATATTGGAAATTAAACATTTTGCAATGTAAGGAAACTTTATTTTCTAGCAGCACTTATTTATTAGCTACATTCCTCATAATAATTGTACTGAGTCTCCTTTCGTTAGTACTGTACTATGCAGTATTCCATTCTTTGCTTACTCCTGAAAGCCTTAATATCTTGTTTGTTTTGTTCTGTTAAATGTCTCGCCTTGTCCTGGCTAGCATGAGCTATAATCATGACTTGTTTGTGTTTTCACTTTTATGTTCATCCAGCAATGTGATATACAGCATTTTGAGAAATCTCATTGTAAGTTTAACTACATTGTTGAATTATTGTTTCTACAGTGTTTTGGTCAGTAGTTAATACAGCATTTTTTCTGGGCAGTATATCCAAACCTGTAATCATTAATTATTTTATTTGTGAATTTTCATTCACAGATCACGTTCCAGAAGTCGCTCTCGTTCAAGAGGTTCACGAAGATCACGTTCAAGGTCAAGGGATTCCCGATCCCGTTCACGATCCCGTTCACGCTCCCGTACTCATTCACGGACTCCTCGTTCTCGATCGCGTTCCAAATCACGCTCCCGGTCCAGATCAAAATCCAAGTAAGTAAACTTACTTTCCTATGATTACATAAGATGCAAGATCATTTGTGTGTGTACAAGTGCATACCTATCTTATCTTCTTGCCTTGGCATGAAAAAATGGTAATACGTACAGTTCAGTAGAATACTGTATATATTGGCATAAACATACATTATACAGTACAGGTATTGTACTTTATAATTCTTGCAACTAAATTCCTTAATTTTTTGGTGAAACTTGGAAGGAATTTTCTTTACCAAACCGTAATATCTTTGATGGGATTACATTTCAATCACCACTGACTATTGACCAGAATATTGAAAATTTCCCGATGCACTAAATCATCTTAGAACCAGAAAATTGTTCTAAATTGCTGTATCTTGTGTTGCAAATAAGATTTATTGTGTTGTAGTTGTCAAACAAAGGATCTGATGCATCTCCAAAAAACTTTCTTGATTAATTCACTATCTTTATTGGGCTTACATTTTGCAGTCACATGACTCATAAAGTGACAAAAGTTAATGCCTTTTGTTCTCTCTATTGGTTTGGCATAGTTAATATATACCAGTATTACAAATTAATTATCCTAATCTTTCATCGTGGTAAAAATTATCCCATTCCACACATAATGAAATTGATAGATTCATTATTCTTGACGATAAATAGTTAGTGAAGTGCACTGTCAAATCATTTACTTTTTGACTGGCTGAGCAAAAATTTTAAAGTGAAATTCAATACTTGAGTACTGTCCAGGATATATTTTGGTCAATTTATGGATACTTTGTTAAACATGCAGTATACGTCATTTCTTAATAGACTTTGAAATAAGATATGCAAAGAAAAAGTTGTGTTGAAGATTCAGGCACATTTATATTAGTGCAGTTAAAGCATGTAGTATTAGGTACCCATTATCTAGATATTACTTGATTTATATAACCTTTATTGATTATTATGCCTAAATAGTAACTGATTAACTATCCTCTTACAGTGATATAAAAAGAGAACGTGGTAGTCGTTCAAGATCTGGCTCACACAAGAGGTCAGTAGAACCTGATATCAAAAAGGATGATGATCAAATCCGAAAGGACTCTCACAGTCGCTCAAGATCTAGATCACGCTCGCCTATAAAGGTTAAAGAAGCAGCTTCAAGGTCACGTTCAAGGTCGGCCTCACGCTCACCTCGACCTCGAGACAGTCATTCACGATCACAGTCTCCTCAAGAGAATGGACATGACCAACCCGAGGATGAGTAACAACTAAGTTAGTGCTTATGTAAAAATCATTGATAACATCAGCACTAAGCTGATAATTTTATTAGAAATTATAAGGAGCCTCTTGTGTGTATGGAGATAGCATTAAAGATTTAAACCTGTAATTTTTTATGGAAACACTCGTGTATCAAGAACACTGAAGGCATATACCGATTTGATTTACTGGTATCCCGTTATGGTGATAATTGTGTGTGATTGATATAATTGCACTGTTTGAGGGTAGACTTGGTATTAAGCAATCCTTGCCATTTAAGTATAAACAGTGTGGTTGTTACTTCTATGTATATTTTTTCTTTTCTTCATGAAGAAACCACAATGGTGTTTGAAATTTAATATTTTTGCATACTCAATGAGTATTATTTGCTGTATTTTTATAGATAATGTACTAAAGAACAAGGATGCCCTCTTTATTCTATTTATTTTTATTTTTGTTTTGTTTGTTTTTACCCCTTAATATTCAAGTGTAGATATGTTCAAGAGAAATGCATTGGGATATTGAAGTTAAGTTTACTATTCGGATTGTATCAGCTATGGTTTGCTAAAAAAGAAAATAGTACAAATAACATCTTTCTGGCATTTTTGTGTGGAAATTTGTTGGCAAATTATTTGTATATCCATAATGTAATAGTATCAAACTTGGTAAGGAGTAGAAACACTTGGCAGATTGTCATGTTATTTAGTGTTGTGGGTTACAGGTAATTAAAGTAAAAATTTTGTACAATACTGGAAATAATTCTTAATTATTTCAGAAAAGTTTCTAATTTTGTTTTGTTCTTATTCTGATATTTGATTGTATGTATCTATGTGGTTATATGCTAGCAAGGCATTTAAGGATTGTCTGATACCTGTATCTGAACATAATACGTAAGATGGCTCGGCCAAATGCAGTGATATCCCCGTTAGCCGGAACAGTTGGTGCAGACCTCTTCCGGGAATTAGATATTTCCGGGTAACGAGACGACTCTCAAAACCGGAAAAATCCCCCATCCCTGGAATTTTTCCAAGTATTGTACTGGAAAATGTTTCTCAGAATTTTCTAGAAATTTTGCATTATTTCATCCTTGGAATTTGCTCCCAGGCCCAGAAATTTTTTTGGGAGATTTCCGGAATTTATCTTGTAATTTTCAGAAAATGCTCCTGATTTTGCGTCTCGGAATTTGTTGTTGTACTTGGAAAATTGGAAATAGTTTCCGGAATTTCCATAAATTGGGCTTGATTTGAAAACCTCCAAACCTGTATTTGAGATAAATTTTCCGGAAAAATCCCGAGCAAATTTCAGTTCCGGCTAACGGAGATACTACTGTTGACTTAAGATAAAAATTTACTATAATGATAAGGTGGAAGCAATATGTGGTTTTGGAACCAAAGTACAGTATGTATACAGTATACTATATATATATATATATATATATATATATATATATATATATTTTATTTTATTTTTTCTGACAATATACCAAGTGTTGACGTTCCTGTTGTGATTACACTGGATTCTCTTGTAGCCATTGATTTATGGCCATTTTGAATTCTTGAATAAAACATAGATGTTATCAAAGCTGACCTAATTATAACATTCATAATTTATAAACCCAAATGTAAGACTGTTTGTTGGAGAATAGAGATCCTGGTGAGTGCCAAGGTCATCATCAGCAAACAGCCTGTGAGTCACCTCCCATATCATTATTCACTAAACTTGCACACCTCATTTATTCTTCCTTAGTCTCTTATTACCCTTTCTATGAACATTAACCCATACCCAAGTAAATACTGTACTGTATGTAACACTGTATACATGGCCTCTGCTTGAAATAGTATGTGATCTTTTTTTGTACAGTATTTCCCTCTGCATTTCAAAGAAATTTTTGGATGTGTACAACTTCAGTGAACAATATCTCGGGACAGAAAAAATTATTTAATTCAGCAAGTCAAGAGGCCTTGGATAAATAGCATGCACCTTCTCCTTGAAATATTTCTGCTTAGCTTTTATTTCAGCGTTTAATTTGTTCAGTTATTGTCATGAATTTCTGTACATTTTGGGTGATATTTTGCTGTGTTAAAAGGATTCTCCCAATCTGATTATCATGGGTGTGGTAGAAAGTTCTTTACCAGTGAAAGGGTTAGTACATGTATCCATTGTTCAGCAATCGTTTTCTTAGCGATTTAAAATTTAAAACTCCCGTTGTTTTAACGATCTGCCATTTTCAGTTTAGCAATCTTAGACTTCCTAGGAAAAATTTGGGAGGGAAGTCTGAAAAACTGGGGATTCTGTGCTCCAAGTGTGCATCATTAAACTGTAATGTGGCGTAGAAATAAAGAAAGTACTGTCCTGTATACAGTAGAGTATAGTACATTATTTTATAGTATACAGTACAGGGGGTCCCCAAGTTACAAACACCTACCTATTCGAACTGGGTCCCATAAGGTCATTTATTTTAAGAATCCGACATAGTTAGAACTGGTTTGTAATATTAACATACGAGAACTAGTTGTTTGGCGTAGCAGCAGGTGAGGAGTAATGCGTCACGCAGCTAAGCGCCTTGAGGGAGCGTCGGTACACCTTGCCCGGTACACCTTGCCCTCACCTCGGTAACATGTAGTGCAAACTGTTGTTTTTTCTTATTAGCTATTTTTCTACCCTCACCATGGCTCCCAAATGCAAACATGATGCACGTGACAGTATTGCATCCAAGAAAAAGAATACAATTATAATGGAAGTGAGTCAATATAATTAATCATTCAGAAAAAGGCAAAACTCCCTCAGTCATTGGTAAAGCATTGGGATTCGATTGGTCAACGATCAGAACACTTTAAAAACATAAATAAAAAATTCATGAGCATGTAACGGCCGAAGGGTCCACCTGAGGGCTTCCCTGTTGACCGAATTGAAGGCCTTGGTTAGGTTGAATGAAAGCCATGTATAGGTCACGACGCTGTTCACTGCACTTTTCCTGTAGCTGGCGGGCAGTAAAGATCATGTCACTGGTGCCACTTGATGGTCTAAAGCCACATGAGATTCTGGGAGGAAGTTTTCCGCCGCAGGAAGTAGTCTGTTTAGGAGGCTCTACACCAATGCACTCAACTGTGAACAAAACAAAAGTGGATTGTTAATTTAAATGGAAAGGTTGTTAGTGATATGGGTGGAAGATCAGCCAGCCCGAGGTTTCAATGTACACCCACATCTCGTTTTACACGCCTTTCATTTAAGCGTCTGGAATAATGTGTTTGTTCAATTAACATCTGTTCCTAATTTACATGCAACTATTTTTTAAATAACGCGGTTTAAATTTGCCGCTTGGCAGCGGAGTTGCATGTGATGGCTGGTGAGGTGGTTGTTAGTATTACTGTAAAATTAGTCATATCAACATCAATGATTTTAATTTTAATAATAATTATTATAATGTAAAAATAAAGATTATTACTGCTTATGTTGATGAAGATAAAAGATAATGGTGCTAATGAAATATACAGTTCTGCACAACAACTGTTGGCTATAACACGATTCCTTCCTCAACGTTTTAAGCGTGGCGTGGGGTTATGTAATGTATACAGTTCATGTTCGACATCACGTTCAATTGATTCGTGTGTTTTGTTTGTGAAGTGTTTTTTGAGAGGTAATCAGTAAATGTCGTTCTTTTTTTGCAAAATTAGCTGTTACTCATAAATACTGTATGAAAAACATTTGTAAAAAGAATGTTTCGCAGTGCGGGCTAATAACGGTTTACACCAGCGCTCTCTGTCCTTGATTTTTGCTGTTTTCTCCAATTTTGTTGTGTTAGCCATGAATATAGAAAGACAAGGTAAGAAGAATGCTTCCAACAATCGCAATGGACGTCAAGTCAGATGTTATCACTCGCCTTCAGAGTGGAGAGCGTGTCAGATGTGAAGACATTAGAGTTGTGTATCTTCCACCGAATATGACATCCCTCATTCAACCTATGGTTCAAGGAGTGAAATGTACTTTTGGCTATGCAGTGCTATGAAGAAATCCTGGGAGAAAAGAAAATGAAACCCATCCAAAAGTCATTTCTCTCATATTTCAAGAAATCTGACAAGAATGCACCTCAGTAGCCTCCCTGCCCTACCCCACCTTTGTCAAACAGAAGTTGCCAGTCATCAATGTAAGTGTTATTTAAGATGTATTTACTAGTGTTTTTCTTTATGAATGAGTAAGGTAAAAGATATTTATTGTGAGTTACCCTGTACGGTATATGATGGTTTCCCTAACCTGTACCATTTACTTGTATTCTTATGGGAAAAATGTGCTTAATTTACGCGTTTTTTAATTAAGCGGTGATTTTCAAGAACCTAACCCCCATGTAAAACGAGAGGTGGGTGTACAATGTGTTAAACTTTCATTTTTACTTTCTTTTACTGTAGTTTGTAATTAAATTTTTTTTCTCTTAAATTCAAGTGATTTAAGATGTATCTAAGGACATAGAGTATGTGTTCCGACTTACGGTATTTTGTGGCATAGAAGACGCACCCTGATTTTGAAAGTGTAATTCTCGGAATTTTTTTTTATACCTAATAACCGACACCAGTGAAACCGTTGCTTGATATACAGCCCTTTTGGCACAAGTACACACACCTTTTTGAATATCATCACTTAGAATTGCTTATCAGTTGCCATTTTCATCAATTTAAAAAAAATCTAAGAAGTGGAAATCTTTAATACAGCACTCATTTAATACATCTGCTCACCTCGTCTAGCGGGCTGTAGTGTTTACATTCTTTCAATTGTTTTTGTCGGTATGACAACGACGGGAAATATTTTCCAACAGTAGAAGGTAAGCAAATGTAAATTGTATATCATCGTCTAAAAGAAAAAAAATCTTTATTTAAAAAAAATAAATAAAAGTAAAAAAGCAACTCGGTAAAAATTATTGAATTAAAAATTTTGGTGTGAAGAAACAAAAATTCCTGCACTTTGAGACCAGCTGACAATCTTTCGCAATTCCCCAATAGATGGCGCTGCCGCACCACTGCCATTAGTTAAACCGCACAGCAGCAAGGGTTGTGTAGCTGCAGCCGTTTATTTTTTACCCACTGAGTAAGTAAATAATCTTATTTTTTGCAGTATATCAACAATATTAGTTAAATCAATTGTTTTATAATATTGTATAGAGAATACTTATAATTGCTTAGTGCTGTAATGAGGTAACAGTCTTTGTAAGGGGCTGACTTCAGTTGACTCTAGAAAATCTGTGCTACAACCCATCAACTAGCGTCGTGGAAGACGCATGGTAATTTTCAAGGTATATTTTTGTAATAAAAAGTGCGTCTTATATGCCGTAAAATACAGTACTTACATTCCCAACCTAAGAACGTTCTCTGGAACGGAACTCGTTTGTGACCCTGGGTAACACGGTAAAAGAAAATTAAAATTACATAAACAGTATCTACCCAAAATTACAAGTTGAACGATAACATACCGTAGCTCACAGTTCAGCCTCGCACGCTCTTGTGTGCTAATGGGGGGCAAATCGGCAACTCTGGTTCACAATTACGTGCCATCGCCAGAGATATTATTCCTCATTATCCCTTGTCTATGATATTTCTTGTTTCTGTTCCCTTAGTGATCTGTTTTTCAGGAATGCATCACAGTTGCTAAACTACGAATACCTGTACTGTAATGGTTAACCCAAAGACTACCGAGGCCTGAATTTGTCAAAGGTGTAGAAACTCGCCATCATGCCACCTTCATATTGTCACACCAATTGACCATCAAAGGGGGATGGCCAGGAGCATTGTCCAACAGCAGCAGCGATATGTTGTACAGGTTATGGCAGCACTTATACTTGGTGACGAAATGGAGAAGTATTAAAAAATGCAGTCATGGGTGATGGGCTTCGTCACCCACGCCTTTGGGTTGGACTGCCAGATAACAGGAAGCTGTCTCTTCACACATCCCTTCAGGACATGATGGTTTGTTGAGGTAGGAGTCATTCCTTCAATTGGCAGTTTTAATCTCGAACCTCTTCCATTTTGTGCAGGACCGTCGAGGATTAGGTGGGTTAGCCTGTTCACTTTCGCTGATGCATTATGGGTCGTCTTACTCGTGTATGCAGACGATCATCAACATGGGAGTTTTAGTACCATTAACCCTTAAGCCCCGGGTTAGGGTGCTGCTGGCAGTAATCCCCCACGGGGGTAAATTGAGAAAAGATCAACTTTTCCAATAATAAAAATAGGCAGAAGTTCTGGAACGTCACCCGGGGCCTAAGGGTTAACTGGCGAGGAAAAAAAAAATTAATTTCCAGTCAAAAACTTATTACAAAGCTGCTATAAAATTTATTAATTTATCTTAAATGTGCTTTCTTTATTAGTATATGTCGCATAAAGTTTAGTGATGATGTCCTGCCCGTGAAGCTTGGCTCCATCCATTGTAAGATTTCTTGCCCATTTTTATTTTACAGATAAAAACTCCCAAAACTGCAAAAACTTCTGATTAAATTATCTTAAATGTGCTTACCTGCATAGTATCACCATTTGTGAGATGACACTACTCCAGCAGCTGAACGAGCTTGCATTTGGCAGTAAAACAAAATACAAGCCTCTTGAAAATTCACAATACAGTAAACCCTCGATAACTCTGAATTTCAAATAATTCAGCATGGATATGGTCTCGGAATGTATTGCACCCTGGAAATGTGTCTCCTACTAAGATGCTTCATTCTTCGCCTGCAGTGCTGGTAAGTATTTCTATTTTACATTTAGTAATTACATATATGGGTTGATAATTTTTTATTGTATTTTTGTAGGAGGGCGGAAGTGCCTCGATAAGTCGGAATTTGGGATATCTGGGCAAGGACAGAGCCCCATATGTGCTGAGTTATCGAGGGTTTACTGTATTGACTGTAGAACTGTTAATGCAAAAAAAAACCAGGTTTATAAAATTACCCTTGTTTTTCTTTGTTCATTAACCATATTCACTATTCATTAACTGTATTCACTATAAATACCCAATAAAACAAACTAAAAACAATTACGAAGAGTGTAACGAAGATCAGCTACTAGCCACATCATCCAATATTATCAGTTTGTTTTTCTGCCACCTCTGTTCATAGTGCGCTGCAGTATTTAAAACTATGAGTGTCGACACGATGACCCCCGTCAATGGAAAATGCTGATTAAAATTCCTACCGTTAAATTAGACATCACTCTCAGCATTTGCCCCCCCCCCCCACCCCCGACAGGAGAGTCAAATGGTCCTTCACCGCCTTAAAATTCGATGCAGTTTTCTCCTCCGCAATGTAGGTGCAGAATCACAAAACCTTGAGACTTTGCAGATCCAGTAAGGCAGATCGAGCCATTTATCTTAATTTTTGTCGCACTTTTCTCAATGGAATGCATGGACCAAGGGGCTAAACTGCGTACGGTACACATCTAATTTAATCGTGCCCTCGGCTTTCTCATGCTACTTTACAATGTGCTATTTAACGTCCAAGGTCACAGACACGAGGCCCCTGTGCAGAGGAGACAGCAGAAATGGAAGAAGGGTGCTTGGGAGGCATTATGAATAATTTTTGAGATACAGTATGCTACCTACCACACAGCGCAACATCAAAATACAGTAGACGCTTACATGGCCTGGTGTATGAACACAATAAAACACGCCACTTATCAGCGTGCTCGCACAACTTGAGCTACCACACACTTCTGCCGACAGCAGGATATGAGAGCTGCAACTAGCCCGTGTGGGTTTGAAATATTACTGTAGCGTTAAAACATTAATTGTGAATAGCGATGTACAGGGTATTCCTATAATAATGTATACTGAACTTGAATCTCCCATTTACTCTCATTTTCAATATTGTATATCCTACATAGCTCTCCTCTCAACACTTGCTGTTTCATACTCTGTAAATGCCATAAACATTCTTTCCTTTTTCCAGAAACATTATACAGTACTGTACTGTATTCATGTAATACATATACACACACACAAAAAAAATTTTCCTTGTGCTTATGTAGTACTCACAATAACCCACTTTTACCTCCTTCCATTTACAATAATTTTAACATTAATATTTGGGGACTAATCCTTTATTATCTGTTAGATAACTACATTTTATGTCAAACTTCTAGTGTTAAAAAATAAAAAATTGCAGGGTTTTTTAATTTTTATTAAAAATCATTTCAACAATGTTAAAACAAAAACTCAACAGGATGTACTGTACATTAGGTCATTTACACATCATGAATAAAGCAATCCACGATAGGTTGGTTAGACTGGAACTCTAAGATTCCTTATACTGAAGTAACTGAAAAATTCAAAAGAATTAGAATTTGATACATTATAAAACAAAGATTGAGACGACTGTCTGTACACAGCATGTTAATCCTGTTGCTTTTGTATGCTCGTGAATGTATATATGCATCAAAATTTATCAAACTAACAGTACAGTGCTTTTAATCTTTTTTCACCTTTCAATAAACTACAGCATTCTCTTAAACTCCTACTGTGTGCGTAATAGTACTTTTCAAGAAGTAAAGTACCGTTTTTATATCACTAAGAAATCTAGTTTGTTGCAAAAATTATTTCTTATAAATAAATAACATAATCCTTTAACTGGTTGGTCTAATTCCACTTTTGCACTAACTTTGAGTATTACCAGGTATGGGTTTTGAAACTTATTTGAGAATTTTAAATGGTGCCTATATCTGACCAATTTAATATATAGTATTTTATCAGGCAAAAAATAGGCTCTTCACATGTTAAATAATATCCCAAGTAATAAATGCATTTTTATCTTCCAAGATAACTAGTTTCAGGGATAATTATGAAAATTGATAAAGGTTAGACAGACACACACACACCAATGTCTCCAAAAAATTTGTAACCATCCAAGATACAGTACAGTATACAAAAAATTAAGTACTGTAGTTGATATACAAGTACAGTAGTCTCCATTTCAAATTCTGTACTAATACCCCTTATGATAGTCAAACTTACAAAGATCATTGTATAAACTCAAGACTTGATGAGACAGGATTGCAGAACTTCTGACAAAAAGAAGTCTGTAAACACTGACATAGCTTGAAAGTCTAACTATACAATAATAAGAAATATCAACCTAAATCACAATTTTTTTACAGCCAGCTGTAAAATCTGTTTCACCCATGGCAGTTCTGATACAATACCTTATAACTGAAAAAATAAAACCACCTTGTGAGCAAGTCATTACTGCATCAAAAATTTTAAAACTTTTATCACTCATTTTGGTCTCCGTCAATAACTGCTGGAATCCATTTCCTTTGCCATTATTTAATTTGTGATATGAGGCAACTGCCATAATCTGAAGTAATATAATATGAAAATTAAGTAAACATACCATGTGTGAATATTAAACCAATACTTTTGATATAGAGCATACTGAAGTTCACGACCTGTAGTAGTACCGTATATATAAAACTACATTAAATTCCTTGCAATAGTATATTGCAACTGAATTTATTCTACATTTCTTTGTTTACTTAAATAATGTACTGTAGTGTTTATTATTGCAGGCCCTTGTCATACAATGCTAGAGGGTAACCATAATCAAGAACAAACACATAAATATAATCATAAATTTAATAAAAAAAAATTCCACTTGAAAATATTTAACCTACAACACTATGTCAAGAATGTTTAGTAAGGTAAAGCTGTCAATAATATATAGATTCAGGCCAACACGGTACTAAATTTTGGTGTAGAGTACATAATTTTAGTAATTTTTTTTACTGTTACATGTGCACACAATCGTTCATACTGAATATGTAAAACAAAAAAATAAATAATAAAATTCAAATAATCATAAGGGCAAATTTGAACACAGAGAATAAACATTTCTTATGTCCGCAGGACTTAATCTACAGCATGACCATGAGAGGGTGCTTCTGTCTCCCATGTCCTTGGTGAAATGATTGTCAAATGGCAATGCAGTACTGTATTTCTTCTTTCATTTATTAGTATTATTTTATTCATTCCTCACATTTATAATGGAATATATTACAGCAGATAATAAAGATGCCACACTATTCTGCAGATACTCAAATTTCAATGGCGTGGTTGGTGAAATGGTATACTGAAGAGTAAAAACCGTGGATACCCGCGGTTCACGAGGGTCTACTGTAACATAATCTACTACCTGGAATATGTCATTTTATTTTTATCATGTACACAGGAATCAAGTGAATCACATAACTGTACAATGGCAGTTTGCCAAATACTTTACACCATAAAACTGTAAAACAGGAACCAGAATGTAATTTATCCCGAGAAACTGTTACATTATTTTCTTTATTATACATCACAGGTACTGTATACAGTACATTAATACATCCAATAATTTTTTTTACATAATATTGAAAAAGTATAAAACACAAGCCCCTTTTTGCTCGTTTTGTACAAATTTTAAAATACAGTCAACCCTCACTTTACGCGGTCCCACATTCCGCGTTTCCACGTTTACGCGGTATCCTGCCGAAACCGGAATGCTCACATTCCGCGGTGCGTGTACCCCTTTACGCGGAGAGCGGCTGGCGAGCCGCGCCATTTTTGGATCCAAACCTCCCGCCATGTTGTGTAAGCCGCGCGAGCAGGGCGCGCACAAGGTCGCCCAGTCATCAAACCATTACAGGTAGTTCTGCTATAACGCGATAATTGTGTTCTTGTAAAATATCGTGTTATAGAAAATCGCGTAATAGAAATAACAGGGCTTATGGAGAAAATAGGGTTAGGTGCAGATTACTCGAAATCGAAAACATTTAGTAGTTAGCCTAACACAAAGGATAGCACAGTCTAAATAAATGTTACATTCATATCTAATAATGAAATCATACAGTAAATGTAACACTTTACTTGATGGGGGAGAAGGGTGATTTTGAGGTTGATAAAATCGAGCTTCTCTTCAAGTGTTATATCCTTTCTTTTACGATCATCACCGGGAATTCTATCACCAGAACGCTTCTTGTTGATATTCTTCTTTACTATATTCACAGTTAATACAGTGGGGTATGCTATAACGAACGGATCCTACTAGAACGGTTTTACCTATAAAATTGAGAATGCTATAACGAACGAAACTCCTACAACGAACATTATTGAATTTTTTTTTTTCTAATTTATTGTTTTTTATTACAAATATTAATGATATTCTTTATTTCAGGGGTTTAGATGCATATTTATGCACTTTTTTACAATTTTTACAATTTTATATTATATTTTTCAGTGTTAAGTGGTTGTATTTGGGGGCCTGGAACGGATTAATCCTATAACGAACGAATGCTATAACGAACAAGGTTCTAGAACCAATTAGATTCATTATAGCATACCCCACTGTACCACAAAATTGGAGAAATAGTAAGCAAAAATCGCGTTATAGCAAACAAGCGTTCGCGTTATACAAATATCGTTCCTAATTCATAAATCGCGTTAGAGCAAATTCGCGTTATCAAAACACGCGTTATAGCAGAACTCACTGCCGAGTTCTTCACCGCCACCCACCACAGCCGGCCCAAGTCAGTGATAGTGATAATTATAGTGAGGATATGGACTTATATGGACTTTGAGGGGTTTGACAAAGAGGCCCTGCAAGCCTCTGTGGTGGATAGTGAAACAATTGATACAAGTGATACAGGTGAGGGCCAATACCGGTAATCTGCCCTCTGCCTCGGAACCAACCCCCCATCCCCGTGTGCCCAGCCATCTTTTCTACTAATGTAAGTGTTAAAAAATCTAATATTATTGATATTTCTCTTAATTATTAATTGTGTGCATACCATCATAAAATTTAGAAGTTATTTTTACTACAACGTAGGTATTGTGTCTGAAAAAGTGGAGTTTGGGGGTCGGCCCAGTCTCTATTTTAATTAATCCCATATGTTATGTTGTTCACTTTACGCGTTTCTCACTTTCCGCAGTACCCTGTGGGTTGAATTAACCGCGTAAAGTGAGGGTTCACTGTATACAGCTCCTCCCCGACTTACGACGGGGTTAGGGACCCAAATCCAGGTCATACCGGGTAAGTCGAAATGGTCGCAAGTCGAAAATGCTTAAACAATACATAGAAAATTTTAAATGGGTGTGTCTTTTTCTTCTCAGCACCACAAAACTCTCACTTTTAAGCTTGCCAGCCATTTTAAAGGGAATTACATAACTTTTGAAGAAATAGAGGTAACAATGGGTAATATTCAGCTCAATCATTGAGGAACTGCTAACCTGTAGTATATAATTTTCCCTTTTAGGGCCAGATTCAGGAGTGGGCAAAGTGGGCAGCTGCCCAGGGGCCTCCACATGTGCGCTAGTATCTATATCAGGGCTGGACGACTTGAAATCACATGAATGACTCCAGTCATGTCTCACTTTTGTGTGCGCGCGCGTTGGGAATTTGTACACTATCAATAAATACACAGTTAATTAAAAATTTCTCAATGTTCTAATTTCCTCAATATAACTGCATATGGCTTCAAAATTCTCCAAAGAAGTGTTCTAATTTCAAAATTTTCCCGGGGGGCTTACAGCGCCCCCCCCGGAACTCCCAGATGTTTAGGCTCGCTTCTCTCGCCACCCAACCCTCTTGGGTAGTTATAATGAGGGGGGCCTCCACAGGTCTAAATCCGGCACTGTTCCCTTCATATAAACAGTGAACAAGATATAAAAATCCCTTCGTGCCATGAAATCTGATTAAAATAATCTCATGTATTTAATGCAAGAGTATCTGGTTTAAGTTTCTGGTTATCTATGTAAGATAGCCTGAAAATGTTCATGATCATCAAAATACATTTAGTACTGTCAGAAATTAAGATATCCAATCTATGGTTATTACTCAGTAAGCTGCTTTCTTCACACCATTATTGTACCCACATTACTAGTCACATAAATCTATCCCACAATAATATTAGAGATACAGTACTTACTGGGGCCCATTTGCACCAAGAAAACTTAAAAGTAACCCAATGATAATGTGTTGTTATGAAGCTTTAAATTGGGGTGATCATCTAAGTTTGTGTTCATGTTTCTGAGAACATGAATAGCAGCTCTGTCTAAATTTTGCATTCTGAACAAAGTTTTACTTTTTCCATTATAAATAAGTGAAGTACTGCACACCAATACATGACCCCCCATCAATACCCCTTAATTTTTTTTTAGATTCTACAAAAATGGCTACAAAATCACCAGTTTTATTCTAACAAAACATATTGATAAACACACATTAGAGTCTTATAGTACTGTATTTATTATATATATATATACAGTACAGGTACAGTACTGTACAGGGTATATGAAATTTTTGCAGTAGTTAATTCACTGATGCTGTTTAAAGACAAAGAAACAAATGTACAAAAGGGAGGATGGACAAATGGAGGTCAAATAAAAGCTACCTTATTGTTTCTCTGGTAAGGAACAATAATAAATAATAATCTATAACAATGTAGATCAGGGCAAAGCACCAAAAATATTTAAAAAAAATTTAATTAAATTTTTCTTTATACATTACTGTATAGTAGTACATACACAGCTTTGTCCAGACACCATTTACATGTGGGTAATAACCATATAAGGCCATCAATATCATGGCAATACTTAAACTGAAAATACGGCATTTTCAGTGTGTGTATCACTCTTCACTGCATACAAATGAATAATGGCAGAGGTAGCACAGTTATTGAGCCAGACTGGTGAAATAATAAAATATTTGATTATAAAATAATTTCCTCTTAATACTAAACAAAGAAATTACCTATTGCTTATAGTAAGGCACCTTTGTATGTACTAGGTGTCATATTGTGGACTGTTTGCTGAAAGCGGAAGCCCTCAAAGCCCGAGGTCATTATAGGTAGATGTGAGCTCAAGAATAAGAAAAAATTTCTACTTATACTGATAGTCTGTGTTCTAAGTTTTATGACTAATATCACTGTTATTGAAGCTTAAATATTTTCCAATATATTGTTTGAGGTATCAATTCATCTAGGAAGCCCTAAGCATATATGATGATGAATATATACAGTAAAAACTTGATTTAACTCATCACAAAGTATACTTTTATGATTCATTACACATTGTCAATACTGTACTGTAGATGGCAAAAGTTAGAATAAATTAAATTATTTGAAACAAATAAACTGCCAATAAAAAATCATTTTAATATTGGTACCTATACAGTATACAAATATAGGGGGCATACAAGTTTGGTGCACAAACAATTTCTATTACATTTGTGACCACTTAAAGCAATTCTACATTACAGTATTTGTACTTACACAATAGGTACCTATACAGTACACTATTTGTAAAACAATACTGTACTTGGAGAAAACATTGTCTCTCTCTACCCTTATCAAATGTTTTTATTTTATAAATGCTTAGTAAAAACAAAACGTTTGGAAAAATAATAAAAACCAGTTATTACTGTATATCACCTCTATAAATTGTTGCTCCCTAAAAAATTAGATACCGCTGTGACTAATAAGGCTATTACCAAGTTGAGAGCAGTCGTACTGATGCAAAGTCAGAAATTTAATCTGATTGCTTTGAACTAATCTAGCTTCTCTTCCCTTGGTACCAGATCCATGTATCTACGGATTGAGTTATCCATCACGAAGTGGATCCCATTATCAATTGGGTGAACAATGAAGGGAATGCATCCCAAGCCAATAGCTGTAGTAATCCACTTACGAGTGGTGAGGGGCACCTTTGGTATGGCTCGGGCCATGGTGAAGAGAGACCCTGCACATACCCGGTTGATGGTGAAGCCAGGCACGATGACTGATGCCAGGGCTTGCCAAATTAGTGTGTCTACTGCTGCATGTGTGATGGCCTTCTGAGTGGATCCTGGTTGCTGAAAGTTAAAAGCATTACAGGAGTATTGTACATGGTTTTTGTATGTCTGTACTGTAAATATTAAAGTTCCTACATGGGGACCAGTAATATAATACTTTATATAAAATTCTGTATTAAACTAAATTAAAGTTATCAGCTACTCATACAGTACAGTACTGTAGTTAGGAAAAAATTACTGACTACAAAATACTGAACCTACCTTACTCGTTTTTTTTGCTTTATCATAAGTATCGGCAAGCACGTATGCAGATGCTACACCGTATGTTGATCGTACAAACCATAATGGTGTTAAGGCCCGAAAAGCTTCTCCCACTTCATTGGCATAGCCTGAAAAAAAAAAAAATGTACTGTACTGGAAACCTCTGTAGATGTTGTATTTTTCAAATATTAAAATAACTGCACAAGGAGACATTTCTATATCATTAACTGGTGCTTCTGTAGCGTGCAGTCTACAAAGATATAATTATTCTAACTTAACTTAAGTTGACTTGACTTGCCCTAACCTGACCTTATCTAACCTATGCTAACTTAACCCAAATATCTTGTAGACTGCATGCTATAGTAGCACCTATTAACCTGTCAAACAGTATAATGTATAATCCACGAGTTAATATACAAAACTCTGCCACAATTACAAATTTACTCACCAAGCAGACGGAGAGGAGTGTCACGGTAAATATCCACTTCCTTTACTTCGGCCATCTTACCTAAAAATATAATAACAAATCATTTAAAGTTACCTATTCATACACTTGTCTTTTAAATAAACTACCTGCCATAAAACAAAGGATTGAGCTAGAAAGTCCCATTTTATGGCTATAGAGACGAGTCAAAGGTATTATCCATTAACCTGGGTTTGGTTAGGTTAGTTTAAAAGGCTAACAAAACCTAATCTAGCCTAGGTTGGGTTAGTTGATAAACTAACTTACCATCTTCCTTTTTTTGCTAGGGTATAACTTAAGTACTGTACAGCAGTGATTATCAAACTGGGGTTTGCGGATCCTTGGGAGTCCGCGAAAAGTTTTTGAGAAATAGTGCGTTTATCGTTTGTGAGAGATTTGGCGATTCCAATTTGCAGGATATTTTGGATTTGGGTTGAAATGAACAAATGCTTTGGACTATGATTTATTCTTTGATTATTGACAATATTTGTATGCGTCATGGTATATAAGGGGTCCTTGGTTGAAAAAAGTTTGAGAACCCCTGCTGTACAGTACAAGCACTATGAAGGAATTCATTATTGTTGCAAGAGTTAGAGGGGTCATATCTCCATATTTAAATAGCGATAATTTTCTTTCAAATCACCATGATAAACATAAGAAAAATCTATTTCGATTATAAAATTCCCATTATGGTGTAAGACAAATCTTGACCATTTTTATTTTGTTTCATGGGTTAATATTCGTGAGTGACCAAGCACGGAACTCTGTATTGATTTATATATAAGGAGATAGAGCAAAATAATAAAATACCCGGTATATACATTTCCAACAAAAATACTATTTTTTTTTTGCTTTATCTCCCTATACACAAATCAATGCTGTATACAGAAGTGTTTGGTCACTACCGAATATTTACCGTTTCATGTTATATATAAAAAAAGTATATTTAAACAGCACCAATACTGTTCAAAGGTATTTCCTTCCTCGCCCACACAATTTGAATTCCATACATTACAGTACTTAAAAATCTACACATCAGTAACTATATACAAAAATACCAGACCTGTTATACGCCCATATGTCTTTGTCAAAGTTTATTTCATTATCTTAATTGGGTGACAATAATCCCAGTGGACACAACATGGCTTAACACACGTCTGGTTCTTTACATTAAAATTATAAAACAAACACACCATAACACCAAAAAAAAGAAAGACAACATAACTTTGCATTGGTTAAAACTGAAATATTTGGCAAATACCGATTCTATTTCATCGAAGTTGTCTATACAGTAACTAACTAATGGGCACACTGCCAGCTTACACCTGCACCTCTCGCCATACACACGGTAAGACCAGCTGATGTGATGTAACGTGTAACGTGTTGTCAATACTACATGCCTAAAATATATATACTGTTTTGTACACGAGACAAGCAAATACAAATGTTATTTATATATAGCTTATAGGAATATGGGTTAATATTCGTCCATTGGCTGTCAGCAGGTTCCCGCCACGTTTACCTGAGGTTATACTCCTTGGTTGGCTCCTTTCCTCATCCAGTAGGTCAGTCCTGTGGGGTACGGGATGTTTGGTTCACACTCAGGATGGGATGGAGAAAGGAAACTCACAATGTGCTCTCTGTATACATGTTGTATTGGATGTACAGTGCAGGTTGGTGCTGGGAAGTGGCAGCGTGGTTACAAGCGTGATGTAGAGAGAGCTGGTTGGTGAGGATGCTCAGAGGAGGACCAGCTTGTGGGTCGCCATGCTCGCCGGGGGGAGCGAGGACCGCCAGGCAGGAGGAGGTGTTGCTTGCAGGTTGGTGTAGGTAGAAAAAGAGAGGTCACCACGAGGTCAGGTCTTATATAGCGGAGGTAGGCGTGGCTTAATAGTTGACCTCCGTCATGTAAGGCGGCGCTGGTTGACCTAGACCACGAGGCATACACTGGGGGAATTCGCGGGGTCAGCTACTCGGCGACAAACAGCGTTTGAAGGGGAGGAATCCACTACAATCCTTTCAGTATGAGAATAGGCTATTTTTTTTTACGTTTTTCAGTGTTTTACTCAAAATTTTCCTCAATTTTAGTGCAAATTAGCTGTTTCTGTTATAAATGAAACTGTTCATGTTTTACAAAAACTGCTAATTTGTACAACAAATGAAAGTCAGATTTGAGTAAAACACTGAAAAATGTAAAAAAAAAACTCATACCAAAACCTGAAGACAGTCAATGGACGAATATTTACCGAAATATAATATAAATTATTAATGAAGTAGCTAATAACAAAATCTTCATGAAATCCATGAAATAAACATAATATGGATACACACAACCAACAATAAAGGGAGTACTATTGCCGCTGGAGCCTGGAACCGGTGTGAAGGCAAACTAATACAAAAATAATATGTACACTATATTCATTTGTCATTTGAAGACTTGTGTGTATCATCTGAGTTAATATTTATATTCTGTCTTCTTAGTAAGGGGTTAAGGCGTACGATGCTGAAGCTTTGTAGTGGGCTCTGTGTGGCCATCTTTTAAATTCACAGTTTTCTAAACCAAACTAATGGGATTTTGGATATTCTATTGAGTATTGTTTTCAAAGCATAAGTAAGATTAATATATTTACTGATTTCATTGGAAAAGTAAGAAGTCATTAATAACAGCAAATTATATTGGTAAGAGTTAATAATACTCACATCTGTAGTTGGATTATGCAGATTCAAAAAGCTGCATTGCATTTAGCGTATTTTTTTATAGCTCGTGTAAATTGCCTTGCATCGCTAATGCAACTGTATGAAAAAAAAGTAAAACGAGGAAATGGTACAGTACATCGCCAACAGCAGGAGTGTGTCGTTACAGTTTGGGCTGTTTGTTATAGGCTCGTTGTCAGTCTGCAACCTCATTTTTTCCTTTCTATTTTATATTTAGAATAGAATGCAAAATTTAAGGACCCGGATGATTTGATGCCAGTCTGGTTTATTCAAATGGAAATTTTGAGTGTGCAAATAAATCCTGAAGGGGTCTTTGTAAAGATGGCTTTTAACTTATCATTCCGACGTCACCTGCTCAAATCAGAAGTCATGATTGGTGGCTACCAAATAAAACTATCGGTTAAAAAAATGACTCAAAGAATAGCATCGATATCAGAAAATTTATCTTGCGCTTATTGCGAACTACAGAAAATGAAATCCTTGATGGTGAAACAACGAAACAAATTTCACGTTAAAAAACAGTAGGCCAGTAGCCCTAGTTGGGTGACTTTTGAACGTCCGGAGTTTTAAAAACCCTCTTTCGTTGAAGAGGGTCGTCGTGTTTCAACCCGTCATGAAGGACACCTCACTACAGTACTTGACTGGGGTGGTGTGGCGGTAAAATTTAACAACGTATCGCCGCCCCTGGTGTAGCAAGAGACAAGCTGGAACCTCCTGGGGCGCGTCCTCCTTCATCAGCATGACTGTGACATGCGCCCAGCCGCGTGTGGTCAGCAGGTTGTGTTTGTTGTATAACCACAAGTGTGTTGAACACCATAACACACATGTGGAGGTGAAATTCCTGTCATCCTCAACCTCACTGACAGCTTCTCAGTGCACAATAGGTATGTACAAGCACTTGTATTTAATTATACAAAATGGTAAGTAATTAATATTGTATACAGGGGCGGATCCAGGAATATCAAAAGAAAGGGGGGGGGGGTCCAAGAAGTGTGGGTGGGGGAACGTGCAAGCACAGAGAGCCCACCCAGAATTTTTTTTAAATCTGACCAGTATTATGGGCATTTGGAGGCACTTGTGCACCTGTTATTAGGAGATATTCTGAGGTCGATGGTAATTACTTTTTACTGTACAAAAATGCCTGAGTACGGTATTATTGCGTTTACACACCGTTCATTCCTACCACAAATCTATTATCATATTCGAATAAGACGTCTAATTATAAGATAATTTTCATCTATTACATTACCGGCAGAAATGTATAATACTGAGATAGCTTTTCCAAAAAAAAAAATCTATTTTCTTCCATTAACCTCCCGCCATTATCGTCTGCCTCTCAGTGTCTCTCGCGCGTCTCCTTCGTAAATCATGACACGCATGCGTACTCGTACACGTCACGCGGCCAATCAAAAGCGTTTTTGCTGATTCAGAGTATATTTGGCCCAATCAAAATCGAGTTTTATTTTGGGTCTCATATTTTGAAATTGAAGTTCAGTTCCGACCATGGATGTCTGCGATGGATGCCACTTAAAGTATATGGAACTGATTGCGAGTTTTTGGAAAAAAAAACCCGTAGAAACTATAGCATTTTTCGATCGCATGGTGTTCTTCCCTCCTCAGTAAAGTGTTCTAAGAGCAAGACTGAATGTAAATATCGCAGACCAACATAGTGGCGTTGTGTAAGAATCCCAGAATCCAACGACGAACAAGAACCAGGCCAATAAGGTAAGGAATAGGTGATTCCATCATATGGTGAGAGTCAGTAAGTTAGGTTAGGTTAGGTTTTTGTTTTTCTAGTGTTTTTTTGTGTATTTTTTAGTCGCTTAGCCACTTTTTTTTCGGAAAACGTCAAACGAAAAAAAAACCCGGCTAATTTCCGCCAAAAATGAAGGTCATATTTGGTCTAAACAAATACACTAGAAAAATATATTTTTTACTTGCTAAAAGTGAACGGTGTGCCAATGCAAATTTACCGTCATGGTGTAAGTTTACATTTTGTGGACGAGGGTACTGACCAAGCGGGTCGATGTAAACGAGAACACAACGCTCAGTGACTGCAAAGTTTTTGGAGGAGTATTTACGGTAAATAATGAATTTCTTCCCATACAAAGCACTTAGAGACATCATTTTAGTGTCATATGTGCAGTTTTCACCGTGTTTTACCCCACAATTTCCCTTCTCCTTTATGCCCTGCCCACTATAAATGTAGACTATATTTGTGAGTACAGAAGCAACTAATGACGTACTGTGGTTATAATAATGTTCATATCAGATCAGATTCTCCTTCATAGTTTTTCTTGGTGAAAACCGCCAATTCTATCTTATCTTGGGGGGGGGGGGGTTGTCTTGGGGTGGTGAGCACAAGGGAGGAGGATGGGTGTGAGTGTTGCCTCTTCTAGAGACGAAGACAAAGAACAGTGTTTAACGATCCTGGCATTTAAAAATAAATTAACAATCGGCTTAGTGATGAAGTGAACTGTTGCGTGTGTCTGCTATACATATATGTACAGTACATAAAATTGTTTAATAAGTGTATTTCAGCGTCTGTAATGTATGTAAATGTTTTGTATGAGTATGTTATTGTTCCATTGTTTCTTCCCCAGCTATTATGTACTGTGTTATGGTATGGTTAGCGAAATAAAACAAGCCTTTCTGTCTCTACCAGTTATTATACGTAGTGAGCAATCAACAGGTTCGTGCAAGCCAAGTACTGAATGTGTAGCTATTAAGCGTAATAATATCATATTGTTATATATTATTCTGTTATGTTATTAGTATAATTATTTTCCATTGTTGATTGTTGTCTGAATATTGCTTTCATGCGTTCACTTTCACGCGGTGTTGGCCGCGTCTACCATCTGGAGTGAGGAACAAGTCCCTCACGTTCCTTGCAGTTTCTCCTACAATCTGACACAGGAGAGGGAGGTCCCTGATGATGGTGGTGGGATGGTAGTGTTGGTGATGATGTTAGTGGTGGTGGTGGTGGTAATTATGGCGGTGCTTGTTTGAAAACTTAGTTACACCAATATACACCTCAAATATGCTTAGGAGTTACTGTATGTCACTCAAGCTGAAATCACATTTTCGCTAATCTTCAACATTCGTTACAAAAATGGTCATTCGATTGTCCGAGTAAACACTTAAGAAATAGCGGCAGTGTGTTCGAAACGGACTATGTGCTTTTAAACTGGTAAACATACGAAAATTATCCTTTATATTTTTTCTGTATTCTAACTCGTTTTCTTGTTTACTTTTCTGTTTTGGTACACTTAGAAGTGTTTGTGTGTTTGTCTATATATTTTATAGAGTGTATATTGATCAGGAAGTTACCCGCAATATTCTTACTTAGTTCTGATTAAAGTAATCATCTTTATTTTGGATCAAGTAAATCGTATTGGTTTATTAGTTTAACCTTATATCCACATGACTGGTAGAAAGTTCTTGTTTTCTTCTCTATTGCTCCGAGCTTGCGTGCCTGCCTCCACGTGTGAACAAGATGCAGTAAATGAATACTTACTGTACTTTAACTAAACTTATACGTGTTTATAATGCAACAAAAACTTCCAGAAGATGTTGAGAATATTTTTTATTTGTCTCGTTTTCAGAGTTATGGCTCTTGAACATTGATGTGTTACGACTTGAGATTTATCAACCTTGGCGGAACCGTTGTACGACTAGGCTAAGTTTAACGATTAAGTAAATCTGTAATATTTGTGTTGTCTTGTCTGTATGTTTTGACGGTGGTAGAAAAATTATTGAAACGTTAGCACTTAAAAATGTTTATCCAAACCCTGGTGTGTGTGTGTGTGTGGCACACAAACTGCTTACTCAAGACACATAGTAACACAAAAATACTTAAGATCTACAGTCATTAACCTCTACATTTAATTAAGATCAGTTTAATGTACTCACAAAGTGAATTGGTTACTGCCCTACATATGGTATCATTAACGAGACGCTTGCTAGATGTTATTAAATTGCACAAACACGAGAAAAGCAGATGATGTTCAGACTAACTGCCGCGCGCGACCAACCCACTAATATTGGCACATCTGCCACACCCTCAGCGAGGAATAAAAGTATTGTTATTAGAGCCTTATGACATTATGGCAACTATTGTTGGATTACTTTCAGTTTCTGGGATTTCACAATATTTTTTAGCTGTTTATTTGACTAGCTGGTAATTTTGCCGTCACAAACGGTTGCGGAAATGACTGGTAAGTAGGGTTCTTCACTGGACTTAAATGTAAATTATTTTCGTAACAGCAATTACTTCATTTTGAATTTGAGCTTCGTAGTCTGGTTGTCTGAAAGCAGGTCAAATTATTTCAACAGTTGTAGGTTAGCTACGATTGGAAACTGACTGAACGAACTGCTTATTGTTGATTCATGTCGTTTATTAACTTCATTTACACCTCAACATAATTAATTTAAGAACACTTCCTTGAGATGCACATGAGCGGAGAGAAACTAGGATCGTCCTACATAGAGATCGTACCGACAGATGCTCTGGTCCCTCCTGACCGCTTACACGTGAACACTGCCATCTGCTGTATGTCGTTGGAGGTAAACACGCGAATGAGGGTGGGAGAACTGAGCCGTTCACATATTTTCTTTTGTAATTCCTTTTATGTATTTTTCGCTTCATTTTTTTATATTCTGCATATTCTATAAATTTTCATATGCGGGTTGTGAATTTAATTAAAAGTATGTTCATTTTGGAAAATAACGTGCAGAATACACATTCACACTCGCCTATTCAGTGGTTGTCCTTTTACTGTATCCACCTTCACTTGCTCATCCGGGCACGCACATACAGTAGGCCGATTAGTGGCGAAGAGGATAAAGTATACTTTAAAAAAAAATTCAGCCCACCTGGGTCCGATTTTTGGAAATGAACACAATGTACAGCAGTTTAGGTTCGGTTAGTATTTCTGATTTTGAGTTGCGCCTGATAACTATGATAACTGCACTATACCGCCTGTTTTTAAATAATATAATGAAATACGATTAAATAATTTGTTATATTCAAAAGCAATGACGAGAAAAAGGGCCAAATATTTTTTTTAATAGAGCCACACGCACGTACGAATGATAACGCGCCAAAAGTCGACACACGCTGCCAGTGACTAGCCAACACTTGATCGTCGGCTCCCACACCAACAACACAAGACACTCAGCACCTCTTCATGTCGGGATTTATTTTGGCAAAACGTTGGATTTCGTTAGTGTTGTAGACTTTTGTATTGTGCCAGTGGAATAGAGCAATTGACATGAGTTCGTGAAGTGAAGTGTGGCAGTGTAATTAATGATATTGATAGTGGCCTGGAACAATAATGAAAATGTCACTGAAATAATAATACATTGGTGATATGAACAAAGTATAATTGGAAAGTAGTACCGTAAAAAAACAATCTACTGTATCTTGACGTGATAAAGGACTTGATACTGCAGTGATATTGCAAAGTGACAACAGACCTACAGCACTAAGCATATCCGAGTGTGAAATTGATACTGCTCAGTGTCTTGTCATACGTTTATTAATGTTGTAGAGTGTAAAGGCTGACAGTGCCAAGTAAATATATCACTGACACGGATATTTATTTACCGTCATGAGGTTAGACCAGCTGACGCCAGCCAAGCTCTCCAGACCTGCACGCCATTGACAGTGATACATTGACCAGCAGCAATCTCATTACAGTGTCAGTTACTGTGGATGACAAGGAGGAAAGACAAAGTAGAGAGGACTATATGCTAGGCTAGTGCAATATTGCAGTGTTATGTCAAATTAACGTGAATTAAATCAGTTTTGCATGTTAATTTGAGATTGTAGTGGATAATCTTACCAAATACCTGGCATAAGCTTGAAAACCTCACGTAACATAGAGTATCTCATGCACAAGATTCTAACAAATTGGAAACAATCTGCAAGCTGATAATTAGATTTTTTACAGAAGTGCATTTTGGGGTTTTAGAAATATCACTTGGAGTTAAAATAAAATGAATTGTTTCAAAACTAAAGTACAGGTGTTACAGTGACCAACAAAACATGGAGTGGTGACTAGTGATGTGCCAGGCACGCAGAGGTGTGTTACACTGGAGGCACGTGGTGAGGGTCATTACAGCTGGAATTATTTGACGTGGCCACAGTAAGCTGTGTTACCACGCTTATATCATGATGGAATACACATAAGTTTAGGTGGTATAGATAACGAGGATGTTTTTGTTGTCACAGGGAAAGGGTTGGCTGGTTGTGGTTTTATGGGCAATAAACAGGACGGAAGTGATCAAGCGGGTTTTATGTCGGCAAACTGACGCCCAGAGGCTTCATTTAAAGAAAACATAAAAGACGGCATAGAGTTAAGGAACCACAGGCAACACGGGAACACACAATGAAACATCCAGGAACACGGTAAATGTACAAGGTCATACAATACGTGAAGATCCCACAGTGGCGTCCCAGACTATTGTCAAATAAGATCACGGAGACCAACACAAAGCAAACTTCCTGATACAACGTTCGATGACATTAGATTCTAAAAAACAAAAAAACAAACAAAAAAACAAGGTAAACTGAAGACAGTTTTCAAAACAACCATTGTGACGAACATAATTGTATTGTAACGTAATTAAATTTTGCAGGTGTGATATGCTAGTCAGTGCTTAGTCTATTTTTCTACAGCCAATGATGAAAAAAACCGGTTAAGTAATCTTGATCATCAAAATTTGAAGGTGTTCAGAGCACCAGTGATAGTGTAGTGGCTAATGCGGCTCGATGATGTGTATTATGTCCCCCTGAAGGGTGTGACTGTATGTTGATGGTCCGTAGTGTTGTGGTGGGCGCGGCGTGATGGGTCAGGCACTCCATCGGGTCTATTATCAGCCTCGCATCCACTTTGTCGTCTGGCTGGGTCGCCAGTACTTGTTGGAGATGTGGGCCAAACTGGAAATGGGGTACTGTGGCTTTCGCCCACGGTCACGCCCAACCCCGCCCTCACATCCACCACCCAGTCCTCCGCCCACTCCAACACCCTTTGGGTCGCCGGACACGCCTCCGCCCCCGGGCTTCAGCGAGGACCCACATGTATACACCTGCCCTCACCATGGTGGTCACCAGCCCGACGTGTGCTTCCTCTGGTGAGTACTATACTTATCATTGATCTGTTTGAATTATTGAGGGAGGGGAAAGTACTTGCATGTAATACCCGTAAACAGTGACTGAGTGCGTGTTTCGCCAGTACAGCATTCTTTTATATGTACAGTTCTTAATCTCCATTAACACGTTTTGAAACAAAATGTCAAAATTAACTGAGAAACAATCAGTACGTTTTACGTGAGTTTCTTTGAGTAGGCAATAATTTATAATTTGTATATTCTGAATTTGTTATTTTCCGTGCTCGTTATCACCATTTCCTGACCAAACTCATTTCCTTAGTTAAGAATTAAGGTGAGTGAGCCATAATTAGTACTGTCTACAACCTGTATCATACTAGAGTTTTGATCAGCGGAAGACCACTACCTTTACCGCACCTCATTAACGCCAACGTGTTGCTGATCTGCCTCAACAGTTATAATAACGCCCATCCATACCATAATTACCACGTCAGTTAACCAAAATTACAGCAGATCCTGAGCGAGAGAGTTGTATCAGTAGCCTAGCAGATGAGCCACGCCTCCCGCAGTGATCATGAGAGGTGCCGCCACAGGTAGGAACGGAACATAGTTTATCTAGTCATGAAAAAAAAGGGGAAATATAACCTTCAGTCTAATGGGATTCGTGTGGCGGATTAAATGCCATTCCAGTTAACAGCCAACACGCTAAGATAGGCCGTTGTAACCAACCTTCCTAACTGGACGGGAGTTGGTGGGCATTCCATATTTTTTTACTGCAAAATATATTTACGAGCAATTTTGTGAGGGATTGTCAGTAATTAGCGAATTTCGTGTCATCTTTCCCAGATCAATTGTCATAAGTGAATGTATTAGTACCAGTTAAATGTGTTTTTGTGAGTTGAATTATCTGCAGTGGCTTAAAACACCCGACACGGTGCCACCCTTCTCTTATGTTATTTAATTGCCAGTAATTTTGGTTTAGAAATCATATTAATATAATTTAGTTAAAAAGTAATTATGTACCTCCTTGTCTTCACAAACTACGGGGTTATGTAATATAATATGTTAACTGTTTGTTGCCATCATTGGGCGATAGAGAGGTCGCCCAGTAGGTTGCAACGTGTAACTCTGTAGAAATAATCGTCAGTGGAAAGAGTGAAATAGACAAAAAAAAATTCCTTTCTCGTGTTACATATAAATGTTTCAGCAGTGTGTGTGTGTTACCTGGACGATTAGCGATAATTTTGTATACAGCACCTATATAAATGTATATACTACTCGTGTATCCCTGTTATCCAGGATGACTGGGTGTCATACTGATGACATCCTAAGCTCAGAAGACGTGCAGTCACACTGACACATGTTATCCTTCCCCTCCCGCCCCGTCATCCACGACACCTATACACTACTACACCCACAATACTTGCACATACACACTACAGTGCCCTGCATGTCCCTACACCCAAACACACCACAAACATCTGGTGGCCACCGTTTGCGGCGGTGATTTATACGAGTTTTCACCTGCCTCGGTACTGCTGACGCCCCAGGCCGACACTTTCTTCTGTTAACTATGCTTGTTTGGCATGAGCTTTGAACAATTGAAATTGTCATGGCCATAATGTACCGGTCTTTGATAACTGAGTGGTTGTATGATTTCCGTATAAAATAAGCATGATGTTGCTATTGAAAATTAATCACCACTCGCACCTCGTCTGAGGACTCACCCGACGAGCAGTGGAAACTGTTAGCTTAATATTTGCAAACCCAACACCAATCAAATATTGTTTTTACATCATCAGGGGGGATTGCCGGCAAACTACTCACTTAGAACCCTAATAAGATTGTATTTTTTATTGAGCAAAACATATTGTCTGTAATTAAGCAGCCTAGCGTGTGTAACAGTGGGCCTGGATTTAGTGAACGTTTTTAGAGCATTGCATTAGAACTCTCCATTGGTTATGTTACTGGTCACACGGTGTTTACTCAGTAGTAGGATTTTATTTTTTTTTTTTACATTCTTCAGTGACATCCGGCGAATTGTGTGAAGTTAACAAATGATCTGTATAAAGTGAGCGTAATGATACCTCTTCATGTTACCTTGTTTACAGTACTTTTGGCGTGTGTTTTATTCTTTGGTCTTGATCTTGTAATAGGAATGACAAAGGCATTAGATACAGTTATTGTTCCTTTGTGAATTTCAGGCCGATTAATCTTGTCAGCTTCATGTACAGTACAGCAGTCAATCTAAGGAGTAAACGATAGGCTGCCTGTATGTTGTGGTGTTCCGGGTACCGTTGTTGACTGCTGCTTGTGTCAGTGGCTGGCGTAGTTTTGGAATTCATATCACGAACATTTCTGCGGAAGTCTTATGGTGCATTTAATAAACCTATTTGTTAGGAAATTGTAAAGATAGTTTTCCTTGTTCAGTTACAGCTTTAAGGTCACAGTTGACGTCAATAATTATAATCTTGTTTGTGTGGGCGACCAAGGTCTACAGAACCTTGGTCGCGATATGATATCCTCCGAGTGGAAATATTGTCGACGCATTTAGAGTTCGATTAACTTAAGTGAATAGAACTTCTAAAAAGAAAAATATTGAGGGATATAATTTTTGTGAGGATGAAGACTGTGATAGTCTTAAACTTAGGCTTCTACCGAATTGTTTACTAGTGGTAACCTATTCCCTGCTCTGTGGCTGACACATGCTGGCCACCTGCTGGCGGTGGTACTGATTTCGCCAACACCGTCTCATGCTGTTGTCACCATTCATTTGTTTGCCAGCTGCTGACGTGCAAATTATATTTCTTTTTGATGCTTTGTTCTTAAGCTGATACTCTTAGACAGGTCGCCAGCTGCTGATTTAGCTTGTGATTGAAATAATTTTGTAATCACAATTCTGTGTGAATGTCAACTATGGGTATTGGACGTTGTTAACTCTTAATTTGAACTGTACCTGCTCTTGATACTGTATATTAATACTATTACTGACGACCCTGCCATCTAATGATACAGTATTATTTGGGGACAGTGCTTGCTAATTAACTTTAATCACTGCTGACATTTCTCGTTAATTTCACTATTTATTGATGACATTGTTCACTGTCGTCAGCGCCACTTATTGCTGATATTGTTCAGTGTTCACTATTTATTACTATCACTACTTGATGCTGTTCCTACCAGTTGTTAACATCATCACCACTGACCCTGCTGTTGATGTGGCGGAGTGTGTGTGTGTGTGTGTGTGGTGGAGTGTAGTTACAGGCTTTCCTATTTATGAGTCACTTGACCTTAATGATGCTCCATCTGGTACATATTTCCTACAGTCCCTCGACACTTCCTCCTTCCCTATCCTACTCTCTCCCTTCACTTACCCTTCCTCTCCCCTTCCTTCTTCCCTTTCACCTACCCTTCCTCCTCCCATTCCTCATTCTAGCCCCACGTCTCACCTCTTTTCTTCCTTTACTCCATCGTCTCCTCTCCCACTCGTACCTCCCCTTCCTTATCTACCTCTCCTTCCTCTTTTCTTAGTTTACTTTCCTTCCTGCCCCTCTCTCAATCTCCCCATATTCACCCTCCCCGAGACCCGTTTTAGCTCCCCCCCCCCCTCTACAGTCACCCAGCCTCCCGTGCCATCTGCTGTTGACGTTTAGGTGGGAGGAGGGGAGAGGAAGGAAGAGGTGAGGGAGAGGGAGAAGGAAAAGGTAGGGTGGGGGGAGGGAGAAGGAATGTGTGAGGGGAAGGGAGAAGGAATAGGTGAGGGACATAAGTAGAGTGGAGGAAATGAAAGTGGAAGGGAGGCTTCGAATCACCGCCATGTTTTTTATCAGTAATCATACCTAACTGTTAAATGCATATAGGCCGTTACTACAAGACTCGTCGTACTGTTCATTATTGGTTTATCATAAATAAGACTTCCACACTTACTTACTTTTAAATCTTTGGTATACCTCTATATTTATCAATATGTACTCGAATTCTCAACAGGTGACATTTTAAAATTTTCAACGTAACCTATCCTAACCACTCCCGACTTCCTACACTATACTGACCTGTTCTGACCTAATCTATCCATACCTGTCCTATCCTCCCCCAAACACATCCAACACTCGCATAGGTCTAACCATTTCTCGACAAGTCGTTCATAATGGCGATGATATATTTGAGCACCGAGAGTCTTCTATTGTTGAATGCTTCCTCTTACCTCTCTCTAGGTAGGGAGGGAGGGAGGGAGATGACTCGATGGGGGTGGGGGATCTTTGGTGAATTCGGGTCGTAAAGTGGGGTTTGTTGTGATTATGACGCAGCTGGTGATGGTGGATCGCTGCTTACTGACCTACTCCAGTCTCTCCCTCCGTCCACCCAGTCTTGTGAATCAACAGTGACTATCTCTTATCACTTAATGTTTCCCTTTTTATCTTTTTTATGTGTGCTTACCGTCGATTTTAAACTAGTTCTAATATTCCCTGTCTCTGTCTGTCTCGCTGCGTCGGTCTGTTAATAAATAAAGCCTTAGGCAATAGGTTCCAGGTGAATACGGAAATACAGTGTTATACTTTCATTCTTCAAGTTGTATAAACCACTTTCTGTAACCAGTATAAGCTACAGCTATCAATAATCACATAAAAACGTACTGTATTATATGTGGGGCTTATATTACAGTGTTACAGTCAGGTACAACTTTGTCACCAACTTTGTCACCACACAGAAAGGTACTATACATTCATTATATGTATAGTGATGTATAGTTTTACTCCCCCATATTGATACTTATACAGCAAAGTATACAGCGTTAGTAAGCGCGAGGTACTTAGGAATGTGTATTATGGGCCACTCCGTACATAGACCAGCAAAAAGCATCATAATTGAGTACATAAAGACGTTGACCACCTGCTACTACCACAGCTACCACCACTACTACCACAGCTACCACCACTACTACCACAGCTACCACCACTACTACCACAGCTACCACCACTACTACCACAGCTACCACCACTACTACCACAGCTACCACCACTACTACCACCACTACTACCACCACCCATAACACGACTGACAAACTGCTTCTCTCACTTTCTACCTCACAATAAACACTCTTACTACAACAACCAGTAAAGAACTAGGTATATATATAGTAAATCCAAACACATTAGCTCCCAACGAAGCGCTACAAAGGTGGTGTCAGATCTGTAGTAAAAGTGTTTATTGTGAGGTAGAAGGTGAGAGAAGCAGCTAGTATAGTTTGTCTGGTATACACAAGTGATGTATCGGTGTTATATTTAGGTTATACTGTATGTTGTAGCCTATACCTAAACATCAGATGCAGCTTTATGTCACGTGTTTATTGTTGTTTTTTGGAATGTTAATTTGGTGTATTTTTTGCCAAGTATTCTCGTAGTATTATGTCTTCGCTGTTCAGACAATGATGAGCTAACAGTAACGCACACACTTCAATATACACAATAGTTCTCTTATTTGTTCCAAAAGACAAAATATTTGAACTCACCTCTGTACTGTGTTTGGCTGCCTCATAAACAATCATTTTTATTGTTACCTTGATTATTTCAACTCGGCTTTACTTGATTGCTAATTTTTTTCCCCAACACAACCAATAGTGTTACTGGTTTGTTTAGATTTGTCGGAGAGCTTGTTGGGAGCAGACCGTGTGTGTGTGTTCTCACTACTAGTTAAACGGGGACTATCTAGTGGCAGCCGTTTAACAGTGAATTAAGAGTAACTAAACGCAATAAATCCGGGAATTCTGGAACACATTATCGAAACGTATGTAGACAAAAAAAAAAATAGTTTCCATCCATTATACAACTCGGATTTCTGCGAGTGTTTATATATGTTGTCGGGTGGTGATAGTCTTCTCTGGCACACTTTAATGTAAGCTAGTCTGGTGTTCGTCTTGTAGGTTGTAAACTGCACTGGCTCTCCTACTGTCAGCTCTACTTGGTGTGAATTAAGTAGTTTCGTGACATTATCATTTGTCATGTCATCAAATCCCTCTCGCCGTTCACAATGCGGATGATAACAATTGCTTACACGTGTATTGGCCTGTTGGGGAATCACTCAGGGGTCATTCACCACTGCCGCCCTTAAGTTCCGCCTCATATTTATAACTTTATGTTTTCCTTGTTCAACATCACCACTCACCACTGCTTCATGTTATTGTTATGGTGTGATTTCTCCAGACATCCATAAATGTAGCTGCTTTTCCTCATTCTTTTTGTTGATAAGACTTCTTATGATCTTCAAATGTGACTAGATTGTGATTTCAAATCGGTACATTATTAGCATTATCTGTGTTATTAAAGTGACAGTGTTAGAGGAACTTTCTAGTCTTGGTAATCTTAAGTAGATCGTTCATGTCGGCTGAATGACACTGCGTTGTTTAGCAAGACAAACGCTGTACATTATTTTCAGTCGAGCAAGTGATATACCCCCTAACGTTCTCAGTACCCTGGGTAAAGTAAGAGTATATAATGCCCGTTTATCATTCGAAGTTTTGTTGGAGAGGAATGAAGGGGACCCTTGTCTATCCTCTGCCTCAAAGAGTCATCTCGTTCCTTTGGAGGCCAGCCCAACACACTGACACGGCGGCGGACGACACTACACAACATCCCACCACCCGTTCAGAAATACCGTATAATAAACCAGGATAATCTTAGCAAGCAGCAAGTTTTTACAATCGCACTTAATTCACCTTACACAAGACTGAAGACACTGTATCAGGTAGCGAAGTAAGTGACAGAAGAGCAATTAAGAAACCAATTGGGACTAAGTAACTTGCACGTCGTGGTGGTGGTGTGGGTGAGCAAGTGGGTCATAGGGGGAGGACTGGTAATACGCCTTAGCTGCCGGAAACTGTGGTGACTCTGCCTAGTAATACTGTGTCTCTGTTATTATGTTCATTATCTTAACACCGGCTTCCTGACATTTACTGAGGATTTTTTTTTTAATTTTTTTTTTCTAAGATGAGAAGGATTGAAGTGGATTGTGTAAGGGTTGAAGTGGATTGTTTAAGGGTTGAAGTGGATTGTTTAAGAGTTGAAGTGGATTGTTTAAGGGTTGAAGTGGATTGTTTAAGGGTTGAAGTGGATTGTTTAAGGGTTGAAGTGGATTGTTTAAGGGTTGAAGTGGATTCTTTAAGGGTTGAAGTGGATTGTTTAAGGGTTGAAGTGGATTTGTTTAAGGGTTGAAGTGGATTGTTTAAGGGTTGAAGTGGATTGTTTAAGGGTTGAAGTGGATTGTTTAAGAGTTGAAGTGGATTGTTTAAGGGTTGAAGTGGATTGTTTAAGGGTTGAAGTGGATTGTTTAAGGGTTGAAGTGGATTGTTTAAGGGTTGAAGTGGATTGTTTAAGGGTTGAAGTGGATTGTTTAAGGATTGAAGTGGATTCTTTAAGGGTTGAAGTGGATTCTTTAAGGGTTGAAATGGATTGTTTAAGAATTTAATTTTGTATTTAGTTTATAATGTGGAATGGTTTAGGGTGAGGTTACTGTGTTTTGAGCGAGTGGATGACAGCAAATGAAAGGAGTGTTATTATTCTTTTGCTGTTCATATCAGGGGGGGGGGGTGGCAAGATGTTAATAAACTATGCGAAATATTTATGAAGCGAAATATAACATGTCACTAGACGGTTTAGGAAATATATGTAGAGGGAAAAAGACATTTGTCAATAAAACATGTTAAGATGTGTTTATATAGGGAATCAATAAACTGTGGTAGATTTGCTTTAGCGGTTAATATTGCTATTCGTGCTAATCCTTCACGTGTATTGGTATTTGTTTATTATTATTATTACTTTATTGCTAATATTATTATTATTATTATTATTATTATTATTTGTAGTAGTAGTATTACTTTATTACTATTATTATTATTATTATTATTATTATTATTATTGTTATTATTATTACATACTATTATTATTTGTTTTTCTGTATAGCCATTTGAAAGAAGTGGAAAGGCCATTGGGGGAGAGAATGAAATATTGTTACGTGTTAATGAGTTAAATTATCGTCACTTTTCAGATAAACCTCATAGTTTTTAACATCCTTTCGCAAATTTACTTTTTTTCCTTCGGGTGTGTGAGCGTCTTGGGTTTCTGATTAAAATAATTTTTCTTAGCCAGACAAACAAAAAGACGAGTTGAAGATAATAGGAATTAGCTTGGTCGAAATTACTGCCACTTTTCACGGGAACGAGCTGATTTGTTTTCCCGTTTCACAAATTTACTTTCCTTCCTTCCTCTTTTTTTCCTTTCTTGTTTCCTCTTTTTTTCCTTTCTTGTTTCCTCTTCCTTCCTTCCTTCCTTCCTTGATGCTTTAGCCTTATTTTATGTATATTTAATTTCCATCATTGTATTGTCGTAAGTACGTTTATTCCTTATACCTTCCCTAACTAACAAAACCCCGACAAGTGTTTTACCGCGTGAGGGAGTTTTCTTCAAACACAACCTAACCTAACTTAACCCAACCTAACGCCTTTAACATTCTCTGGACCACTAAAGGTACTTCCCTGACCATAGGTATAATTAGAAGTATGTTAATGTTTCCAGTTAACGACAATTTGTGGGTTGTCGCTAATTTTCTATAGCTCCTTACATTGTTGTGCCTTTTTGCCGAGAGAAAATTGTGGTGGTGGGGAGGGGGGGAGGGGGGGAGGGGGGTGTATTAATTGGTGACATTTGTTGTTTTAGTTTATTTCATTATTATTATATTTATTATTATTGTTAGTAGTAGTAGTATTAATTATATGATGTTGTTGCTGTTATTACTGATGTTATTATTGTTGTTGTTGTTACTGATATTATTGTTGTTGTTGCTGTCGTTATTACTGGAATTATTATTTATTATTATTATCATTATTATTACTACTGTATTATTCTCTCGTATGCCGTCAAAGACAACAACCCGCTGTTACCACTGTGTCATCGTGGTCATTGTTGTTCAGTTTTCACACTTGGTTCAGTAACCTTAACAGTGGAGCCTTAACGTCTGGTCACGATGCTCTCTTGTTTTGACGTCGAGTAGCCAGTTAAGTTCCCTCGACGGGCCTCTTAACACTGGGTCGGCTATGGGGCTCTGTCGACAGAGAGGGTAAGGGATACTTTTCTAATTATTTCATTATTAGGCTCACCTGAAGATTAGACACCCCCAGATTATTTCACATGAAGATTAAACACCCTAACACTACCTGGTGGGTTAGGATAGCGTTAGGGTTGTTAAGCTTCAGGTGAAGTAATGCTCTTATTACCTGCGGAAGCTAAGTCAAATAGTAACTAATGTCATAAGAAACTTGGTTAGTGAGTTGTTTGGATGGCTCTGTCTTAGGCCAAGTGTGCTGGTGGTGGCGGGGCGGGATGGCCAGCAGGTGTGCCTCAGGTGTGGGAAATAGTTAGGGGGCCAGACTCTCACACAGTTATGGCCGCCAAGAGCTGCCACGGCGGATAATATATGTTTTTTGTGTATGGTATTAATTGTTTGCGTGAATTTAAGTTACTGGTGCTTGTATACCGAGTTGTGAACGCCATAGTTTACAGCTTCCCATAAATGTAAACTCCTCGGCCCCTCTCATTGTCATTCCTAATCTGGTCTCCATGCTGTACGACAACTTAAGAAGACGGGCAGCGCTTAGCCATGTGGACTGGCGGGCGTACAACGTTATTTATCAAATCAAATCAAAGCTTTCTCGGGCTATCCTTGGTTAAGTCGTCACAGTTTATCAGTGGTTGTACACATGGGCTGCCTATGTACCCACTTAACCAATTATCTGTCTTTACACATTATATATTGGTGGTACAAAGGTGAATAATAGTATAGTTACTCCATACCAATACCTCGTTTTCTATATGTTGTGAAAATGTAAGAGAACAGACCTACTTTTAAGATTTGAGGAGGAACTACTTTAGATAGACTGATTATTACTGGGTGTCCTTTCGTTGTTTTTTGTATTCAGAACAACAAAGTATTAACGCTAGTTTTCCTATGAGGGATATTGATTAAATTTCTGGAATTTAACAACCCTGAGTTTTCAATACTCAAATCAAATGTGTAAAGATCCTGTGTTTAATATATGATAATTGAGGTTTCTTTAATATACAACTATATTATTCGGGTGTTTTAGATTGAGAAGAATAGTGGTTTTATATATATATATATATATATATATATATATATATATATATATATATATATATATATATATATATATATATATATATATATATATATATATATATCTCACTCGTGTAGTATTGCATTTGTATTACGCTGTATTTAATGCGCTAGTAGTATTGTATTTCGCTTGTGGGTGTGGTGTTGGTGACTGGGATGAAGGTGAGGTACCCCAAGGTGAGACCATGCACTGTGGGAACCTGTGTGACCCAACATACGAGGAACAACTGTAGGTCACAGATAGTTGATGTTTCCTTGATTAACACATCAACAATGCCACGCGGGGATCACAAGTCATTCACTATGTTTTTAAGCAAATTAATACAAAATTTGGGATTGTATTACAGATATTGATGATTGGTTAAGTAAGGTACCAGGTGTCAGATGTTTTATTCAGGGATTTAAGTAGAAATTGATGGTGCTTCCACTCCAGGGTAAAATAATCAGATTATTATAACTTGCACACCACGATGGTCCTCCTCACACCACGATGGTCCTCCTCACACCACGATGGTCCTCCTCACACCACGATGGTCCTCACACCACGATGGTCCTCCTCACATCACGATGGTCCTCCTCACACCACGATGGTCCTCCTCACATCACGATGGTCCTCCTCACACCACGATGGTCCTCCTCACACCACGATGGTCCTCCTCACATCACGATGGTCCTCCTCACACCACGATGGTCCTCCTCACACCACGATGGTCCTCCTCACACCACGATGGTCCTCCTCACACCACGATGGTCCTCCTCACACCACGATGGTCCTCCTCACACCACGATGGTCCTCCTCAAACCCGTAACACTGTCGCCCTTCAGGAGTGATGGTTAAGGTCATGGCCCCCAGTGAGAGCACCGCGGCTCTTACACCACTGCATGACGCCGCCCTTCGTGTGCACGCGATGATAAGCCAAATGTAGAGCACTTTATTGTGGTGGAATTAATGTGAGGCAGGATTTTTATTATTGGTGTTTTGTGTGTGTGTGCGCGTGCGCACGCGCAAGAGACATGGTGAATTGCACTTGTAATCAATACTGTTTCTTGTTCCTAATGCTGTGTTGCCATGCTGCAGCTGCTGTACTTGTCACTCGTGCTGTCTTGGGAGTTTGTATTTAGATGGATGCACACGCACACGCACGCGCGCGCACACGCGCACACACACACACACACACACACACACACACACACACACACACACAAGCGCGCGCGCATTAACAAACAAACTAACAAACAACTCATGTCCTTCAGCAGATTGCAAAAATTGTTACATAATTCCCAGGACTTAAGACCATTGACCTGCCTGCCTACCTGTCTATCTGTCTCTCTTTACCTGTCTTTATTTGTCTGTTTGTGTGTTTTATGTCAAGAGTAGAAAGATATAAAAATAAAATGGATTCATTCAACGCTGTTCTTATCATAGAGTGTGTGAAGGTGAGAGAGAGAGCAGGGGCAGATCCAGGAATATACAAAAGGGGGGTCCAAGAAGTGTGGGTGGGGGAACATGGCGAGCATAGCGAGTCCACTAAGCTGTTTTTGGGGGGGGGGGCTGTAAGGCCTCCACATTTTTTTTTTAATTGGCCAATATCATGGGCATTTTGAGGCCATTTTGAAGGCACGTGCACTTGATATTAGGAGATATTCTGGGGTCAAAGGTAATTAATTTTTACTATACAGAAACGCCTGGGTACAATACTGTATTATAAAAGGTAATGGAATTTTCTGATGAAAGGGGGGAGGGAGGTCAGGACGCCTCTGGATCCGCCGTTAGAGAGAGAGAGAGGGGTGGGGAGTCAGAACAGGTTAAACAGTATATAACTTTCAGGGAGCAAAGGTCAGGTGTGAGGTGATCCACTAACACCATGTCAGACAATAGTGACCTCGGCCACTACCACATCACAATCACCCACCAGGTTACCCATACCACCCACTCGACCCACCCACCCACACCACAATCACCCACCAGGTTACCCATACCACCCACTCGACCCAACCCCACACAATCACCCACCAGGTTACCCATACCACCCACTCACCCACCCACCCACACCACAATCACCACCCACCACCCAACCCACCCTCACCACAATCACCTTACCCATACCACCCACTCCCACCCACCCACCCGCACCACCCAGCCCCCCTCACCACCCGATCTTTCCTACTTCTGAAGCGACCCATTAGTAATTATCACGGCTCTGAATAATAGTTACATAATGAGACGGCTGTATTTGTAGTTTACATTATGAAGTTTATTATGTATTAGTGTGTGTTTGTTACGTGTTGTGTGATATATACAGCAACTAACTACAAGACTAATCATAGTAACTTTAATGGGATGACTACCGTTTTAGGCTTTGTTCTTTTTTTCTTTATTTTTGACGTAAGACATGAGAGTTTTGACGTGTATATACAAACGAAAGTGAATTTGTACCTAAAACAGATTACTTGACCCTATATTAGGTAATTAAGTACAGGAATAGATGGTTGGTAACAGTTTAATGTAATCAGAACGCTTGTCTCTTATACCACCATCCTTGACTTAAATTAAATATTATATACCATTTAAGGGAAACAGTATATGCTGGCCCGTGCGCGTTCTTTTTCCTGTTGCATTACATTTATTCAGACAGCAGTGTTGATCTTCTTGTCTGAGGTGTATATATATATATATAAGTTACCAAGTCACATATACCTGTTGAGACAAGTTGTGATCCTTCTACTCGATGTCAGAATGAAAGGTAATAATTTGTCTTGATAACGGAATAGGAAGAAATAATTGGATGATAATTTGATACCCTCCAGCAACGTGGTTCTTCGGGCACGGAATCGAACGCGTGATTACTCTTTCAGCTGTGCCTCGAGCGGCCTTCAATTCATGAGCTTTTGTCCGAATGTTTGCCCGGGGTTCAAGAATCGTGAAATGTCAGGGATCAGACTTTCAATTCGTCGTATGTGTTTAGTTTATATAAAAAAAAATTAGTACAGAAAGTTGAATATCAGAGTTGAAAGGAAAAATGATTTGAATGGGATGGTTTTGATAGTGGAATGATTCAGATGATGGTACTTGTTGTGGGACAAAGGGCAGTCAAGATAAAGGTAATGAACGAGGGAGTATTTTAGGGGAGAAGAGGGGTAGGAGGAGAAGGGGGAAGAGAAGGAGTAAGAGGAGAAAGAGGAGGAGAAGATGGAGGAAGAAGGGGAGTAGGTGGAGGAAGACGAATAGGTGGAGGAGTAGGAGGAAAAGGGGAAGGAGGATGAAGAAGAAGCGTAGGAGGAGGAGGAAGAAGACGTGTAAGAGTACAAGGAAGAGGAGGAGGAGGCAAAACAGGAATAGGAGGAAGAGTTAATATGATACCAAGTGTTTAGCAGGTCGTTAATGTATGTGTAGAGAACGAACGACGATGTTGCAACCCATCCTCACTTACTGCCGTCTTGGCCATCCTCACTCACTGCCGACTTGGCCATCCTCACTCACTGCCGTCTTGGCCATCCTCACTCACTGCCAACTTGGCCATCCTCACTCACTGCCGTCTTGGCCATCCTCACTCACTGCCAACTTGGCCATCCTCACTCACTGCCGACTTGGCCATCCTCACTCACTGCTGACTTGGCCTACTTAACATAACGCACACACAGAAACCAACACTAAAATCCTGCTAATAAGTAGTCAAGATTGTTATAAGTAGAGAAGCCGGAGGAGGAAAGTGGTTAAGTGATCATAAAGTAGTAGTAGTAGTAATATAATTTTGTAAGTATTTAGGGAAGTAGGTGACAATATACTTTTTGTACCCAGACGTAAAGAAAAATATTGTCTAACCTAACCTAACCCAGTTCAGTCCCGTTAGGTGAAATAAACTAGTGTGGCCAGTCTTCATGTGGTCTCGTGTACAGTTAAGCTACATACAAATATCATAGGAGTGTTAATGTTATTTTCCGCACATAATCCAGTTTATTAAGTAACTCGGGGAGGACGGGATGGGGTGATGGTGGTGGTGAAGACAAGAGTTATATAAGTGTGGTGGTGGAGGTGAGGAGGGGGGGAGTGATGAGTGGAGTCTTATACCTGGTGGAGTGAGAGTCTTATACCTGGTGGAGTGGGAGTCTTATACCTGGTGGAGTGGGAGTCTTATACCTGGTGGAGTGGGAGTCTTATACCTGGTGGAGTGAGAGTCTTATACCTTGTGGAGTGGGAGTCTTATACCTGTTGGAGTGGGAGTCTTATACCTGTTGGAGTGGGAGTCTTATACCTGTTGGAGTGGGAGTCTTATACCTGGTGGAGTGAGAGTCTTATACCTGGTGGAGTGGGAGTCTTATACCTGGTGGAGTGGGAGTCTTATAATTACACAGGTATGCCGGGTATTGATGCCAAGAAGAGGTACAGTAACTGGTGCCATTGTTGACCCGTCTCTTGTATATACTGTACCGGGTTGTGTTTACAGTGAAGGTATTGTACGTACACACTACCACACTCACGTACAGACACTTTAATGCACAGTCCCTATACGTTTATCTCTCTCTCTCTCTCTCTCTCTCGTATTTTGTGTTATATTGGCGTCTTCCATCATAGTGTTATATTTGCTTATTTGACCCTTGACCAATGAGAGCACAGTAGCCTTTGTTGACCCTCGACCAATGAGAACACAGAAGAAGCATTACTAAGTAGCCTTTTTAACCCTCGACCAATGAGAACACAGAGGAAGCATTACTATGTAGCTTCATCCAGCCAGTCATTATGCAGGATCATGCTATACTGAACACCTGATTGGCGTTCAATTATTAATACTATTATTATTATCGTTATTATTGTTATTGCTTTCCACAAACTATACTTCCTTCTCACCAGATGTTACTTTCACGCGTAGGATAATAATCTATGGTAATTCTCTTTTCTATTTATTTATTTATTTATTTATTTATTTTACTCACAAATCCAAATAGAAGTTGTAGATCAATTTCTTAAACGACCAACAACATTAAGCCTTGCCTGCCGCCCCTTCACCGCCTGTCACGGGTGTGTTCGTCAGGTTCTATTCACCTTCGTGTTTGCTCCTCACATCCTTGGAACTCCCTCCCTTCACTTTTTATCTCGTTTACTTTATATCTTGATTATAAAACATGTGGGCGTCCATTATTATACTAAGATCGTCCGTTTTCTTTACCTGGAATGTGGAGTGTGAAAGTGTTTTGAGTGTACAGCACATTGTCATCTGTGATAATGTGTGTGTTGATATAATTGTGTTTACCTCTACTATTTACATGGAATCAAAAGTGACGTGGATTACCTGCTTTGTGCACACCGGCCAGAAAGATTAATTACCTGAAGTTATTTTAAAACACAAATGTTAACCCACAGATTAACCCCACCCAAAAAAAAAAAAATATCAGGGTTAAATAGTGAATAAAAGATGTAGGTCACAGTGACATGCGTTTGACCTGATGGTTTGGAGTAGTGTATTGACGCCGGTGCTTGTGTGTGAACGTTCATTACTGACTGTGTGGGGGGGGGGAAGATGTCGGGTCCTATGTTTACAGTGATGAGAGACGGACGGACAACACTACATAACCCTTCAGTAGTGATGATGGGGCACAACAAAAGACAACCATTCAACAGATTAACCTACGTCATGAGTGTGTTGGGTGTGGCTTGTTGGTGTGGCTTCTACTGTGTTGGTGTGGCCTCCTGTATTGGTGTGGCTTCTCCTTTTTTGGTGTGGCTTCCTGTGTTGGTTGTGGCCTCTAGTGTTGGGTGGTCTTCTAAGTCTGGCCTCCCTTTTTAGTCTGGCCTCCTGTCTTAGTCTGGCCTCGTATCTTAGTTTGGCCTCCTGTCTTGGTCTGGCCTCCTGTGTTGCTCAAGACCCAGGTGTTCGAGGCCACTCATTCATGCCCCCTCACAGTGTACAAAGATTCAATTAAGGCGAGAGAATTAGCCTGGTAGTCCCCTTGTGTTGGGTGTGTCAGTGTATCATGGCAGTGCTCACCCCAGGCAGGAGGAGGAGGAGGTGGAGGAGGAGGAGGAGGAGGAGGAGGTGGTGGAGGAGGAATAGGATGGGGAGTAGGAGGAGGAAGAAGGAGATGGACACTGCCTCTCTTGCCTCTTGTAGTTAATCTGATTGGTTAATTAGTGTGTGTGTGTGTGTGTGTGTGTGTGTTGGTAATGAGGGAGGATACAGTTGACTTGATTACGTTTGATACTACTTGTGTTTGTGTTTCTCGCGTTCTGCTTGTCTTTCTCACCCTTTCTGTCTCTTACTTTCTACCTTTCTGTCTCTTTCTCTCCCTTTTTGCCTCTGCCCCTTTCTCTCACCCTTTCTCTGCTTCTCCGACTCGATAGCACCATTTCCTTATTGTCCCCGTATCATAAACGTCATCATCTGTTGCTATTATTGCTGTTATCATTGTAACTCATCAACTCGCTACGTGGGACAGTAACCAGACTTCTCAGGGCCACCACGGTAATGGTTCTCACGCCTGCGGGATCGTGATTGGCTTACGAGAGTCACTGAAGCGTCGCCTGTGATTAGCTCATCCAGGTCGTAAACGTTCCTCCTCCTCCTCCCCCCCCTTAGTTGGCTGAGTCCAAGCGTGTGTGTGTGTGTGAGGGAGAGAGATTTTAGGCCTCGGTAATTTTCTTTCTGTGTGTGTGTGTGTGTGTGTGTGTCCTGGCGCCATTTCCCTTGGATGTAGCCCAGCGGGGAACTTGCCAGGAGGAAGGCGTTTTACGTGATGTCTTTGTGTTGTGGTTTATTCTCGGGGGCTGTTTGATGATGGAGCGTTATGGAGGTGTCACGTCACCTAGCCACACCTAGCCCTAGAGGTTTGGTTAGGTTAGGTTAGGTTAGGTTAGGTTAGGTTAGAGAGAGAGAGAGATAAACCGTAACTAATTTCATGTGACAAAGATATATAATTAAAGGCAATTGATCCCATGTAATAACTTGCAGGAGTCAGAAGTGATTTACGATATGAGGAAATGAAATTGTGTGAGTGGGAAACGATTGAAGGGAAGGGAGGTGTGTGGGGGAGACAGCCTATTGGAGATTTATTTGAGTTATAGATGTATACGACGCCTGCATGAGAGGTCCTTTTGGTATTTTTAAAGAGTCATTGGTTTTAGTTCACGAAAACTAAACACCATATTAACTAGAAAACTTTAACCTAACGCAACTTAATCTAACCTGACTTAAACTAATTAGATGTGTTCATCCTATGTCCCCCTCTTGAGAATGTGTGGACTCGGGGGGTTATAACCTGAAGGTGCTGCGTCAGAAAGGTCTTGGAGATACAGGTATTTACTCGTGTTCTTGTTGTTGTGTGTGTGTGTGTTCATGGACGCTGGTTATCAATAATGCATCGTAAAACTTGACAATTTATATTTTTTTCTTGAGTTTTTCATTTATTGACCTTTATTTTTTATGGGAAATACAATAGATAATATCCTTCTTGTGTGTGTGTGTGTGTGTGTGTGTGTTATTACCTCCATCAGCTCATTAAATACCTCCAGTGGTTAGCCCAAGGGTGAATAACAATAACAATAGGTCACTAGTCTAATCTATCCCTGTGATTTTTCTATTACTTAAGCAAATTGAGACATGGTGGTACTTTACATATATTGTCTTATTTCATCCCTTTATTATTAGTTTCCTTATTTATTTATTTATTTATTTATTTGCGTCTAAAGGGCATTATTCACTTAAGTCAGGGTAGCTCATGGTCTGTGCCCTGGGTGTTTTAACTGTGATTGGAAAAAGCCGTAGTGATTATACTTAATGTACTGTACCTGTAGTTGTCATGGGAACACTTTCATCTAATTAGGTTTCGGGATCAATAGGTCAAAGAGCAAGGTCATATCTTTGATTAGTCTATTACTTGAGATGGCACCTGGCTTGTGTTTAGTTTTATTGTTATTATTATATTTTATTATTGTATTTATTATTGTTATTTATTCTTATTGCCATTATTATTATTATTGTCATTGTTGTTGTGCTGTTGCTGCTGTTATTTCATTATTATTGTTGTTCATTTGATATTTTTTTCACAGGGTAAGAAAGGCTTCCTGTTAAGAGCTATAGCTACGGGTTCTCCTCAAGATCTAAGTTGTTAATCGGTTCACGGGGAAGGCTGCTGTCACACTCACTCATGCTGTTGTTGTTGGGGGGCTGTGGAAGGTACAGGTACTGTAGTGGTTAGTGAAGGGAGACTTACTTGATGGACCGTATCGTAATATTTGGTGAAGGAACTGTTTTGTTGTGTAGATTCTGTGGTTGTGTGGGTGGGTGTGTTGTATGTATGTGCGTTTGTGTAGTGTTAGTCAATGATTTTTGTATATCCCATCTTTATTATCTCTTTTCTACACTTATCTTTAATGTACAATCTCTCCTCCTCTTTTATTCCACTTAGAACAAAAATTATACCTGTAATAATGATAAATAATAATAATAGTAATGATAGAATAATTTTACAACATCGCCAATCAATACTGAATGTGAAACCCAATAGAGATTTAATGATGGACTAACCCAAGTTGCCAAGATCCTGACGACTATAATGAACTGAGTGGGAAATCAAACTCCTGGTCACCTTACACCTGAGGAGAGAGAAGCCAGATACACCTGAACTCAACTACTTACTACTTGTCTTAAGAGGTTAGTGAGATATTCCCTCTACCAAACACTCAAACGACCATCACGAACTAGAGCCACGAGTGATTAAGCAAGTCTCGTGGTGAATTGTGTATAAAGGCGACACTCGATATTGGCATTATTATTCACGATGTACAGCGGGGTTAAGTAAGGAGGAACCATGAGACAGAGATATTACATGTGAATGGTAATCAGTTTTTGCATCAAGACTCGTAACTAGATATGCTTTCACATTCACGTTTGGCCAAAAAAAAAAAAAAGAATCGTATGAAAGTTTGAGAATCGAGGTTCAGATTCCCCCCCACTTTCTAATAATAATACCTTAACATTGGGTAATTATTTAGAGGGTTGTGGTGTAAATTTGACCCCTAAGTGATTTGAGAAGACAATAAGTACTCTTTAAACCACGACACCAGGACGCCACCTTGAGTACTTATCGCTCCCCCAAATCGTGCGAGAAGTTTTGAAAATGAAGGTTGGATATATTGTGTTTGTTTTCATGACCTCCGGAACATTTGAACCTCTCTGTCAGTTGCTAAGATGACATAGTACTGTATAGGTTCCCGTATCCCGCTGTGGTATGATGCCAAGTCGGTCATCAGATCTTTCCTTGCACACACACACACACTTGTTACCACAGCATATACTAATGACTAGTACCACACTCACACAGACCTGCACTAATGAAACTGATTTTTGTTACGAATATCCTCACTTTCCGTAGTTTTGTTTATAGAAGAGTCTTATCATTATAATGGCTGCGTTAATTACACCTTCCTAGAGATTTACTTCACCGCGAACACCCACTGGTAGTCGTTCTCTACACCTACAGTATATTTTTAAAACTGTTTCAGACATTGTAGATAAACACCCTGAGCAATCTTTTGACACATTAGTAAAAATAGTAAAATTAAAATATCAGAATCTATACTGTAATTAGATTTTTCTTCTCGAATTTGGATTTAAATATTCACTACCAGGAGGTGCCGTGGGCGAGGTGAAAGGGCGTTTCGAAATAACCTTAGGACTGTGCCGTAACTTACTATATATACTGTACACACGACCATGTACAGTAACGGGGGGAGGTGAAGGGAAGGGGGATTATCACAACCACTACCAACACGAGAGAGAACCCCTCACCCCCCTTTGCGTTAAGGTGGTGTGGCCTGAGGGTGTAGGTCAGTAGTCGTTATGATTGATGACCCGTGGAGCAGTATTTGGTAGTTAGTGGATATTAACTCTTCTCCCCCCTCCCTCCCTCTCTCCCTCTCTCTCGTACTGTGGATGTTGTTAATGAGACCGGTGACTTGGGACGGGTAGCTGACGTGCCCACTTCAAGGAACTACAAAGCTACTTGATCGTGACGCCTTCAGTTAGGGTAGAAAGAGATGTGTTACAGGAAATGATTGTCTTGTTTTGTTTTGCTTTTCTCTTGTTTTGCTTTGTTTTGTCTTTTTGTTTTTGTTTGGTTTTGTTTTTCTCTTGTTTTGTTTGGTTTTTTGTTTTGGTTTTGTTTTTCTCTTGTTTTGTCTTGTTTTTTGTTTGGTTTTTTGTTTTGTTTTTGTTTTTCTCTTGTTTTGTCTTGTTTTTTGTTTGGTTTTTTGTTTTGGTTTTGTTTTTCTCTTGTTTTGTCTTGTTTTTTGTTTGGTTTTTGGTTTTGGTTTTGTTTTTTGTTTGGTTTTTATTTTGTTTTGTTTGGGGGGGTCAAGGTAGCAGGGAGGTATAGACATTATTGTATCGTCTCTGTATTGTTTGTTTTTATTCCCCTCTCACAATGAAGACAATAGACGCATTATATTACACCATCGGGATGCTTGTGTCTGTCTGTTTGGTTCAGTTATCAACAACAATGGTTTCGTCATGGCTTCATTAGATAAGATCAGATTATGTGTAAATGAGAACTTAACAAGGCTTCTTTGGCTTCTTTTATCCTTTATTTTAAGTTTTGTGTTATGCACCTCACTGTGTATGTAGGGACTGAGAGAGAGAGAGTGTGTGTGTGTGTGTGTGTGTGTGTGTGTGTGTGTGTGTGTGTGTGTTTGTTTTGTTTACATACCTCAACCACCTGATGATATTTGTAATTATTTGATCGATTTTGATTTTCATACGTTGTCGACTTTTAACAATTTGCTAAAAGGTTGTGTTGTAGTCAAGGTTCAAGGAAAAGTATTCAGTATGTAGCAGTATAACCAATCAGAGGTTAAACACTGCTTGCTGTAGATATAGTTACTGTGAGCTGTGTCAAGGGTAGGCAGCGTTTTCACCTTTCAAACTGCATTATGCATCTTCTAATAGTGCTGTACACATTTAACCACTTGTTCGAGCACCAGTATTCTTTCTCATCTGCATCCCCTGACCCGTTTATAGCCTCGTTCGCCTGCACCACACCACACCACACTACGCTGCACTACACTACACTACACTACACTACACAATATTTACTCTAACGCTGACCTCCTCCCATCAGGATACCAATTGCTCCATCAGTTCCAGTCACTCGCCTCTTGTTTACATTGTTATAGTCTGCCACTCACTTACCCATGGTCACATTCTTTATACCCCCACCCCATCCCACCCCACCCCACCCCACCCCACCTCACCTAAGGTTATTGGTGTTATCCGCCTGTCTGTGACTCATTTATGGTCGGTAACTTCAAAAAGGACAGTAAATGGATGAGAAATAACCAGAGTACCATCATGATTATCTATTTTGAGTTATATATATGGCGTCTTATAGTTGTATTTACCTGTGTTATGGCGTCTTATAGTTGTATTTACCTGTGTTATGGCGTCTTATAGTTGTATTTACCTGTGTTATGGCGTCTTATAGTTGTATTTACCTGTGTTATGGCGTCTTATAGTTGTATTTACCTGTGTTATGGCGTCTTATAGTTGTATTTACCTGTGTTATGGCGTCTTATAGTTGTATTTACCTGTGTTATGGCGTCTTATAGTTGTATTTACCTGTGTTATGGCGTCTTATAGTTGTATTTACCTGTGTTATGGCGTCTTATAGTTGTATTTACCTGTGTTATGGCGTCTTATAGTTGTATTTACCTGTGTTATGGCGTCTTATAGTTGTATTTACCTGTGTATGGCGTCTTATAGTTGTATTTACGTCGTCTGATAGTTGTATTTACCTGTGTTATGGCGTCTTATAGTTGTATTTACCTGTGTTATGGCGTCTTATAGTTGTATTTACCTGTGTTATGGCGTCCTATTCTTATAGTTGTATTTACCTGTGTGGCGTCTTATAGTTGTATTTACCTGTGTTATGGCGTCTTATAGTTGTATTTACCTGTGTTATGGCGTCTTATAGTTGTATTTACCTGTGTTATGGCGTCTTATAGTTGTATTTACCTGTGTTATGGCGTCTTATAGTTGTATTTACCTGTGTTATGGCGTCTTGATTAATATTTTTGACGGGGGAAAAATTACCTGGTGATGTTTTGGATTTTCTTTATCTCTCTATTCTAATGAGTGTGGTGGCTGTAAACTAATTGGGGTATGTGTTTTATTTACATATTCTAATTGAGGGTAGTGTTATTGAATGACTTAACTGTTACTAGATATTTGAAACTACCTATATAACACACACACACACACACACACACACACACTTATATTCATATCTGTATTCCATCAGAAATTATGTCTCGAGAACACTAACAAAAAAGGCAAATTTCTCCAAGTAATTAAAATTGAAATGTAAGACTAAATTTACCTCTGTCGTATCGACACTAAAGAGAATTATGTCAAAGGTCAGACGGTCTCATTGTTATGCCTTCACCGTTCACTTCACACGTGTCCATTTACGAGAGTTATCGGTCATCAGGCAACACCGGGTAAACAACAGACTCACGGGATCGTCGCTGATGCGTATATTATCGTTCAATGGACTGACCGCCTTCTCTCTCTCTGTGTGTGTGTGTGTGTGTGTGTGTGTGTGTGTGTTTAATACTGTACATTTTAAGGTACATTCTAGTTCACACAAAACACCCAACAACACAAGATTATCACAGTCGAACATAAAGACAGGTTTAGGTTTGGTCAGGTTAAGAAAGGTTAGGTTAGGTTAGGAAAGCTCAAAATATGCATAAATAAACAGATACAAAATAACACCAATAAAAAGCTTTCAGATAACATGTACAGTACAGTAATCCGTTAGGTAAACACGTTTCCTCATAAATTTCAGCAAGCTTAAGAAATACAGTATGTACACTTTCACTAGATATTTCTCTTAACCCAGAGTTGAATTTAAGAAACCTGTCAAGATTTCAACTCGTCACGACAGATAGACAGACAAATTGTATATATGGAAGAGAGAGAGAGAGAGAGAGAGAGAGTTTTGATAATAACTTGGCTTAAGACGTATACAAGTACTTGATTCACCACTACTTATAACATTTAATATACTAGTATTATTTCCTAGTTAAGACATTCAAGTTCCCGAAACACACACACACACACACACACACACACACACGCACACGCACACGCACACGCACACGCACACACGCGCGCGCGCGATAATTACTAAGAGGGAAGTAATGTAGATGATTGGTTATATTTATCATGAACATTAGATTAATAATTTTATCAGTACACCACTGGACTGTGATGCATGAAGAGACTGTGTGTGTGTGTGTGTGTGTGTGTCGGATTACGTGTACAGTACAGTAGGTCGATGTTGCCTTCACGCCTCTCTTGATAACTTGTAGCGGGGAGTTGATGTTGCGATGAAGGAAGGAAGGAGAGAGAGGTAGAGGTATAGGACTTGGAGGGGGTGGAGAAACGACCCAGGTGGAGGAGGACTGAAGTGGGCAGAAGAAGAAGAAATAATTAACAAGGTGGTAGGGGATAAAGAGATACAATGAGGACGATGGCAGTGTTAGGTGGGGCCCCAAGACCTAATAGACCCCAGACCCCAACCTGATCTTACCATTAGGATTTTGATCTCTAGGGACTGCAGCCCATCGAGGTCGACCTATAATTTAAAACTCAATCAATGATTATAAAATGTTTAGCAAAATGGAGGATTCATATAAAGTTTCTATATATATAAACATTAGCCACAATATTCAACCACAGTGACAAAATATATATTATAAAAACTCGGATATTAATAATTTTTTAAGTTCAGGAATCTCTGTAAATGATAAACATAATTAGAACGACCATGATAAAAGTATTTGACGAACGCCTACGTCATATTGATTTTCCATCTTTAATGTGAGCTCTAAGGTGAAGTAATGTTGTTGTATTGCTTAAAGTATTAAATTAATTTCAGGAGGTGGAAACTTAGCTTGACCCGAGGTTTCTGGCAGGTGGAGCACGATCACCAGAAAAACGTGTTCAAGACGCTAGTTTATTTTTTTCTTTCGATTTTTAGTTTACCCTAAAGTTTGTTCAATCATTCGTGTGAAATCTTGAAGGATAGATATTTCTAGATGTATTATTAAGAGTATACATATATCATCGTAACTTAAGTGATGTAACGTATAATAGCGGTATTTATACATCTAGACATACCTGTACATGAACAGAAATGTAGTTTGCCTTACAAGGTTACACACTGGTGAAAGCCTCCCAGCAAACTAAGCCTCTCTCTCTCTGCTCATGATAGTTGGATTACCACATAGGGCCAGGCATTACGTATGTTGAACTTTGTACGAGAGCTTCTTGTAAAACTTAGGTAAAAACTGTGTGTGTGTGGGGGGGGAGGGGTACAATATATTCTTTACTCAACCTTCAGTCAAATACATTACAGAACAGTTACCTAGTGTGATAATCTTACAGGAAAATAATTTACCTTGATGTTCACAGTCATGAACTTATGGTATTAGGTGAACCAGGTGCTCAGGTGGTGATTAGTTTGGTTGTGTAATATGCAGCTGCGTGTTATACTAAGCCAGGTGTCCTTAGTTAATGAGTTTGTTAGATTACACTATTATGATTGTAATATTTTGTCTGGATTACATAAATATACTGTAATTCGTTTTTGTGTATATTATTGTTCTTATGGTAGAGAGGTAGGACTAGTTTTTATTAGATGTCTATCTGTCTGTTATGTGATGTAGTTATGCTGTATATATCCTGTATACTTTACGAATATACAGTATAGTATATATTATGCTGACATATAACACAGTCTAGCCAGTTAATAATCTCTTGAGCCACCAATAGACCACTGGAATGAATATTTGTTACAGTATATCTATATGAGATATTAAACACGTTTTGTTTTTTCTTAACAGCTCATTAACTTCATAAAAAATATAACGCTGGAATTTAAACTTGTGGTTATAATTCTTGAATATAATTTACGTCCAGAAATTACTATCAGTTTTTTTTGCTAATTTGCATATACTATGACTTATCTCATCTTGCTTCTGTATATTAAAGTTTGATTGTTGTGTATTGACATATTTAATAGACCAGCTGACATCTTGGTGTTGTGTTTTTTTATTTATTTATTTATTTAATTTTTTTTTTCAATTTTCCACCATTATACTGTACTTCATGAAACAGGTGGCAGGTGTTGTAGGTATTAACAGGTGTCGAGGTTTTGCAGGTGTGTTGGGTGCTACAGGTGTGTTAGGTGCTACAGGTGTGTTGGGAGCTACAGGTGTGTTGGGAGCTATAGGTGTGTTAGGTGTTACAGCTGTTGGGGTCTTTAATAGGTGTCAGGTTCTTACTCAACGGTACATAGTTTTTAGACACTCACTCACTCACTCACTAAACACACACACACACACACACACACACACACACGAGTCAATCAGATTAACGATGGGAAAACAGGAGTGAGTGAGTGAGTGAGATACCAGTTCAATAATCGTCCCGTCGTTCTGGTTTAATTAACACGTTCGACCTTATGGCTGGGAAATACAGTACCGCCTTAAATGACCTGTCTGATCAGCGTTTACATGTGGTGGGATGATGAAGTATGATTATGTATGCCTCTGTGGGTACCTTCAGGGGTTTTAAAGAGTCTTTGTGATTGTGATACTGTGTCTCTTTAATAAGGTTCAGTATACTTTAATTTGCCTGCATTAGACAGTATGTTAAGGTTCAGTGTACTGTATTACTGGTATCGTTTATTTAATGGAGGTTCAGTGTAATTTGTGGTATCATCTATTTTAGGCTCAGTATAATTTTTAGTACCATCTGGTTAATTGGTTTCAGTATAATCTTACATTACCACCGGTATATAAAAGTTCAGTAAATACAATAATCATTACTGTGATATTAACTCCACCTAACTTCATTTGTTATATGCACCGCTTCTTATAATTCTGAGGCTAATGATTATAGTGGTTAGTAGATTGTAGTAATTAGTAACCTCAATATAGTATAGATATATAATTTTCCTATAAGATATCCTGTACTAGTTCGTTATCTGTGGTTCAGTTTTTATAGCTTATTATCATCACTTATAACCTGTGTTGGAGGAGTGGTTGGTGGGAGTCTTGGGGACAACTTTCTACCATGTTAATGCTATTTAGAACTCGTTAGAAGGGAAGAGATTTAGCATGAGAGGTAGGTGTGTGTGTGTGTGTGTGTGTGTGTGTGTGTTTGTGTGTGTGTGTGTGTGTGTGTGATTTAATAAACGATTGTGGTAATAACTGCATATTTTAGGATGAGTGTTGGGTGATGGTGACATGAGGTGATGGTGAAGGTGCTGGAGGTGGGGGTGAGAATGGGGTGAGGGTGAGGGGTGAGGAGGTTGTAAGGTGAGGATGGGGGCGTTGAGGAGATGGTGGTAAGGGAGGAGGTTGAGGTCGACTGGTGGTACCTCACGCTTGACCTGACTTGACATACTTGTTACTACTGGTTTATCACCTTGGTCAGTAGTGCCTCCTGTGGGTGGGTGTTTTTTATAAGTCTTGACCAACGCGATGCTCAGAGATGCCTTACCAGTTCTCCTTCACTTGTGTCTGCCGGGTCGTTGGTTTCATGTTTCAGGATTATCTATGGGGACTTTCCTTATAACGGACTTTCCTCTCCTTATAACGGACTTTCCTCTCCTTATAACGGACTTTCCTCTCCTTATAACGGACTTTCCACTCCTTATACCGGACTTTCCTCTCCTTATAACGTACTTTCCTCTCCTTATAACGGACTTTCCTCTCCTTATAACGGACTTTCCACTCCTTATCGTCCTGTAAATCGAGGTTTCACTTGTATAGTCTATTTAATCCATAACCAGACAAGCTTTTATATCATCTCGCCGAGGGGCCCTATGACGTCTTTCTTCCTTGAGGTCAACCAAATGTCACAAGGTCACACGACACGCTGTTCTTGGTCACTGGAGTTAGAGTAGGACCATGGAGTGTTATCCTTCCTTCCTTCCTTCCTTCCTTCATTCATTTGTTCTTTGTTTGTTCCTAACTTTCTTGCTTCTTTCGTTCGTTCATTCATTCCTTCGTTACTTACTTCCTTCCTTCACTTGTTCGTTCGTTCCTCTCTCCCTCCTTCCTTCCCTCCCCAGGTGATCTCACACTTATGAATTAGATTCTTTAAGTTATACCTTGATGGACGGTGTTTGTCTTCTGTTGGGATGATTCTATTTGACGTTATTAAAAAGTATTTCAATCAGATTTTTCAGATTATATTTTAAATGATTTTGTTTCTGATTTTTCAAGGGCTCGACCAGATTAGGTTTTAAAGGATTTCATTTAGATTTCCAGATTAGATTTCAACTTTATCTGGAGAGTTATGGATAAATTATAATCCTTCAAGGTTCATATGCTTGGTTAAGAGTGTTTGTAGAGGTGAAAGGTCATTCGGCCGATTTAAAGGATTCCGATTTTCAGATTAAATTCCAACTTTCAACTGGGAGATCTATGGATAAACTATAACCCCTGGTAGTGTTGTGTTTGGGTCAGCGTTTTATAATTAGTCATGGTGATAAGGTCAAAGGTTATTGGGTCAACCAGAAGTCAAAATATTTTCACGCTCTTGGATACGATTCTGAAATAAGACTTGAGGGTTTTGCTCCTTGAACTATTGTTATTTACGTTGAGCGCCACTTTAGATCTGACACTATCCCTACTTTGGGTGATCGATGAATTTCAGAATGAACACTGTGACTACTGTTGTCTCGGTAGTGTTGTCAAAAATCTTCGTCCGTTGTGTCATATTTTTTCAACACAATTTCATATGGCTAATTTTTGAGTACTAAGAACAAGTAATAATTCATTCTCACTATATTATTGTCACTAAGACTCATATCCAAAGGTAGAAGAATGGGATTTACGTCTATATAAGCTTTTCTCGTCAACATTACACAGGGGTGATAGAAGTGGTGATAGTGGTTCATAAGGGTGGTGACCCAGGTTAAGAGTTCAACATCTGATACTCGCCATAAACCTGTACAGTACGGGTATAGTTCTTGATTTCCCTCTCTGTATCTGACCGATTCAACTTTCACCTTTGTTGACGTCAGAGAGGCAGCACCGTGTTAGGGGTCAGTGTTTATTGTGAGTTAGGATTTGTTGGCGTTTTCTGACACACACACGCACACACGCACACACACGCACACACGCACACACACACACACACACACACACACACACACACACACACACACACACACCGACAGACTGGTGAATAAATATACACAAACAAGAGGCAAACAAACCAACGTCGTTACCACACACACACACACACACACACACACACACACACACACACACACCCTGAGTGACGTGTGGTAATCTCATCGTCCGCGTGAACTGTAGTGGACCATCATAGATTAAAATGTACAGTATTTATTTGTTGGCCACCAGGGATAAAAGGTGTGTGTGTGCAGATGATACCTAATAAACCATCCAGAAAATTAGGTCAACCTGATGACCTTTCCCTTCGTGACTGGTAATTTGAGTGTGTGTATGTGTGTGTCTGTATGTTTGTTTGATTGGTGTGTTTGTGTTAATGCTTATGTGTACTTGTGTTTATAGTCCTTCGTCAAAATTATTATTGTATATTCCCTGTGTTAACGTGTGTGTGTGTGTGTATTTTGGTTTTATATATGTTTATCTGTGTACAGGTATTTGTATTTTGGTGTGTTTGTGTGGGTGTGTATGTGCCAAGGTCACCATCACAGCCTACAGACACAAGCTCTCAATATGAACCATAATGAAATTTGAGAACAGTTTATGTGGTGTTGAAGGACTGGGAGTGGCTGTGAGAGGGAAAGAGAGGGAGGCACAAGAACTCGCCCTGGGGGTCACGCCACTCCCACTGTTATTAACGATAGCTTGCAGCGTTGATAAGGTGTTGGTATATAACCCTGAGTATGTACACGTCCATTGATGAAGAACAGTCGTGGTTTGTTATTACCTCTATGAACTGAAGAACAAATAACATATATTAACACGCTATAAGATACAAACGTAGATGTAGTTGAGATATACGAGGGAGAATATAGTGTTTATGTAATGTCTGACATGTGAGGAACACCACGTGATGACAGAGTTGAATATACAGTACCTGGTGTTTGTCCACTGTGCCATTCATCAGTGACTCCCATCATCATCTTGGTTGACCTCAGCTGGTTCATTGCTGTAGTGGTGTCACTGCAGGTGGGGATTTTCATCAGGCATTTCATTAAGGAGAGGAGGTAATCATCCGACTGTGTTAGTTTCCCGTTCGGCAGCGTTTCATGATACGGGACTACCTGGCGCTGAAAGTTACTTGCTGTAATATTTCAGGTTTACCAAGGTCAGCGTGGATGACTCGGCCGCCTTGGTCAGTCAGGCTCTGGTAGGTGAACTGGCTCTCTTGTTACTGGTTTACTGAATTAGATATTGAGTGGTTTATTGTTGTTGCTGACTCAGATATTTAGTATCGTTCTTATTACTGATTCAGGTAATAATTGTGATGACTTTTATTAATTCAGATGTAGTATATTCAGTGAGTTAAATTTCTATCATTAAAAGACACGATTCTTACCATAAGTGATCGTTCTGTTTTACTGATTCAGACAAACCTGTTACTCACTCGGGTATACTGTGTTTTGATTCAACAGATTCAGATGGAACACGACACGACACGATGGTCATGATTATTATTCTCACTATGGTTATGAAACAGAAATGTTGGTGTATGAGGAACAATTAGGTTAGTTTAGTTTAGGTTATTATGCAGTCATTGGGTGGTGAAATATGATGGTTGTAGCGGTAATGGGATACAAAGGCCGTCTAGCTAGTTACTGTACGAGTTATTGAAGGCATATTACCGCACCTGAGACACAGACAGACAGAGAGGTTAAAAAGGAAAAAAAATAACATAGGAAAAACATAGATGTATATTAAAGTGGCAAGAGAAATAGATAGGTGGAAGAATGGATGGATAGATATGGATGGATGTTTGATAAATAGATAGATAAAAGAATAGATAGGTAGAGAGAAGAATGGATAGATTGTGTGTGTGTGTGTAAGAAGCAGAGGGGGTGCAGGTGGTGGCGGTTCTTGTCAAGGTTGTTCTTGGTCGGTCTAAATATCAAGTGTTGGCCTTCCTCCCCTGTGTTCTTCTTCTGATGGTGGTGGTGGTTGTGGCGATGGTGGTAGTGGTGATGGTGGCTGTGGCGATGGTGATTGTGGCGATGGTGGTTGTGGTGATGCTGGTTGTGGTGATGCTGGAGGTGTTTGAGGTACTGGTGGTGCTGGTAGTGGTGATGCTGGTTGTGGTGATGCTGGTAATTGAGGTACTGGTGATGCTGGTGGTTGTGGTGGTGGTGCCGATAACGATGCTGGTTGTGGTGATGCTGGTAATTGAGGTACTGGTGATGCTGGTGGTTGTGGTGGTGGTGCCGATAACGATTGTGGTGGTCATTGTAGTCAACTCAATGATCTTATTCATCAATTGGCGAGGAACCGGGTAATTCAGGTCATGTTATTGTATTGATCAGGAGAGGGCCTTTTGGGGTGACTGGTGAGACTGACTGACTGACTGGCTGGCTGGTTTGTAGAGTGGGACTGTGAGTGAGTGGTGAGACTGACTGGTTTGTAGAGTGAGTGAGACTGTGAGTGACTAGTGAGTCTGACTGGTTTATAGAGTGGAACTGTGAGTGAGTGACTGGTGAGACTGACTGGTTTGTAGAGTGAGTGAATGAGTGAGACTGTGAGTGACTGGTGAGACTGTGAGTGACTGGTGAGACTGTGAGTGAGTGAGTGAGTGACTGGTTTGTAGAGTGGGTGAGTGGGACTGTGAGTGACCTAGTTTCACCTTCTTGGGCCACCAGTCATTGTCACACCCGGGAAGGAAGTTGGTGGTGATGGAGGACGGTCTTAGGCACGGACCACCAGGCGGGGTTTACTTATCACCTACAATAATACTCTTTAATTTACGACCAGGTGGGTGGGTGTATGTGTGGGTGGGTGTATGTGTGGGTGGGTGTGTGGGTGGGTGTATGTGTGGGTTTGTGTGGGTTTGTGTGTGTATGTGTGGGTGGGTGGGTGGGTGTACGTGTGGGTTTGTGGGTGTGGGTGGGTGGGTGTTTGTGTGCGTGTGGGATTATTAACCTTAGTACGTGCTTAAGATCTTAGTTAGTAGTTACAGGATAGTATTAACTTTATAACGTCATGGTCGCTGTATTAACTTGACTGATTGTATTGCCAGGTTTAATTGTAGTCCAAGAACTGTTTTAAGAGTAACTATTTTTTTTTTATGTTTGAGTAATTAATTTTGTGTTTTAATCTTATTTACTGTGTATGACTTCTTGGTGTCTGTGGATGATGTAATGTAATGTATGTGTAATTGTCGTGTCATCTGCCAGACTACTCCCAGATATTGTCCGGTTCAGGCCTGGTCGTCTCGTGTACTCATCTCCAGTTAGTAATGTTTATTTTACGACACATATGTCCAAATTGATCGTCTTGCAAACTGAAGAAGATTTTATTAAGGTGAAATTTTTAAAGTCGCAAAATTCCTGCAAAAATAAGCAAAATATTGTACATTTTTAAGTTTATATATTAAACTGGTTATCTGATGGCCTCAAGTAATACTTTTACTACACGTGGAAGATAATATAATTTATGTAGGAACAATGTTTTTAGATTTGTACAAGAATCTGGTACAGTTAGAGTTGCAACATTTCTCCCAGTATTTAGAATTTTGCTTCACTAAGTTGGGAATTTACAGTACTGCCAATCCGAAAGTCGTGGTCTGGGTGGGTACGTTTAGCTGTGAGTGTGTCGAAACTTTAGTAAGTGTGAGGGAGGTCAAGTGTCAGGGAGGTCAAGTGTCAGGGAGGTCAAGTGTCAGGGAGGTCAAGTGTCAGGGACGTTAAGTGTGAGGGACGTTAAGTGTGAGGGAGGTCAAGTGTGAGGGAGGTTAAGTGTGAGGGAGGTCAAGTGTGAGGGAGGTTAAGTGTGAGGGAGGTCAAGTGTGAGGGAGGTTAAGTGTGTTAAATATGAGTTGACTTGTTCGTGAGGGAGTGACGTCATGACTGTTGGCAGGTGTGACTGTGGGTAGTTGATGAGTACCCAGTTAGTGAGTGGGTGGTGGCCCTTAATGAATAACCAGTCAGTGAGTGTGTAGGTGTTTAGTGAGTGTCCAGTCATAGATTCACCGGGGACTGGTGATTTAGACAGCAAACTAATCGGTGACTGGTGAGCGATATCTAGTGTGTATTCTGACAGTAATAGTTCAGATAATATTGACTGGATATGCTATAAACAGGAGTCAGGATTATAGACTGTGTAGTGACTGGTCTGGAGGACTGTACACAATACGTGGGTAAAGGTGTTTAGCGAGTTTCCAGTTAGTGACGTCAGACTAGGAGATGACTGGACAAAGAGACTGGACGATATGGGTGGATGTAGACCCCCAAGTGAGGATCCAGTCAGTGACGTCAGACCGGGAGATGACTGGAGGGGGGGAAAGAGAGATTCTGGAAGTTGTAAACAAGTGACAGTCAAGAGTCATCCAGGCGTAGCGATGGTCGACTGGTCCACTTAACACTCACTACTACCTCCTCCTCCTCCTCCTCCTCTTAAAATGATTGATATGTATAAAACAACTGGGCCACACACCTGTAACTTGACGCACACACACACGCACACAGTCAAGATGAACACGGGGGAGGCTCTACTGTGACTGAAACAAAGGAAGAGAGTGAACTAGTTGTGTGTGTGTGTGTGTGAGTGTGTGTGTGTGTGTGTGTGTGTGTGTGTGTGTGTGTGTGTGTGTGTGTGAGTGTGTGTATGAGTGTGTGTATGTGGTAATGTTTCATCTGGGCACTGCCACGTAACCTCGCTTCATCCAGGCCAGAGAGCTGAGGCAGGGCGGAGTAGCTGGCTGAGAGCGAGTGAGTGGGAGAGGTTCAACTTGTGAGCTGAGAAGTGTGAGGGAAAGTGAATTAGTTTGAGGTGTTGAATGTGAGGTTGGTGAGCTGGGGGGGAGTGGGATTAGTGGTGATCTGGGAAATGGGGTTAGCTGATCTGAGAGAAGTGGGATTAACTGGTGATCTGAGAGGTGTGGGGATTAGTGGTGATCTGAGAGGTGTGGGGATTAGTGGTGATCTGAGAGACGTGGTATTAGTAGGCGAGCAGAGAGGAGTGAGATTCAGCTCAAAGATGAAGGGTGGCTAGTGAGCTAAGGAATGAGATTAGATTGGTGGGTCGGTGTGAGCTGGCTGGGATAGTGAGCTGAGTGTGAGTGACTGAGCTGAATGCGTCAGATGAGCGTAGGGTAGAACAGATGCGGGTAAAGTATAGTAAGGTAATAGGCAGGTAAATTAAGAGAGAATATCTATGTATCTTTTATCTTCTGACAGACAAACAGTTATGCTAAGTCATTAACAATACAGCCAAGTGTTTCGCCATCACACACACACACACACACTCACACACACACACACACATACATAGATACATACGCACATACATACATACATACATTTAAACACCCACACATACACTCACGCTTATTCTCTCTCTCTCTCTCACCTTAAAGATCTCACAGCTCTGCTATTTATTCTGCTGTTATGGATGTTTGGGTCCAATGCCTTGTGCCATGTGTGGTGAGGGATATGAGGGGCCAGGAGGTGTGTGGTGGTGGGAGGAGTGAGGCCAGGTGGGGAGGTGTGGTGGTGGGGAGGGGAGGTGTGTGGTGGTGGGTGGGAGAAGGGGAGGCCAGGTGAGGTGTGTGGTGGTGGGAGGAGTGAGGCCAAGTGAGGTGTGTGGTGATGGGAGGAGGAGGGCCAGGTGAGGTGGTGGTGGGAGGGAGGAGGAGGGCTAGGTGAGGTGTGGTGGTGGGGAGGAGTGAGCAGGAGGTGTGTGGTGGTGGGGAGGAGGAAGCCAGGTGAGGGGGTGGGAGGAGTGAGGCCAGGAGGATGGGGAGGAGCAGAGGAGGGCCAGGTGAGTGTGTGGTGGTGGGAGGAGTGAGGGCCAGGTGAGGTGTGTGGTGGTGGGAGGAGTGAGGGCCAGGTGAGGTGTGAGGCGGTAAGGGCTGTCAGGTTAGTGTGGGTCGCCGCTCGCCACACACCGTCGCCTCCCGCTCTCTGGCTCCCTCACACGCTCCTTCACCGTGTGGGGGAACTCTCAGCTGATAACAGTGCGTGCCAACTCTCTATACGGTATAGTCGGCTCTATACTCTGGTGTCTACAGCTCTATGAAGGACGCTCACATCTCTGCAGTTAGCTCTATAAACGTTGTCTTGAGCTCTACATAAGTGACCAGCTCGTTGTAGAGTGTGTAGACTGTGATGTGAGGTGTGTACACGGTGTCGAGGATGTGTACACGGTCTCGAGGATGTGTACATGGTGTCGAGGATGTGTACACGGTCTCGAGGATGTGTACATGGTGTCGAGGATGTGTACACGGTGTCGAGGATGTGTACACGGTGTCGAGGATATGTACACGGTGTCGAGGATGTGTACACGATGAAAAGTGTAAACTTACAGTTGTCACTGTGTGTGCGTGTTAAGTGTGTGTGTGTAGACGGCGCTACAACGTGACATGAACACGGTTTTTAGGGCATGTACACATCCTGGAAATGGTGTACACAACCCCTACAAGAATATCTTACCGTGTGTAGTTCGTAGTGTGTATGTGTCGTTCTTACATACCATACACGGTGTATATAATGTACATGTGTATTACTGTATATCTATATAAACCTTTGGATAAGAAATAAGAGAAGCTAAAGGAGAAAATTAAACTATGAATAAAAAGATAATGCCAGTTCTGACAGTCAAAATTAAACTGTGAATATCTGATCCAGTCAAAGAACCTAACCTGTCGAGGAAATTGAAAACAGAAGTAAGCAGTTGGTGACAAGTTTGCCCGATATATCACCTAAAAACTGAAACCCTCCATAAGTGACTGGTTGTGCCCGGGTTTTTTGGGATTGGTACTGACTGGTTGTGCTCATTGTGTGATAACTGGTCGGTTTTATGTGACTTCTGACTGGTTGTGCTCATAGTGTGATAATTGGTGGGTATTATTAGACTGTAGTGACTGTTAGTGACCGGTTGTACTCATGGTGTGTGATAACTGGTGGGTTTTTAGTGACTGGTTGTGCTCATAATAACTGGTGGGTTGTATGTGACCGTTTTGACTGGCAATGTACAGTTTAATTTGGTCTGCTCTTGAACACGTGATCTGGCGGGACAAACTCGGGAGTGCTGATGAAAAATAAGAATAAATTTATCGAGAAGAAAAAATTGACGTTTATGAAGTAAATCTAAATATATATATCATGAACTGAGATTAGATACAATTTCTAGAAGTGACGTGGCTGAACTACCTAATGACCTGATTATGGAAAAGTAATTCATATGCAGTGGTTTATTTATTTATATGGAAGTGTTTTAAACTGTGAATGAACAAAACTATCTTTACTAAATTGTGTTGGGGAAAATGACACAACGAACGAAGGATTTTGACAACAGGCGTCGCAGTGTTCGTTCTGAAATTTCATCGACCGACACAAGATTTTTATTTTTTTTTTATTTTTTTTTATTATTTTTTTTTTCAGTGTTGCGGCAAAGGAACAATCCCTCAGTGTACATCCGCTTATTTTACTGATTTTAATTAACCTTTGTCGACTGAAGATTGCCTCAGCAGGTAGTATTGTACAGGTAAATCATTAGAGTGGGGGGGGGTGGGGAAGGAGGGGGTGATATGTTATGTACTGTACGTGAGTCTCTTGTTGTGACTAATAACGAGGTGTTTTAGGTAATGGTTGGTTCTTCTTGAAGTTCTTTATATCAGAGTTGTGTGGGTTCTTTTTCACCTCCTTCCTACTCTTCTTTCTTCTCTTCCTACTCCTCTTTTTTCTTCTTCTCTTCCATCATCATCATCTCCTCCTCCTCCTCCTCCTCCTCCTCCTCCTCCTCCTCCTCTAATCCTTCCTTCCCTTGAATATTCGTACATCACAGCATTAGAGGATTATTAACAGACTTAACTAACCCTACCAGGCTCTCTCTCTCTCTCTCTCTCTCTCTCTCTCTCTCTCTCTCTCTCTCTCTCTCTCTCTCTCTCTCTCTCTCTCTCTCCCCAATCCCCAGAAAAAATATCTTTAAAAACATTCGACACCTAATTGCTTCTCCTTGAAAAAAAAACTTGACTGTTCCTTGAAGACTTTGGGAGGAACAGGTTTTGGATTACAGGGTATAGATGGTGCTGATGAGGCGGTGACCGAACGGATGTGTCATTTAGGAGGGCGCAGAGGTGGGGAGAGCTCAGTGTGTTCCTAATAGGGAGGTGGGAAGGAGGGAGTGTCGTGATGGGGGTGTGTGTGGTCTATAGTTAAGGAGCTCTCTCTCCTCCTCTCTCTCTCTCTCTCTCTCTCCTCTCTCTCTCTCTCTCTCTCTCTCTCTCTCTCTCTCTCTCTCTGCTTGTTGATGATCTCTTAACGGTGCTTAAATAGCCAATAGTGTGACGCCTGCTGCTCTTGTTACTATTTGTTGATAGATAGCTTTTGTTTTATGAGGATGTGCAGAATGATTTTTTCGGTATGTAAACTGTGGAATAAACACACACACACACACACACACACACACACACACACCATTACAGTGAATAGGTTTAAGTAGAAGTAAGGTTTGGTTAAGTGATAGTTATGTGTAGTGTACTGTAGTAGGGAGAGAGAGACAGAAAGACAGAGACAGACAGACAGAAACAGACAGAGAGACAGACAGACAGACAGAGAAAGAGGCAACTACGACTAAAAAAAAAATATATAATTGATTTTTCTCTCCATAGACTAGATTACCTTTAGACTACAAGGCGCCTCTACTGGGGTGAATAAATGTACAATATGTCTAAAATGTATCCGAGGGTCTTGTGAAGGATGAATGGGGAGGTGGGTGAGTGATGGATGAATGGGGAGGTGGTGGGTGAGTGATGGATGAATAGGGAGGTGGGTGAGTGATGGATGAATGGGGAGGTGGTAACTGTGTATTGTTCTACGTCAATTATAATCACACACTATTAACCTATAATATCACGATATTAACAAACACACCA